>NC_045966.1:10135229-10471479 GCF_010909765.2 Amblyraja radiata | reverse complement strand
TTGTGTCCATCTTCGGTTTGAACCAGCGTCTGTAGTTCCTTCCTACACATTAATAGATTCCTTCTTCACCCCTCTCCCATCAAGCAAGAGGGACAGAAGTATGAAAACGCACACCTCCAGATTCAGCAACAGTTTCTTCACAGCTGTTATCAGGCAACGTAGCCACTACCAATGACTAGAGGGCCGTCCAGAGCTACTATTTATGTATTGAGGAACAGCATTTCATACAGTATTTCGCTTGGGCAGCTTGCAGCCCAGTGGTATGAATATTGATTTCTCTCACTTCAGGTAGCCCCGACATTCCCTCTCTCTCTATCCCTCCCCCACCCAAGTCGTACCAGCTTCTTATTTTCACCCAACAAACAGCTTACAATGGCCTGTTTCCTTTATCATCATTAATTTTTTGCATATCTTTCATTCATTGTTCTTTATCTCTCCACGTCACCGTCTATATCACTCGTACAGGTGCACAGTAGAGAGCATGCTGACTGGTTGCATCGTGGCTTGGTTCGGCAACTTGAGCGCCCAGGATCGGAAAAGACTACAAAAAGTAGTAAACACTGCCCAGTCCATCATCGGCTCTGACCTCCCTACCATCGAGGGGATCTATCGCAGTCGCTGCCTCAAAAAGGCTGGCAGCATCATCAAGGACCCACATCATCCTGGCCACACCCTCATCTCCCTGCTACCTTCAGGTAGAAGGTACAGGAGCCTGAAGACTGCAACGTCCAGGTTCAGGAATAGCTACTTCTCCACAGCCATCAGGCTATTAAACTCAACTCAAACAAAACTATGAACATTAATAGCCCATTATCTGTTATTTGCACTTTATCAGTTTATTTATTCATGTGTGTATATGTTTATATAATGGTATAATGGACACATTGATCTGGTCTGTATTCATGCCTACTATATTCTGTTGTGCTGAAGCAAAGCAAGAATTTCATTGTCCTATCTGGGACACATGACAATAAACTCTCTTAAACTCTTAAACTTCCCTTATCCCTAGCCAGTCTGAAGAAGGGTCTCGACCAGAAACGTCACCCATTCCTTCTCTCCAGAGATGCTGCCTGTCCCGCTGAGTTACTCCTGCTTTTTGTGTCTATCTACTATTTACCTCATTGGAGACTCTCGGGCCATCTTTACAATAGATAGACACGAACTGCTGGAGTAAGTCAGTGGGTCAGGCAGCATTTCTGGAGAAAATAGGTGATATTTTAGGTCGAGACGCTCGGACTACGTCCGACACTGATTGGTTGGCACGCATCAAAAGCACGGTACACGTGATTATAAATAAGCAAAACTGAGCAGTGAGACACATCGAGAAGTTAAAACAGAACAATAAGTTTAGAATATTTAGATTAGAAATGCACTGGAAGTGATTAACACCGAAACGTTGCCTATTCCTTCTCTCCATAGATGCTGCCTCATCCGCTGAGTTTCTCCAGCATTTTTGTCTACTTCCGATTTTTCCAGCATCTGCAGTTCTTTCTTAAACAAGAAAGTACGGGTACTATAACAACATTTAAATGGCATTTGGACAGGAACATGGATAGGAAAGGTTTAGACGGGTATGGGTCAAATGAGCGCAGGTGGGTCAAGTTTAGATGGGGCATTTTGGCCGGCATGGGCAAGTTGGGCCGAAGGGCCTGTTTCCATGCTTCCATGTCCCGCTGAGTTACTCCAGCATTTTGTGTCTACCTTCGATTTAAACCAGCATCTGAGGTTCTTTATTGTCACAGGTACAGTTTGGTTTTGCATACTGCCTGGTAAAATCATAAGGCACACCTCACCTGGGCACTGCACAAGAGTCACCACGTTTTGGTGCCGGCAAAGTTATAAAAGTTCGCCGACCAGTCCTATGGCGGGACTGTAATATGAGGAAAGATTGAAAAGACTAGGCTTGTATTCACTGGAGTTTAGAAGGATGAGGGGATATCTTATAGAAACATATAAAATTATAAAAGGACTGGACAAGCTCGATGCAGGAAAAATGTTCCCAATGTTGGGCGAGTCCAGAACCAGGGCCCACAGTCTTAGAATAAAGGGGAGGCCATTTAAGACTGAGGTGAGAAAAAATGTTTTCATCCAGAGAGTTGTGAATTTGTGGTATTCCCTGCCACAGAGGGCAGTGGAGGCCAAATCACTGGATGAATTTAAGAGAGAGTTAGATAGAGCTCTAGGGGCTAGTGGAATCAAGGGATATGGGGAGAAGGCAGGCACGGGTTATTGATTGGGGACGAGCAGCCATGATCACAATTAATGACGGTGCTGGCTCGAAGGGCCGAATAGCCTCATCCTGCACCTATTTTCTATGTTTCTATGTTTTCAGTATCCCCCCCCCCCCCTCCCTCTTGTCAGCCCCCTCTCAGGGTCTCCCTTCTTCATTCTCAGTGAGCCCCCTCCCACACAGGGTCCCCCTTCATTCTCGACGATCGATGGGAGTGAGGATTCAAACAATGGTGAGATAATAAATGGGGCTTGGTGTTTATTGGTGTGCACACTGTGGGCCAAATGGCCTATTTCCATGTTGGATGACTCAATGATTCTATGACTCTGTGAATCTAGCTTATGACTGCTTCAGTGCAGATAGAATTTTGGATAAATTCATATAAATAGAAGCTTGGCGGGATTAAGAAGGCAGCGGGGGAAAAAGAGGAAAAGGGAATGTGAGCTTCCTGGTGATGAAGGCACACACTAATGTGTTCAGGAATAAGTGATACTACTGAAGTGGAACGAGGCATTCTTAGCAATAGCTGAATATGAGTTTCAATCCCAGCACAGAATCAAAGATTACAGATGAATTAAGAACTGCTGAAGATATTCAAAGAGGTGTTTCGTTTTTACAAAATGCTGGTGTAACACAGCGGGACAGGCAGCATCTCTGGAGAGAAGGAAAGGGTGACTTTTCGGGTCGAGACCCTTCTTCAGACTGCAGACTCGACCCGAAACGTCACCTATTCCTCATCCTCTCCAGAGATGCTGCCTGTCCCGCCGAGTTACTCCAGCATTTTGTATCTATCTTCGGTTTAAACCAGCAGTTCCTTCCTGCACCGTAGTTTAGTTTAGTTTAGTTTAGTTGAGAGATACAGTGCTCAAACAGGCCCTTCGACCCACCGAGACCATGCCAACCAACGGCCCATACACTAGTTCCATTCTAACATTAGGGACAATTTACAGAAGCCAATTAACCTATAAATCTGCGTGTGTTTGGAATATGGGAGGAAACCAGAGCACCTGGAGAAAACCCACGCCATCACAGGAAGTAGGTACAAACTCCATATAGACAGCACCCGTAGTCAGGATTGAACCGGGATTCTCTGGTGCTGTAAGGCAGCAAGTCTACTGCTGCATCACTGGAGTCTGGGCTATAAAACTGTCCTGATACAATTGAATTGAATGATGATGATGGTTTCCAGGCATTCCGTTTAATTCATTTATTCATTCATTTATAATTTGATGTTAGATTTTTTAATGATACATGTGGTTTGAAGAGGAGTAAATCGTTTGCGTCATCTGCATTTGTGGATGTCCTGCAAGCTTATGGATAATGTTTCTCAACGTCAGCCTCTTTAGGATAGAAGGCAACATGGATGGAAAATTGGGACATGCTCTAGACAACATGAAGAGCTAGGAGGGGGTAAAGATATCGCTGACTGCAGTGGAACAGGACTGGAACCATAAGACATAATCAGTCTGATGAAGGGTCTCGACCGGAAACATCACTCCAGGGATGCTGCCTGCACCGCTGAGTCACCCTAGCATTTTGTATCTTTCTTCAGTTGGGACCAGAAGACGTTACTACCTCAAGAAAGGAGATGAGGTAGTCAGAGGGAGGTGAAACTATGCAATACATTGCCACAGAAGACTGTGGAGGCCAAGTCAATGGATATTTTTAAGGCGGAGATGGATGGATTCTTGATTTAGTACGGGTGTCAGGGGTTATGGGGAGAAGGCAGGAGAATGGGGTTGAGAAGGAAAGGTAGATCAGCCATGATTGAATGGTGGACTGAAGAAGAGCCTTGACCCGAAACATCACCCCATTCCTTCCCTCCAGAGATGCTGCCTGTCCTGCTGAGTTACACCAGCTTTATGTGATTATCTTCAGCAAAGTAGACTTGAATGGCCTAATTCTGCTTCTATGACTTATGAACCGAGGGAGAACATTGGAGGAAAGGAGAGGGAGAGAATGGATTGATCACATATTATTATATAAACCATAAGAGGCTGTGTTCCATGTAGGGATGCGTCCCACATAAGAATGTATATCATTCGGGGATTAAAGATGGCATTGCACCACAATTATAATAAATAGTAATAATTATCAATGATACAGCATTTATTCGGTCATGGCTAACCATGGTTGTCTCCAGACTTTGTTTAACTGGTGCACAGACAGCCACCACATGGTCCTTGACAGATCTGGGTCAGGATCCAGTGGCATGGAGTCCAAGATGACCGGAGACCCTTTTCTGCTGCAGCCTTCATCCATCCGCCTTCCCAGCCGTTGTGACGGTCCACGAAGGTCAGCCATCGTCCTCCGCCTGTTCCACCGTTGAGGTCTTGGTTGGATTGCTCTTTGTCAGAGACCTCCCCCTCCGACCTTACCGCCATGGGTGGCCCTACCAGGAGCAAAGCTCCAGACGGCATCGCTCTCAGGATCTCAGGTCCACACAAGCTTCTCCACCACGACAAGGTGACGATCCACGGAGGAGATACAGCGCTATTAAAACATATATATATATATATATATACATCTGTTTACTTTATAGAGATGTGAGCAGAGAACAAAGTATGCTGCAAAACATGTGGATGTTCATGAAGGCAGCAACTGTGTTTGCACAAAACTAAAGCATGCCGATATATTAATACTGACTTGTACTCACACCCACGTTCTCACAAAGAATATGTACGCCAATGTACATTGCCACATGCAAATAATTACATGTGCTATTCCATGTATAAGTCACATACCACCCTGACTTGGAAATTAATTGCATCTTTAGTTTTTAGTTTTTTTACTTTTAGAGATACAGCGCGGAAACAGGCCCTTCGGCCCACTGAGTCCGCGCCGACCTGCAATCACCCCGGATACTAGCACTATCCTACACACTCGGGACAATTTACAATTTCACCAAAGCCAATTCATCTACAAATGTGTACATCTTTGTGGGAGGAAACTGGAGCACCCGGAGAGAGCCCACGCTGTCAAGGGGCGAACGTACAAACTCCGTAGAGACAGCACTCGTAGTCAGGATCGAACCCGGGCCTCTGGCGCTGTGAGGCAGCAACTCTACCGCTGCACCGCCGTGCCGCCCCATCTTGCAATGACTCCAAGCCCTAAATAGCGTTAAGACGCATTCACAAACACAAGCACACAACTGACACATCCACACTAATTCACACTCATGTACACAAACATTCTTGCACAGATCCTGATGCACCAACCTAAACAGTCAAATGGAATCACAATAAGACACTTAAATATGCACACATTTGTATAGATACATAGTTGAAACAAAACCTTAATATACAAAGGGCAGACGGATACATACAGGTACAGATCGAAGTATTTAAATATAAATTCCACATTGAATGGATGGCACAGTTGCACAGCTGGTAGAGCTGTTGCCTCACAGCGCCAGAGACCCGGGTTCGATGCTGACCTCGGGTGCTGCCTGTGTGGAGTTTCCACATTCTTCCTGTGGAGGCGGGTTTCCTCCGGGTGCTCTGGTTTCCTCCAACATCCCAAAGACGTGCGGGTTTGTAGGGCTAATTGGAGCCTGTAAATTGCCCCTAGTGTGCAGGGAGTGGACTAGAAAGCGAAATAACATACGACCGGTGTGAACGGCAAGAGGGAACTGCAGATGCTGGTTTACACCGAAGATAGACACAAAATGCTGGAGTAACTCAGCCGGACAGGCAGCATCTCTGGAGAGAAGGAATGGGTGACGTTTCGGGTCTGATGACGGGTCTCGACCCGAAACGTCACCCATTCCTTCTCTCCGGAGATGCTGCCTGCCCCGCTGAGTTACTCCAGCTTTTTGTGTCTATCTTCAGTGTGAACGGGTGATCGATGGATGGCATGGGCTTGATGGGTTGAAGGGCCTGTTTCTACGCTGAATCTTTAAACCAAATATAGATGGTCCGCAAACAGGCGCGTAGATGTACACGTATATTCTTACACTAGAGGAGTTGGACACATTTCATGGATACTAAAAAAGATTTTAAATTCTGTTTTAGGCTCCTGTGGTGTATAAGTATAGAACGCTGGCTGACTCGTAACATTGTTACGACATATTACCTTCTTAAAAAGAACTTGCATTTATCTAGTCCCATTCACAATCTTGGGATGTCTTGAAATCTTTTAGCTAATAAAGTGCCCCTTGACAGCTAATAAAGTGCTTGATATGTCGTCAATGGTCGTCAATGGTGTAATGTAGATAACCCTGCAGCCAATTTGTTTGTAGGAAGAATAACAACAATGATGATAATGAACAGATAATCTCTTTTTTAGTGAATGATTGGTCGAGGTTTAACCATTAGCCCAACACAAAGACAAAAAGAGACAAAGTGTTTAAGAAGCATAGATGCTGCTGCACCCGCTGAGTTTCTCCAGCATTTTTGTGTACCTTTAAGAAGGAACTGCAGATGCTGGAAAATCGAAGGTACACAAAATTGCTGGAGAAACTCAGCGGGTGCAGCAGCATCTATGGAGCGAAGGAGATAGGCAATGTTTCGGGCCGAAGGGTTTCGACCCAAAACATTGCCTATTTCCTTCTCTCCATAGATGCTGCTGCACCCGCTGAGTTTCTCCAGCATTTCTGTGTGCCGACGAAAAGAGACAGTTTGAAGAAGAGTGTGTGGAACAAGCTGCCAGAGGAGGTAGTTGAGGCTGGGACTATCCCAACATTTAAGAAACAGTTGGACAAGTACATGGATAGGGCAGGTTTGGAGGGATATGGACCAAGCGCGGGCAGGTGGGACTAGTGGGCAAGTTGGGGGGGGGGGCAAAGGACCTGTTTCCACACTGTATCACTCTATGACTCTAAGGATCTCGACTCGAAACAGAAGGTCAGAGTGACAGGAGCAGGATTATAAAGGGGTACATCGAGATAAGAGAGATAGATAGAATTAGAAAGTTGACAAGAGAGCTAGATAGGGCTCTTAAAGCTAGCAGAGTCAGGGAATATGGTGAGAAGGCAGGAACGGGGTACTGATTGTGGATGATGAGCCATGATCACATTGAATGGCCGTGCTGGCTCGAAGGGGTCGAATGGCCTACTCCTGCACCCATTGTCTATAATAAAATTGATAGAATCCTCTGCAGATCTTTTTTTTTGTTTCTCTTGTGTAAGGCAGAATACAGAAACTGAGGTTTGCTGCCCTCCCACATGGAACACAGAGAGAGGGAAAGGGGAAAAAATCCTTCACCGACAAATGCTGCCCAGGAAACAAAGGGTCTCATTAATAGCCAGGCTGAGATTTGCTTTCAAGTGGCCGCGCTTCACGCCTTGGCTCCATCAGTTTCCCACTCCCCCTTGGCTAAAGGGAGGGAGGGGGGGTTGGATCTAATTGCAGGGCTCGCTTGGGATAAAGGGGCTGATTGTGCTGCATTTAGCACGGAATGTAGGGGACTGCGGGGGGAGAGGGAGAGAGAGAGAGAGGAGGGGGGGAGGAGAACTGCGTGTGGCGTGAGAAAGCCTGTCATGTTTCTAACCGCATTGGACGGGGTTGGAAAGCTGCAGACCGCGGCTGCCTTTGATCCGGCGGCTTCCCGGCCTTTGTGTGACCAAATTTGGAGATGCCACGTTCGCATGTGACCGGAAAAATCGCGGGTGAACACCCCCCCCCCCCCCCTCCCTCCTCCCCACCTCCTCTCTCCCTCTCCTCCTGGCTGTAACACTGAGCCCATTTCCTTGTGTGTGTGTGTGTGTAGCTGTGCATGGTCGCGATGCGAGATGTTGCAGAATGAGTGCATTCTTCAACATGAAGCATGGCCGGCCAGACAGTCAGGATGATCAGCAACTAATGCCCGCAGGGGCCGAGGTTTTAACACACAGACTTCATCCCTGCAAACAAACACCACAACCTCAAATAAGCTCTGAACGACATGGACCCTTATTAATATACATTATTGTATACACGCACACATAAAAACCACAACAACCCATCCATATATATGTAGGTAGACACTTAGCTGAGTTTCTCCAGCATTTTGTCTACCTTCGGTTTTTCCAGCATCTGCAGTTCTTTCTTAAATATTATAGTATAGTATAGTATAGTATAGTATATCTTTATTGTCATTTTCCTGAGTACTCACATACTCAGAGGAACCAAAAAAACGTTGCTCAACCAGTGACATTCAGTGTGCAGTAAAAAATAAATAGAAATAAAAATACATATATCATGAACAAATTAAACACTCTACTCTCTACTAAACATCAACAGGCGTTCCGATCGGCAGCGGCACGACAGTGGCTCTGCTGCAGTGTGTCCAGGTTGGTGGTTGGTGCGCGATACTTTGGCAGGGGGCAAAGTCCGTTTGCACAAAGTCTTATAGCCTGCGGGAAGAAGCTGAGGAGCATCCTGCTGGTTTTGCTGTACCTGTTCCCAGATGGCAGGATGGAGAATATGTGATGCGATGGGTGGTAGGGGTCTTTGATGATGGAGATGGCTCTGCTGATACATCTCTTCATGTATATGTCCAGCAGGAAAGGGAGTGGAGCACCAATAATCCTGTCTAGTTGGTGCCGTTCGTACGTATATATATATATATTTATTTATTTATATTTAATATAATTTATAATATTTATATTTTATTTATAATGTAATTATAATTCATATTTTATATATATATATATATATATATATATATATATATATATTATAATATGAAATATATATATATAATATATATTATATATTTCATATTATAATATATATATATATATATATATATATATATATATATATATAAAATATGAATTATAATTACAATATAAATAAAATATAAATATTATAAATTATATTAAATATAAATAAATATGTATATATCATAACATAATAAGTAGACACAAAATGCTCAGCCATGATCATATTGAATGGCGGTGCAGGCTCGAAGGGCCGAATGGCCTACTCCTGCACCTATTTTCTATGTTTCTATGCTGGAGTAACTCAGCAGGTGAGGCAGCATCTCTGAAGAGAATGAATGGGCGCCATTTCGGGTCGAGACCCTTCTTCAGTCAGGAATGGGTGACGTTTCGGGACGAGACCCTTCTTCAGACTGAAACCAGTCTGAAGAAGGAAGGGTCTCGTCCCGAAACATCGCCCATTCCTTCTCTCCAGAGATGCTGCCTCACCCGCTGAGTTACTCCAGCATTTTGTGTCTACCTTCGATTTAAACCAGCATCTGCAGTTCTTTCTCACACATAAGATAATAAGTAATAGGAGCAGAATTAGGCCATTCGGCCCATCACGTCTTCTCCGTCATTCAACCATGGCTGATCTATCTCTCCCTCTCAACCCCATTCTTCTGCCTTTTCCCCATAATCCACTCTATCCAAGCCTTTCACCATTTGGTAAGTTTCAATGAGGTCCCCTGTCAACCTTCTAAACTCTTGCGAGAACAGACCCAGTGCCGTCAAATGCTCATCATATGTTATATGGGATATATATGTATATACAGTATCTGTGTGTGTATATATGTGCAGGAAGGAACTGCAGATGCTGGCTTAACCCAAAGATAGACACGAAAAGCTGGAGTAACTCAGCAGGACAGGCAGCATCTCGGTAGAAGGGTGACGTACAAATAGGTGGAGTAACTCAGCAGGACAGGCAGCATCTCGGTAGAAGGGTGACGTACAAATAGGTGGAGTAACTCAGCGGGACAGGCAGCATCTCGGTAGAAGGGTGACGTACAAATAGGTGGAGTAACTCAGCAGGACAGGCAGCATCTCTGGCGAGAAGGAATGGGTGACATTTCGTGCATAGACTCCTTCAGCTGTTTTCTCTCCTTACCCGTCCATATCTCTGGTCTCCCTCTCCCCTGACTCTGTCTGAAGAAGGATCTCGATCCGAAACGTCACCCATTCCTTCTCTGTGGAGATGCTGCCTGTCCCGCTGAGTTTAGCATTTTGTGTCTATCTTCGGTGTAAACCAGAGTTCCTTCCTACACATTCTTCAACATATAGCCTTGACAGGCTGGATGATAAGCAACTGAAGCCCATGGGGGCAGAGGTTTTAATATACAGACCTTCAAATGCCTACTAATTTGCTTCTAATTGAACAGCATAGCTGGCTCTCATCTGGACTTCACTCTCCGAGGAGTATACATGCTTCTCTGCACAACACCCATATCCTGCAGTCAGACACAAAACACTGGAGTTACGCGGCGAGTCAGGCAGCATCTCTGGAGAAAAGGAACAGGTGACGTTTTAGGGTTGAGACCCTTCTTCAGACCCAAAACATCACCAGTTCCTTCTCTCCAGAGATGCTGCCTGTCCCACTGAGCTACTCCAGCATTTTGTGTCTGTCTTCGGTGTAAACCAGCATCTGCACTTCCTTCCCTACCCATATCCTGCAACTGTGAGTCTGAAGAAGGGTCTCGACCTGAAACATCGGCCGTTCCTTCTCTCCAGAGATGCTGCCTGACCCGCTGAGTTACTCCAGCGTTTTACCATGTAAACAATCAGTTTCAACTAGCTGTTCTGATTTATACTTCACAAGGCAGACAAGGGATTGAAACACGTTAAAATTGTTTTATATTTTAGGAAATAAGAAGGTAACATGTGCCTCAACATCCACATTAGTCAAACGGCAGCTGTAACTCGTTCAGAATTAAATATATACCAGGATTATTTTAATGCCTGTGGTGAACTTTTGGAAATATAGGGTTTGCTGCTGACATTAAAATAGCACCGATGGGAAAATGAAAACTCCCGGTTCCCTCCATGTCCCCAAAACACTGAATAGTTGACACAAAAAGCTGGAGTAACTCGGCTGGTCAGGCAGCATCTCTGGAGAAAAGGAATAGGTGACGTTTTAGGGTCGAGACCCTTCTTCAGACTGAGAGTCAGGGGAGAAGGAAACTAGTGATATGAAAAGGTACAAAGAATAAATGAATGAAATGTATGAGTTTAGTTTATTGTCACGTGTACCGAGGTACAGTGAAAAGCTTTTGTTGCCTGCTACCCAGTTTGCGGAAAGACTATACATAATTACAATCGAGCCATTCACAGTGCACAGATACATGATAAAGGGAATAACGTTTAGTGCAAGAGAAAGTCCAGTAAAATCTGATTAAAGATAGTCCAAGGGTCTCCAATGAGGAAGATAGTCACCCAGGACCGCTCTCCAGGTAGGATGGTTCAGTTGCCTGATAACAGCTGGGAAGAAACTGTCTCTGAATCAGGAGGTGTGCGTTTTCACACTTCTATACCTCTATTCCACATCCACTCTGGGTCATCACATCCCAGGGAGGCATTAGGATTGGCATTAGGCATCAGTATTCGATGTTTGGGAAACGGCCATCTGGTAAATAAGACTATAATGAGACAGGTAGCCAAACATGCTGGAGAAACTCAGCGGGTGAGGCAGCATCTATGGAGCGAAGGAAATAGGCAACGTTTCCGGGCCGAAACCCGTCTTCTGACTGAGGTGAAAGTGGGGAGCGGGGGGGGGGGGGGGGGGGGGGGGAGAGGTGGGGGGGGGGGGGGGCGGGAAGAAGAAAGGAAGAGGTGGAGCCAGTGGGCTGAGGGAGAGCTGAGAAGGGGAGGAGAAAGTAAGGACTACCTGATATTAGAGAAGTCAATGTTCATACCGCTGGGGTGCAAACTGCCCAAGCAAAATATGAGGTGCTGCTCCTCCAAGACAGGTTAGTTTTACCCTACTGGGCAGCACAGTGGCGCAGTGTTAGCTCTGCTGCCACAGGTTTGATCCCAACCCCCAGCTGCTGTCCATACGGAGTGTGTATGCTCCCCCTGAGATCGAGCGAGTTTTCCCCGGTTTCCTTCCACAATCCAAGATTTCATCACAAGTATATTCTTCCTGCATAAAGCCCAGTTGTAGTCTCATCAGTCACCAAGTTTAGTTTAGTTTAGAGATATATAGTGCATAAACAAGCCGACCAGCGATCCCGGTACGCTAACTATTGAATCAACTAGGGACAATGTACAATTTTTTACCGAAGCCAATTAACCTACAAATCTCAAGTTCAAGTGTTCAAGTTCAAGTGAGTTTATTGTCATGTGTCCCTGTATAGGACAATGAAATTCTTGCTTTGCTTAAGCACACAGAAAATAGTAGGCATTTACTACAAAACAGATAACTGTGTCCATATACCATGATATATATATATATACACACATGAATAAATAAACTGGTAAAGTGCAAATAACAGAAAGTGGTTATTAATAATCAGAGTTTTGTCCAAGCCAGGTTTAATAGCCTGATGGCTGTGGGGAAGTAGCTATTCCTGAACCTGGTTGTTGCAGTCTTCAGGCTCCTGTACCTTCTACCTGAAGGTAGCAGGGAGATGAGTGTGTGGCCAGGATGGTGTGGGTCTTTGATGATACTGCCAGCCTTTTTGAGGCAGCGACTGCGATAAATCCCCTCGATGGAAGGAAGGTCAGAGCCGATGATGGACTGGGCAGTGTTTACTACTTTTTGTAGTCTTTTCCTCTCCAGGGCGCTCAAATTGCCGAACCAAGCCACGATGCAACCGGTCAGCATGCTCTCGACTGTGCACCTGTAGAAGTTAGAGAGAGTCTTCCTTGACAATCCGACTCTCCGTAATCTTCTCAGGAAGTAGAGGCGCTGATGAGCTCTTTTGATAATTGCGTTAGTGTTCTGTGCGTCTTTGGAGTGTGGGAGGAAACCAGAGCACCCGGGGGAATCCCATGTGGTCACAGGGAGAACGTACAAACTCTGTACGGACAGCAGCCGTAGTCAGTATCGAACCCGGGTGCCTGGCGCTGTAATGCACCAACTGTGCCACTGTGCCACCCCTAAAGTTGAAAGAAAAAAATGCATAGAGAATAGAAATTAAAACGTGTTGCCAGAATGTTGCCAAACTTTGAGTGAGAACGTTCATGGTGAAGTATCATAGAGCCATAGTCATACAGTGTGGAAACAGACCCTTCAGCCCAACTTGCCCACGCCGGCTAACATGTCCCATCTACACTAGTCTCACCTACCTGCGTTTGGCCCATATCCCTCCAAACCTGTCCAATTCATGTACCTGTCTAACTGTTTCTTAAACGTTGGAATAGTCCCTGCCTCTACCTCCTCTGGCAGCTCATTCCATACACCCACCACCCTTTGTGTGAAAAAGGTACCCCTCGGATTCATATTAAATCTTTTCCCCCTGCACCTTAAACCGATGTCCTCTGGTCCTCGATTCCCCTACTCTGGGCTGGAGACTGTGCATCTACCCGATCGATTCCTATCATGATTTTATACACCTCTATAAGATCACCCCTCATCCTCCTGCGCTCCAAGGAATACAGTCCCAGCTTACTCAACCTCTCCCTGTAGCTTAGACCAAAGATCATTTTCAACAGATATCCAAGCATGTAATCGCAAGGCAGCATATCAAGATGGCGTGAAAAATTACCCATGACGTACTACGGCTTTTTCGCCGAGTGGAGTATCTTGCTCCACTCTATGATCTTTGGCTTAGACTCTCGAGTCCTGGTAACATCCTTGTATCATCTTGAAGTGTCAGATTACAACGTTTTAATCTCTAGTGCAGTTCGAGTTGGCTGATTTCATTGGGGAACCTGATTGGCAATGAAGTTAGCATGAAAAAATCAGCCCCGTTCTTGACTTTTGCTCATGATGCCTGTAGGAAAATGATTGTGTGTAGAGATGTTGAACAAAAAAGGAAGCTGATAATGAGGCACAAATTGGAAAGGTTTGCACTCTAACTCGGTTTAAGCGGATGGCACGGTGGCGCAGCGGTAGAGTTGCTGCCTTACAGCGCCAGAGACCCGGTTTCGATCCTGACTCCGGGTGCTGCCTGTATGGAGTTTGTACGTTCCCCCCGTGACCTGCGTAGGTTTTCTCCGAGATCTCCGGTTTCCTCCCACATTCCAACAACGTTGTTTAATTAGCTTCGTGTCAATGTAAAATTCACATCCATACAACCATATAACAATTACAGCACGGAAACAGGCCATCTCGGCCCTTTTAGTCCATGCCGAACACTTACTCTCACCTAGTCCCATCTTTTATGGGACGACAGATGGCACAATGGGCTAAGTGTTCGGCTGGCAACCGGAAGGTAGCCGGTTCGAATCCCGCTTGGAGTGCATACTGTCGTTGTGTCCTTGGGCAAGACACTTCACCCACCTTTGCCTGTGTGTGAATGTGTGTGAATGTGTGTGAGTGATTGGTGGTGGTCGGAGGGGCTGTAGGCGCAGATTGGCAGCCACGCCTCCGTCAGTCTGCCCCAGGGCAGCTGTGGCTACAGAAGTAGCTCACCACCACCGAGTGTGACTGAGGAGTGAATGAATAATGCGATGTAAAGCGCCTTGAGTATTAGAAAGGCGCTATATAAATCCCATCCATTATTATTATTATTACCTGCACTCAGACCATAACCCTCCATTCCTTTCCCATCCATATACCTATCCAATTTATTTTTAAATGATAAAATCGAACCTGCCTCCACCACTTCCACTGGAAGCTCATTCCACTCTCTGAGTAAAGAAGTTCCCCCTCAGTTACCCCTAAACTTCTGTCTCTTAATTCTCAAATCATCGTGCGTGTAGGGAAGTGTTAACGTGCGGGGATTGCTGGTCGATGCAGACTCGATGGGCCGAAGGGCCTGTTTCCGCGCTGCATCTCTAAACTTACCTAAACTAAAGTGACAATAATAAACAAATATCAAATCTGCAATGCATGAGATGATTCATAAATTGTAGGCTGTTTGTGCCTGTTATTCCAAGTCTGCCTGTCACCAGTGTGGAAGCAACGGATGGTATCCAATAGCTCCATCTGCTCTGCTGTAATTCACTCACTGGCAGCTTTCAACATTAAATACTTCTGCCAAAATTCACAGCATTGTTTACTTTAACCGTAGCCACTTTATGATTTCAGGCGTGCGTCAACATTTACCACTTATTCTCATTCAGAATCGTCTCCAAACCTGGATATACGTACTCTACATTGTCCACCATCAGCCAATCAGCCTCCTCCCCACTCACCTGTATCCACCTATCACTTGCCAAACTTTGTCTCAGCTTCACCTCTTTTCCAGCTTTCTTCCCCCCCCCCCCCCCCCCCCCCCTCAATACAATCAGTTCCACCCCACACATTCTGAAACGTTGCCTATCCATGTCCCCCCGAGATGCTGCCCGGAACCGCTGAATTACTCCTGGACTTTGTGTTATACTCAAGATTACAGTTCATGTCACAGAAGCCTAAGTAGGCCATTCGGCCCATCGAGTCTAGTCCGCCATTCAATCATGTCTGATCTATCTTTCCCTCTCAACCCCATTCTCCTGCCTTCTCACCATAACCCCTGACATGCATATGAATCAAGAATCTGTCAATCTCCGCCTTAAATATACCCAATGACTTGGCCTCCACAGCCGCCTGTGGCAATGAATTCCACAGATTCACCACCCTCTGTGCAAGAGGATGAGGGTGATCTTATAGAGGTGTATAAAATCGTGAGAGGAATAGATTGGGTAGATGCACAGTATCTCATGCCCAGAATAGGGGAATCGAGGACCAGAGGACATAGGTTTAAGGTGAAGGGGAAAAGATTCAATAGGAATCTGAGGGGTATTTTTTTCACACAATGGGTGGTGGGTGGAATGGAACAAGCTGCCAGAGGAGGTAGTTGAGGCAGGGACTAGCACAATGTTTAAGGAACAGTTAGACAGGTACATGGATAGGACAGGTTTGGAGGGATATGGGCCCAACATGGGCAGATGGGACTAGTGCAGATGGGACTAGTGTCATTTTGGCCGATGTTGGCAGTTGAACCTAAGGCCCTGTTTCCACGCTGTATCACTCTATGACTCTTTGACTCAATGCCTGGATGAGGAGGAAGTTCCTCCTCATCTCCTTTCTAAAAATGCATCCTTTTATTCTGAGGCTAGCCCCTTTGGTCCCAGAATCTCCCACTAATGGAAACATCCTCTCCACATTCATTCTATTCCAGGCCTTTCACTATTCGGTAAGTTTCAATGAGGTACCCCCTCATCCTTCTAACTGCCTGTTGTGTTGTCTATGCCTTGATTGTACCCATGCATAGTATTTGATTAGATAGCATGCAAACAATGTTGTTTAATGGATTTCAGTACTTATGATGACAATACAATTAAAGGATGTACCTTTAGAAAGGAGATGAGGAGGAATTTCTTTACTCAGAGGGTGGTGAATCTGTGGAATTCATTGCCACAGACGGCTATGGGTTTTTTTAAGGCGGAGATTGATAGATTCTCGATTTAAGTCGGGTGTCAGGGGTTATGGGGAAAAGGCAGGAGAATGAGATTGAGGAGGAATGATAGATCAGCTGTGATTGAATGGTGGAGTACACTATATGGACCACATGGGCTAATTCTAGTCCTACAACCTATGAACTTATCGACAATCAACCACATTGGTAGGTCTGAACTCACGTGGAGGCCAGTCCAGGAATCCTCTGCCCAACAGGAGAGGGGAGAAGACGGAATGACTGGGGCCTTCTTCATCTTGCGACTGGCGTGCACAGCCTAAAGTTGCAGGACAACCTGTTCGATTTGATCTTATTTGATTGTGCATGTCGGGTTGATTGCAATAGTCGAAAACAGGGCGGACCAGGTGAAGGTTGCATCTCTGGAGAGAAGAAATGGGTGACGTTTTGGGTCGAGACCCTTCTTCAGAAACATCACGCATTCCTTCTACCCAGAGATGGTACACAAAATTGCTGGGGAAACTCAGCGGGTGCAGCAGCATCTATGGAGCGAAGGAAATAGGCGACGTTTCGGGCCGAAACCCTTCTTCAGACTTCACCCTTCTACCCAGAGACGCTGCCTGTCCCGCCGAGTTACTCCAGCATTTTTGTGTTTGTCTTCGGTGTGAACCGGCATCTGCAGTTCCTTCCTGCAGATTTTTTTTGCACCTTAATATCTACCTCTCATCAGCGCCTCTAGTTTGCAATAAGGGAACTCAAACTACTCACTGTGCTCCAATGTGTGGCCCAACCAAATGTTCTAGATAGTATAACTGAACCTTTATGTTTTGAAATTCTTTTACTTTGATTTTTTTTTCAATTGGGTCACAGCGTTCTGGAATTTCCCTGCTTCCTCTGTTTAATTTATTTTTCAAGATCTTGGCTTCCTTATTTTTCCAATTAAATTACCAGTTTATATCTACAGTATCTATCGGTGCTCATTTGGCAACGGTAGCCCATTCTACATACAGGTAGTTCTGCTCCAATGCAATAGCTACATTCCTCAGAAACCTCACATTGTGTAGAGAATCACATGAAAAGGAGAGTTGTGTCAATAAGATCATGTGATAGGAGCAGTACCAGGCCATTCGGCCCATCAAGTCTACTCTGCCATTCAATGGTCTTGGTGAGACCACACCTGGAGTATTGCTTACAGTTTTGGTCTCCTAATCTGAGGAAAGACATTCTTAGCATAGAGGGAGTACAGAGAAGGTTCACCAGACTGATTCCTGGGATGTCAGCACTTTCATATGAAGAAAGACTGGATAGACTCGGCTTGTACTTGTTAGAATTTGGAAGATTGAGGGGGGTATCTTATAGAAACGTACAAAATTCTTAAGGGGTTGGACAGGCTAGATGCAGGAAGATTGTTCCCGATGTTACAGCGCCAGAGATCCGTTTCAGAATCCATGGTGCTTCTTTGCAGCCCTCTTTTACTTAAACTGTAATATAACTAATGGATTAAATGTTATGCCAACCCTCACGCTGAACTGCTAAATGAATTGCAGTGTTATTTTTCCTTGATTAATATATTTATTATTAATTCTGCCAATAATGTGAATGCTTACAAGGACTGGCTTTACTAAATCATACTCCAGGGGAGGTTGAAATAGCTCGGCAACAGAGCAGTGAACTCTGCAGCACATTTGTAACATTGACTTTAGGCTTTAGGCTTTGGAGAAACAGCCTAGACACAGGCCCATCGGCCCACCGAGTCCGCGCTGACCAGCGATCACCCCGTACACCTGCGCTATTTTACACATTGGGGACAATTTACAATTTTGAACTAAGCCAATTAACCTAGAAATGCGTACGTCTTTGGAGTGTGGGGTGAAACGGAGCACCCGGAGGAAATCCATGCGGTCACAGGGAGAACGCGCAGACTCCACACAGACAGCACCCGTAGTCAGGATCGAACCCGGGTCTAGTTTAATTCAGTTTAGAGACACAGTTTAGTTTAGTTTAGAGATACAGCGTGGAAACAGGCCATTCGGCCCACCCAGTCCGCACCGACCAGCGATCCCCCGCACATAAACACTACCCCACACATACTAGGGACAATTTTACATTTATATCAAGCTAATTAACCTACAAACCCATCTGTCTTTGGAGTGTGGGAGGAAACTAGAGCACCCGGTGGAAATCTACACGGCCACAGGGAGAACGTACAAACTCCGTACAGACAGCACCCGTGGTCAGGATCGAACCCTGGTCTCTGGCGCTGTAAGGCAGTAACTCTACCGCTGCGCCACCGTGCCGCACTGTATATTATGTACAACAAATGAGCAATTAAAAAAAAACATGTAAGAATAGATAATGATATGTATCATAAGCCCACACTAACATCATTCCAACCTCTGCTACTCCCACAAGGGGTGAGTCATAGCTCTTCAATAGTGAGATTTGATGAAGAGATTGTACTGCTCTGCTATTTAAATTGGTTAAAAAATTGCTACTTGGAAACATTTCCTCTGCCTTTTTGTCCCCAGCACCTGAAATATCTAATCATCAAAGTAAATGTTTACGCTCCTGTATTTCAAAATCATACAGTTATTTCAATTTCAACAGGAAAATGAAATCTCTGAGAGTGTTTTTAATTGGAAGTGGATTTTTAGGTAAACAAGCATGAATGAGTAACCAACTCTTTATATTGATTTAACTTCTGGTTTTCATTTTATTTAATGGTAGCTCACTTGTTAAAGTGTGTCCCAGAAACAGCCTCATCATTTGGGAGGTTAAGTGGTGAGGCAGAGGCTTGGCAGTATCTGCAAAGGTGAAGAGGGAAACGTTGGACAATAAGAGGATGTGATAGGAGTAGACAATAGACAATAGACAATAGACAATAGGTGCAGGAGGAGGCCATTCGGCCCTTTGAGCCAGCACCGCCATTCAATGTGATCATAGCTGATCATTCCCAATCAGTACCCCGTTCCTGCCTTCCCCCCATATCCCCTGACTCCGCAATCTTTTAGAGCCCCATCTAGCTCCCTTGAAAGTATCCAGAGAACCGGCCTCCAGAACCCTATGAGGCAGAGAATTCCACAGACTCACAACTCTCTGTGTGAAAAAGTATTTCCTCATCTCCGTTCTAAATGGCTTACCCTTTATTCTTAAACTGTGGCCCCTGGTTCTGGACTCCCCTAACATCGGGAACATGTTTCCTGCCTCTAGTGTGTCCAAATCCCTAATAATCTTAAATGTTTCAATAAGATCTCCTCTCATCCTTCTAAATTCCAGAGTATACAAGCCCAGCCGCTCCATTCTCTCAGCCTATGACAGGCCCGCCATCCCGGGAGTTAACCTTGTAAACCACTGCACTCCCTCAATAGCAAGAATGTCCTTCCTCAAATTAGGGGACCAAAACTGCACACAATACTCCAGGTGTGGTCTCACTAGGGCCCTTTACAACAGCAGAAGGACCTCTTTGCTCCTATACTCAACTCCTCTTGTTATGAAGGCCAGCATGCCATTCACTTTCTTCACTGCCTGCTGTACCTGCATGCTTACTTTCATTGGCTGATGAACAAGGACCCCCCAGATCCCGTTGTACTTCCCCTTTTCCCAACTTGACACCATTTAAATAATAACCTGCCTTCCTGTTTTTGCTGCCAAAGTGCCTGCTATACCTGCATGTACAATTAGGCCATTCAGCCCATTAAGTCTACTCCGCCATTCAATCATGGCTGATCAATCTCTCCCTTCTAACCCCATTGTCCTGCCTTCTCCCCATAACCTCTGACAGCTGTACCAATCACAAATCTATGTACCTATGCCTTAAATATATCCATTGACTTGGCTTCCACAACCTTCTGTGGCAAATAATTCCACAGATTCACCACCATGTGACTAAAAAAATTCTACCTCATCTTCTTCCTAAACGAACAACCTTGAATTCTGAGGCTATGACCTCTAGTCCTAGACTCTCGCACTAGTGGAAACATCCTCTCCACATCCACTCTATATGTAGGACAATCAGGACGGCAGTGGTAGATTTGCTGCCTTACAGCGCCAGAGACCTGGGTTTGATCCTGACCATGGGTGCTGTCTGTACTGTGTTAGTACATTCTCCCTGTGACCGTGTGGGTTTACTCCGGGTGTTTTCACTAGCAGTCAGTAAATCTCTTCTGTGTGTTACAAAGCTGGCTGTTGCAAAGGATCTTCTGAACTAACAATAGACAATAGACAATAGATGCAGGAGTAGGCCTTTCGGCCCCTCGAGCCAGCACCGCCATTCAATGTGATCATGGCTGAGTATTGGAATTTGTTTGGGTAAATCTAGAGGTGGTGAACAGTTTGCACTTCATAGGTTTAACTAACAAAGAGGAAGGGATATTTTTCTAACTATAATTTAGTTTTGAAACTAACTCAAGTTCTCACAGTGGAGCAGGAGCACTTCTACAAAGTAAGTAAGTAAGTAAGTAAGTAAGTTTACTGGCCATTTATACACATACAAGGAATTTGCCTCGGTGCTCCACCCAGAAGTAGCAACATGACATACAGGACACGCAGTGATATAGCGGCTGAGTTGCGGCCTTACAGCGACAGTGATCCCGGGTTCGATCCTGACTACGGGTGCTGTCTGCATGGAGTTTGTATGTTCTCCCCATGATCTGCATGGATTTTCTTCAGGATCTCTGGTTTCCTCCCTCACTCCAGAGACATGTAGGTTTGTAGGTTAATTGGCTTTAGTATAATTGTAAATTGTCCCTGGTGTGTGCAGGATACACACTGTTAGTGTGTGGGGATCGCCTCGCCGGTCGGTGTGGACTCAGTGGGACGGTTTCCGTGCTGTATCATTAAACTGAACTTAATTTGTCTGAAGAAGGGTCCTGACCCGAAACATCACCTATCAAGATGAATCGAATATAGGAGCAAAGAGGTCCTTCTGCAGTTGTACAGGGCCCTAGTGAGACCACACCTGGAGTATTGTGTGCAGTTTTGGTCCCCTAATGTGAGGAAGGACATTCTTGCTATTGAGGGAGTGCAGCGTAGGTTTACAAGGTTAATTCCCGGGATGGCGGGACTTGTCATATGCTGAGAAAATGGAGCGGCTGGGCTTGTACACCAGAGTTTAGAAGGATGAGAGGGAATCTCATTGAAACATATAAGATTGTTAAGGGCTTGGACACACTAGAGGTAGGAAACATGTTCCCGATGTTGGGGGAGTCCAGAACCAGGGGTCACTGTTTAAAAATAAGGAGTAAGCCATTTAGAACGGAGACGAGGAAACACTTTTTCTCACAGAGAGTGGCGAGTCTGTGGAATTCTCTGCCTCAGAGGGTGGTGGAGGCAAGTTCTCTGGATGCTTTCAAGAGGGAGCTAGATAGGGCTCCAAAAAATAGCGGAGTCAGGGGATATGGGGAGAAGGCAGGAACGGGGTACTGATTGGGGATGATCAGCCATGATCACATTGAATGGTGGTGCTGGCTCGAAGGGCCGAATGGCCTACTCCTGCACCTATTGTCTATTGTCTATTGTCCATATTCTCCAGAGATGCTACCTGACCCGCTGAGTTACTCCAGCAGTTTATATCTTCTCACAGTTTTTAACAGGAAGAATCCATGCAAAATGCCCACTCCCATGTGTTATGGTCGCAGTTATGAACTTGACTTTGATTCCAAAATTTAGTTCCATCGACTTGAAATTCATCCTCAGCCAGTGAAGATGTGGCTGATTATTCTGCTCCAGAAGCAAAATGGACTCTTATTATCTCCTTCTTCGCCAATCCATCAGAATCAATGATATCTTACATCTACTCGAGTTTAGCTGGATCCAAGGTGGATTGGGAGAGAGATGGCAGATGCTTTGCGGTATCAAAGGAGGAGCCCGACAGCTTTGTAACTTTGTTAGTGCCGTAGGTGGCCGCTATTGTACACATTGAGTGTTCAAGCAAAGAATCTCACTATGCCTAGTCGCATGTGACAATAAAGTATTCCTATTCCATATTCCATTCTGGTGTACCTCAACGGGTCATGCAGCATCCCTGGAGAAGGTGGGTTAGGTGACCTTTTTGAATCGGGGCCCTTCTTCAGACCCTCTTCTCTGCTGGGTGTTCCATGAGACCCTCTCTCACTGCTCCCCCCTCTGTAGTTCCTGCCGCTCATTGGCCCCACGACCGTCCTCCAGCACTTTGTGTCTTGATTTGTAAACCAGCATCTGCAGTTCCTTGTTTCTACAAACCTGAATCGGTCTTCATTTTGTGAGTAGTTGCAACATTGTAAGGAAGTTTAATGAAGTAACAATTAAAGGTTAAAGCATTGTGCAAAAAAAAAATATAGTGGCTGCCAATTCTGTTAAATACGATAAAGATCTTTGGTTTCATAATTACTGGAGACGGTGTGGAACTGAGACAGCGTGTAAATTCTTCTTCATTAGAGTGGCCTTTCTATGTCGTAACCATCAATGCAATCAGTTGCTCATTTGTTATTTAGAAAGCATGTGAATTAAGACAGACCTCCTAGATGGCAAAGGGCAGAAGCAATTGTTCGTGGCATCAGGGATTTACGGCAAGAACAGGGCGGGTGTGTGGTGCAAATGTGCTGTAGCATAGTAAAAGTAGAAGTGATTGAACAGTGAGCCACCATTGAATTGTATATGAGATCATGAGAGTTTATTGCCCAGATTAGGGAATGGAGAATAGAGGACATACGTTTAGGGTGGAGGAGTAGATCTAATATGAACCTGAGGGGCAACTTTTTTACCCAAAGGATGGTAGCTATATGGAACGAGCTGCCAGAGGAGGTAGTTGCGGCAGGTACTATCAAAGACATTTGGACAGGTACATGGATAGGATAGGTTTAGAGGGATATGGGCCAAACACAAGCAGGTGGGACTAGTGTGGATGGGGCATGATGGTCGGTTGTGGGCAAGTTGGGCTGAAGGGCCTGTTTCTGCGCTGTGTGACTCTGAGATTCTATGGCCAATTACAGAGCAAATTAATTGTGAGTTGCCACATAAATTCTCATTTAAAAAAATCCAAGGTGTAAATGAACTGAGTGGAATTAGGACAGTATTCAGACACAGTCAGAAGAGAACAATGCAACTTATTGAGGTGTACGAAATCATGAGAGGAATAGATCAGGTAGATGCACAGAGTTTCATGCCCAGAGTAGATGAATCGAGGATCAGAGGACATAGGTTTAAGGTGGTGGGTGTATGTAACAAGCTACCAGAGTAGACGTTTAAGAAGGGGTTAGACAGGTACATGGATAGGACAGGTTTGGAGAGATATGGATCTGCGTTTGGTTCATATCAATGGAAAGAACCAACATATTTACTGTCACTTAATTTAGTTTAGTTTAGAGATACAGCACAGAAACAGGCACTTCGACCCACTGAGTCCTAGCCAACCAGCGATCCCCGCACACTAACACTATCCGACACACAGTGGGGACAATTTTACTTCTATACCAAGCCAATTAACCTACAAACTTGTACGTCTTTGGAGTGTGGAGGGAAACCAAAGATCTCAGAGAAAACCCACGCTGCCACGGGGAGAACGTGCAAACTCCGCACGGACAGCACCCGTGTTCAGGATTTAACCCGGGTCTCTGGCGCTGTAACGCTGTAAGTCAAGCTACTCAAGCAAGTCAAGTAAGTCAAGTTGCGCCACCATACCGCTTCATTTGCCTGGAGCTGGAGTAACTCAGCGTGTCAGACAACATCTCTGGAGAAAAGGAATAGGTGACGTTTCGGGTCAAGACTCTTCAGACTCTAAACGTCACCCATTCCTTCGCTCCAGATATGCTGTCTGGCTCACCGAGCGACTCCCGCTTTTTGTGTCTATCTTCAGTCACACACAAACATATATATATACATAAACACACACTTTACATACACAAACATACACATAATAATAATCAAGCGATAATAATGCAAAAAGATAAAACCAATGCCCCCAAGTCTATATTCAGTTCCATTTTAAAACCTATAATTGAACCTATTTCCTCTAACCCTTCCCCAAACACTATTAAACAATACATTCCAAACCATTACTCCTCATTTTGCAAGTCAGGTTTCTCCTTGTGTCTTCGAATGAACGTAAATCATATTTAGTTTACCAATAGTTTGGTTTATTGTCGTATGTACCAAGGTACAGTGAAAAGCTTTTTGTTGCGTGCTAACCAGTCAGCGGAAAGACTATACATGATTACAATTGAGCCGTCCACAGTCTACAGACACGGGAGAATAAAGAGAATAATGTTTAGTGCAAGATAAAGTCCAGGAAAGTCCGATTAAAGATAGT
Organism: Amblyraja radiata; assembly: GCF_010909765.2. Taxonomy (NCBI): domain Eukaryota; kingdom Metazoa; phylum Chordata; class Chondrichthyes; order Rajiformes; family Rajidae; genus Amblyraja; species Amblyraja radiata. Next base: position 10,446,787 of record NC_045966.1, on the reverse strand, counting down.
CCAATGAGGTAGATGGTAGTTCAGGACCGCTCTCTAGTTGGTGATAGGATGGTTTAGTTGCCTGATAACAGCTGGGAAGAAACAGTCCCTAAATCTGGACGTGTGTGTTTTCACACTTCTGTATCTCTTGTGAGAGGGGTTAGGATGGGGAGATAGATCAGCCATGATTGAATGGCGGAGTACACTTGAAGGGCCGAATGGCCTAATTCTACTCATAACCTTATAACTCATCCTTGATTATGCTGGTGGCCTTGCCGAGGCAGTGTGAAAATATGATTTTACTTACATTTTTTCCTGTATTATTCATATTTAATATTATCTTTCTCAAGCTCATTGTCATTTTCATATGCACTTTTATGTGTAACAAAATTTGATTATTTCCTTTCCAGATTTATGATTTTTCTCCCATAGTTTTTATGTTAACCTTAGAGTAGTAAGTTTGGAGAAATATTGTAGCTTCTGCAACTGCAAGTTAGCAAATTCAATTGAAAGATACAGCATGGAAACAGGCCATTCGGCCCACCGAGTCCATGCTGTCCATCAGTCAGCCACTCACACTAGTTCTATGTTATCCTACTTTTGTATCCACTCCGTGCACACTAGGGGCAATTTACAGGGGCCTATTAACCTATGAACCCTCACGTCTTTGGGACATGCGAGGAAACCGGAGCTCCCGGAGAAAACCCACGCGGTCACAGGGTGAACGTGCAAACTCCGCCCAGACAGCATCCGAGGTCAGGATCGCACCAATGTCTCTGGTGCTGTGAGGCAGTAGCTCTAGCACTGCGCCACTGTGCCAAAAGAGTAATAGGTTCTCTTTTTTTCAATGAATACATCGGGCAGTCAAATAAAGCACTCGTTAAACTGAGTAGGGTCTGGTAAACAGTTACAATGTCTTGGAATTAACTATCCCCGCCAGCTATCCCCGTACATTACACTACCCTACACACACCAGGGACATTTTTTTTAACATTGATACCAACCCAATTAACCTACAAACCTGTACGTCTTTGGAGTGTGGGATGAAAGATAAACATAGACAATAGGTGCAGGAGTAGGCCATTAGGCCCTTCGTGCCTGCACCGCCATTCAATTGCCTCTTTCCGCTGAAGAAGGGCTTCGGCCCGAAACGTTGCCTATTTCCTTCGCTTGAAGAAGGGTTTCAGCCCAAAACGTTGCCTATTTCCTTCGCTTGAAGAAGGGTTTCAGCCCGAAACGTTGCCTATTTCCTTCGCTTGAAGAAGGGTTTCAGCCCGAAACATCGCCTGTTTCCTTTGGTCCATAGATGCTGCCTCACCCGCTGAGTTTCTCCAGCACTTTTGTCTACCTTCGATTTTCCAGCATCTGCAGAACAACCGCCATTCAATATGATCACATAGAAACATAGAAACATAGAAATTAGGTGCAGGAGTAGGCCATTCGGCCCTTCGAGCCTGCACCGCCATTCAATATGATCATGGCTGATCATCCAACTCAGTATCCCGTACCTGCCTTCTCTCCATACCCTCTGATCCCCTTAGCCACAAGGGCCACATCTAACCCCCTCTTAAATATAGCCAATGAACTGGCCTCGACTACCCTCTGTGGCAGAGAGTTCCAGAGATTCACCACTCTCTGTGTGAAAAAAGTTCTTCTCATCTCGGTTTTAAAGGATTTCCCCCTTATCCTTAAGCTGTGACCCCTTGTCCTGGAAGGGATCACGGCTGATCATCTTAAATCAGGAAACCAAAGATCTCAGAGGAAACCCACGCAAGTCACGGGAGGAACGTACAGGCAGCACCCGTAGTCACGATGGAACCCGTGTCCCTGGTGCCGTGAGGCGTTAGCTCTACCGCTGCGTCACCGTGCCACCGCGTCAAGTGTGGACGTATTTTGAAGAGGTTTTTGATTTGATATCTATAACACTCGTGAAGGACCAGCTGATTGTACATTTTGGCTGGCTGCACTACACACGACACCAAGAAGAATTCCATAGACGGGCTGCCTACCTCTCCTTTCTGAGACGGAATCGCACGTTGGTCGCGGCACTGCTTCAAGGAGTCACTTTATTTGTTTATTGTAATGGAAAAGATCTGGCCAGAAACAGCGCAAGGAATGCGATTGGCTTGACTCCCTCTCTCTGCCCCTTTCATCAGCGGGATCAAAGCCGCTGCCGTTTTGGGTTATTTTCAACCACTCTCTTCAACCTGCTGGTTTCTTTAAGCAGCGCTATCAGTGAGCAAATCTGTTTATAGTTCTATGTGTTATGAAGGTGGCTGATGCAAAAGATCTTCTGAACTAGCGTGGGGTTGAGTATTGGAATTATTTTGAGTAAATCTAGAGGTGGTGAACAGCTTGCACTTCATAGGTTACCTAACAAAGAGGAAGGGGCATTTTGTCTAACGCTTGGAAATGCCCGTTCATTGGAGGCGGCACAGTGGCACTGTGGGCGGCACGGTGGCGCAGCGGTAGAGTTGCTGCCTTAGACCCGGGTTCGATCCTGACTACGGGCGCTTGTCTTTTCTGATTTTTTTACATTCTCCATCTGACCGCATGGGTTTTCTCCGGGTGCTCCATATCCCCAAATCGTGCAGGTTTGTAGGTTAATTGGCTTCTGAAAATTGTCTTGAGTGTGTGGGATAGTGTTGTTGTACAGTGATCACTGGTCAGCACAGACCTGGTGGGCTGAAGGGGCCGTTTCCATGCTGTATCTCTAGACTAAACTCAACTAAACTAAACTAAACTAAACGTTTGAATGTAAAATTCAGTGAAAACTGCCGAAGTCAACTTTGTCAACTTCCTGCCCCTTTAATACATCAATAGCACTCATTGTGAATTTCCATGATCAGGCATTGTTCGGTTACATAATTCAAGGAATTTTCCATCCATTCTTTCCTTCAGTTTTAGTTTTAGAGATACAGCATGGAACAGGCCCTTCAGCCCACACCACCCATCAGTCACCCAATCACACCCAATCACATCTGAAGAAGGGTCTCGACCCGAATCGTCACCCATTCCTTCTCCCCAGAGAAGCTGCCTGTCCCGCTGAGTTACTCTAGCTTTTTGTGTCTATCAACCGTTCACACTCGTTCTATTTTTTATCCCACTTTCGTATCCACTCCCTACACACAAGGGGCAACTTTACAAAGGCCAATTAACCCGCATGTGTATGGAATGTGGGAGGAAACCCAAGTGGTCACAGGGAGAACATGTAAACTCCACACAGACAGTTGCCAAGGCCAGGATCGAAACCGGATCTCTGGTGTTGTGAGGCAGCGGTTCTACGTGCTGCGCCACCGTGCCACCAAAGATTATCGGGAGAAAACAGCAGAATGGGGTTGAGAGGGTAAAATAGATCAGCCATGATCAAATGGCGGAATAGGCCCGATGGGCCGAATGGCCTAATTCTGCTCCTCTTCATTACGGTCTTTGTAATGGAGGGTGCCAAGTGGAAAAACAATATGTTTCAAATCCATGGCTCTGCCTGATTGTGGTAAATGAGAGTGGTGCGCAGTGATTTGTCTTCCAACTTTCTGGACCACTATTTGGGCAAGTGACTCTATTCATCTTGCCAAGAAACAGAAAGGAAATATCTATATAGTGTGCAGAGCTATTCTGTCCTTGCGAGAGGCACCATACATTCAGTCTCAACATAAAGCCTAACTATGCCACTGAACTTAACATTTTTAATGCCAATTAAATGCTCATTGTATTTTATGGATGACATGAATTTTTATGTTCAAAGTTCATAAGTTAGAGCAGAATTAGGCATTACAGCCCACCAAGTCTACTCCGCCATTCAATCACGGTTGATCAATTGAATGATCTATTTTAGCCCAACAAACCCGCATGTCTTTGGAGTATCAGAGAAAACCAGAGCACCCGGAGGAAACCCACACGGTCCCAGGTAGTACGGACAAATTCCATACAGACAGCACCCATAGTCAGAATCGAACCCGGGTCTCTGGCACGGTAAAGAGCCTGTCCCACGAGCATGACACTGCATGCGGCAAGCGGGACCTAACGTGGTCACTTGAGCTGTACGGCCTCGCGGGGCCGGTTCCACTTCGATCGCCGGAGCCGTATGGAGTTGTGCGGAGCTGGTCCCGACATCGCGCGGGGCTCCGAAAAACTGACCTTGTTCAAAAATTCTGTGCGGCAACGGCCTGCCGGCCCGCAACCGCATTGAGGTCGTACGCACCGCCTCGACGGGCGTGCGCAGCGTCTCAACGCCGTACGCAGCGTCTTGACGCCGTACGTCACGCGCGAACTTCCCGCGGACTTCGCTCGAACTTCACGTCAACTCGTACGGGATCACTCGACCTCCGTGTGGCCCCCGCTTCCAGTTTGGTCGTGCTCGCTGCATGCAGCCGCATGCTGGTGGGACAGGGCCTGTACGGGGATCAATCGACCTCCGCGCGGCCCCCGCACGGCCCCCGCCTCCGGTTTGGTCGCGCTTGCCGCATGCAGTCGCATGCTCGTGGGACAGGCCCTTAAGTTGGTAAGATACAAAACTTACCTTCAGCGGCGCTGTAATTCTGCCACTGGCCGTGTGCGCGATTTTGGCGGGTTTGAGGGGGGGGGGGGCGGGGTTAAAACGGGGTTTTTTCCCGACCTGGCCCTGAATTATATTTGTTGGAGTGCAAGATTTTGCTAAAGAATCGTTCCTACGGCCGTTCTGTGTGTGTTTAAAAAAAAATTCACCCAACAAGTTAATCGCTGGAATGATTTTAAAAGCAGCTTCTGAAGCCGTCAATGCCGACAACGGAGACGGATTTTATGGAGGGGTCAGGTAACAGAAAGTAGTTTCTTTTTATGTATAAAAGTGTTTCTTAAGATGTATTTAATTCACATTTTAAGTTGCGAAACGGTGATTTACCCCCCCCCCGAAGAACCGGCAGTGGATATGGGGGTATAAATTCACCGCAATCTCAACATTCTAAATGGTCCCGTTCCAGAAAATCCCACACGCAAGCTGATTTAAATGGCCATTAATTTACAAGTATTAAACATTAAATTCCTTCCATTTGGCCTATAAACCCATGACAATGAGATTTAAAAATTATGTTATATTCTGAATTCTTGTGTGAATGTCATTTGGACACTTAGGCTATTTAAAAATGTTAATCTATTCTTAGGAAATGGATAGATGTTTAGATCTAGTAATTGAATTTTGTAATTAGCTACAATTAGGTAACTAACTAATTATATGCTTTAATTTCAAGTAATCTAAGTAAGATTGTTTCATATTTGTTTCAGAATGCTTCAATCTATAATAACTGAAAATTTCTTTCAGTTCTCTTAAATTTTAAGAAAGTTATCAGCCTTTAAATGTTCTCGATCACAGCTTTTGTGTTAAGTCAATGAAAAATCAATAGGGAACAAGATGCCAATTTCCGAGTATGAGAATGGCCATAACTTTTTTAATACTGAAGATATGAAAGTGAATTAGGTGTCAAATTAAACTTCTTTTTATGCTTTATCTGATGGGACTTGATTTTAAAAATCTCAAAATGTTGTAACATTGCTACCTTAAGGCAGCAACTCTACCGCTGCACCACCGTGCCGCCCGTACAGACCTGTCCTGACCTAAAGAAGGGCCCCGACCCGAGACGTCACCCGCACTTTTTCTCCAGGGATGCTGCCTGACCCGCTGAGCTACTCCAGCACTTTGCGTCCATCTCTCGTTATTGGTGGCGGGAAGAATTCCATTGTGTATTGTGTTCTTGTTATTCTCATGGCTGTGTGGTAACTCAAATTCCACTGTACCAATTGGTGCATGTGACAATGAATGTGAACTTGAACCAACTTGAACTAAAAAAGATTTTTGCACAAAGGGAGAGTGCCTGCAAGATTCTAATCATTGTTATTGATTTATTTATAGAAAGGGAAGTGGTTAAATTAACCCGTGTGCATTTTAATTGCAATTCCTGAGACAAACAACAAACAACAATGGATGATAGGGCACGTTGGCGTAATATTGCTTTTGAGTCACGGAGCGGTTACATTCAGCTTTGTGCCCACGTTTCTCAGTGGGGCTAGAGTGGCCTTGCCTCTATCAGTGGGTGATGACTGAAAGCTAGGATTTCTGTTCCAAACCAGTGATATCATTCTCTATATCACCATCTATCTCTCTCAGAGATATCAGTCTGAAGAAGGGTCTCGACCCGAAACGTCATCCATTCCTTCTCTCCATAGATGCTGCCTGTCCCGCTGAGTTACTCCAGCATTTTGTGTCTGTCTTATAGCCCTGTCCCACGGTACGAGTTCATTCCAAGAGCTCTCCCGAGTTTAAAAAAAATCTAACTCGTGGTAAGCACGGAGAATGAACGTAGCGGGTACGTCGGAGCTCGGGGACGTCTCTTAGCGCTAACGGCAGGTAAGCACGGGTGGACTCATGAAGATTTTTCAACGTGTTGAAAAACATCCATGAGAGCCCCGAGTACCGACGAGTGGCCATTACCGTAAATCTCCGAGTTTAAATCAGGGCAAACTCGGGAGAACTCTTGGAATGAACTCGTACCGTGGGACAGGGCTTTTAGGTTTGTATGCTAACTGGCTTGGCATAATTGTAAATTGTCCCCGTCGTGTGTAGGATAGTGTAAGTGTGCGGGGATCGCTGGTCGGTGTAGACTCGGTGGGTCAGAGGACCTGTTTCCGTGCTGTATCTCTAAACTAAACTAAAACTAAGCTTGTGTGGGAAAGAACTGCAGATGCTGGTTTGAATCGAAGGTAGACACAAAATGCTGGAGTAACTCAGCATCTCTGGAGAGAAGGAATGGGTGACGTTTCTGGTTGATACCCTTCTTCAGACTGATCAATAGGTGACGTTTCGGGTCAAGACCCTTCTTCAGACTGAACTTTGACAGAACCAAACTTTGAGTCTTTTGCTTTGGTAAACCAGCATCTGCAGTTCCTCTAAAATGTGTCTACATTTTTATTTAAATGTGACATCTTCTACATGCTATACTAACTCATGAGAAAGCTTTTGGAGTGCATTTTCCAATGAACCTGGAAGATGAACATAAGACAAAGTCTCGCTCTGAAGGAGAGCTCGCTTAGCTTTGGGACTTTACCATTTCATTGCTGGAAAACAAAATGACTCAGAACTGAGACACAGGCAAGTCCCAGGTTGACCAACATGTCCCTGATGATGATGTTGGTATAACTGAGATAAATGGAAGGAGGTAGTTTACACATACAAGTGGAAAGATATAGAGGCTGGCCAGTTTCAGAAGGATTACTCCATGAACCAGGGTACCATGTACAAAGTGCTTTAAACCACTTCACAATGAATGGCAAGAGCAACATAGAACTGTACAACACAGCAAGATAATTTCACGTAACCCCTGCATTCCCTATCTCTGTCCCTCCCGCACCCTAGTCATCCTGCTAGTTTCATTGTTTGTATCCTTTCGTTATCACCTCCTCCACAGCCAACAACGGACCATTGTGGGCTCCAAGGCCATCGGTAATTCGATAACTAGTGTAGCTGGGACATGTTGGCCTATGTGGGGGCAAGTTGGCTGAAGGGCCTGTTTCCACACTGTGTGACTCTATGACTATAATTTCGTTAGTCAGATAAAAGCTGTCCAGGGCCTGACCTCCCCAGAGGAGCATGGGTGAAGCTCAACAGACTTGGTACTGGAGTTGGGCGTTTCAATGCCAGGATGTGGAGATGGGGAGCCCAGCCTGTGAATGCGGAGCAGAACAACAGACAGCCAACCATGCCATCTCTACCACCCACCAAATGGAGCTCAGGGCCTGGCAGACATTGACGCCAACAGAGACAATAACCTGGCTGCTCAACACCCGGCTTGAGATCTAACTATTCCTTTGGTTTATTTGTGTTTAATTCGCAAGAAGAAGAAGAAGAAGAAGAAGAAATTAGTCAGAGGGTGGTGAATCTGTCTAATTCATTACCACAGAAGGCTGTGGAGGCCAAGTCAATGGCTATGTTTAAGGCAGAGATAAATAGATTCTTGATTAGTTCAGGGGTTAGGGGTTATGGGGAGAAGGCAGGAGAATGGGGTTAAGAGGGAAAGATTGATAAGCCATGATTGGCGGAGTAGACTTAATGGGCCGAATGGTCTAATTCTGCTCCTATCACTCATGAACATAAATATTACTGCAGATTGGCAAATAAATAAAACCACTTTCTCTTCACTCATGAATTATATTCCAGAGGTAGACACAAAATGCTGGAATAACTCAGCGGGTGAAGCAGCATCTCTGGAGAGAAGGAATGGGTGATGTTTCGGGTTGAGACCCTTCTTCAGACTGATGTCAGAGGAGGGGGCGGGACAAAGATAGAATGTAGGAGGAGACATTGACTGGTGGGAGAACTGGGAAGGGGGAGGGGATGGAGAGAGAGGGAAAGCAAGGGCTATCTGAAGTTAGAGAAGTCAATGTTCATACCGCTGGGGTGTAAACTACCCAAGTGAAATATGAGGTGGTGTTCCTCCAATTTGCGCTGGGCCTCACTCTGACAGTGGAGGAGGCCCAGGACAGAAAGGTCAGATTGGGACTGGGAGGGGGAGTTGAATTGCTGAGCCACCGGGAGATCAGGTAGGTTAAGACGGACTGAGCGGAGGTGTTCAGCGAAACGATCGCCAAGCCTGCGCTTGGTCTCGCCGATGTAGAGACGTTGACACCTGGAACAGCGGATACAGTCGATGAGGTTGGAGGAGTTGCAAGTGAACGTCTTCCCCTGGGAAATCAATTCCCACTGATCAATATAACCCAGGCTGGGAAAAAAAGAATTCTAATGACAACTAAATTCATTTAAAAAAATTGAAAACATTAAAACGCTCACACGTTTTAAAACAATTTAATACATTTGAACTAAATGGGTGGAAAGTGTGGAAGAAGGAACTGCAGATGCTGGTTTAAACCAAAGAAACATAGAAACATAGAAACATAGAAATTAGGTGCAGGAGTAGGCCATTCGGCCCTTCGAGCCTGCACCGCCATTCACTATGATCATGGCTGATCAGCCAACTCAGTATCCTGTACCTGCCTTCTCTCCATACCCCCTGATCCCTTTAGCCACAAGGACCACATCTAACTCCCTCTTAAATATAGCCAATGAACTGGCCTCAACTACCTTCTGTGGCAGAGAATTCCACAGATTCACCACTCTTTGTGTGAAAAATGTTTTTCTCATCTCGGTCCTAAAAGATTTCCCCCTTATCCTTAAACTGTGACCCCTTGTTCTGGACTTCCCCAACATCGGGAACAATCTTCCTGCATCTAGCCTGTCCAACCCCTTAAGAATTATGTAAGTTTCTATAAGATCCCCCCTCAATCTTCTAAATTCTAGCGAGTACAAGCCGAGTCTATCCAGTCTTTCTTGTAGAAGATGGACACAAAAAGCTGGAGTCACTCAGTGGGACAGGCAGCATCTCTGGAGAGAAGGAATGGGTGACGTTTCAGGTTGAGACCCTTCTTCAGACTAGTCTTCAGAAGAGATAGAGAATGAATGGGCAGAAAGGTGGTGTAGCTGGTAGAACTGCAGGTTCGATCCTGACCCAGAATCCAGTCCCAACCCCACGACTTCCAGAGATGTTGCCCGACCCGCTGAATTACTCCAGCACATTGTGGTTTACTCAAGATTCCAGCATTTGCAATTCCTTGTGCCTCAATCATTAGCTTGATGCTGTAGGAACCAGAATGAACTTTTGAGTTTAGTTTAGATCTACAGCATGGAAACAGGCCCCTCGGCCCACTGAACAGCGACCCCTGCACATTAACTGCATGGATAGGACAGATTTGGAAGGATATGGACCAAATGCTGGCAGATGGGACTAGTGTAGCTGGGACATGTTGGCCAGTGTGGGCAAGCTGAGCCGAAGGGCCTGTTTCCACACTGTATGACTCTATTAACACTATCCTATGAGTCTATTAACACTAGGGACAATTTACATTTATACCAAGTCCAAGACGAAGCCTGACAAAGTCCATCTCTTCTTCCCCATCCTCAAGCCCCCTTTCTAATCCATACACTCCAGTTGTTGTAGACAAAGGCCTGTCCTCTAGTAGCAGGAGTTGATGAGATCTACCCGGAACTTCTGAAGTTCCTTGACCCCCCATGGACACAACTGGCTGGCTGCTTTTTTCACACATGTCCACTGTAGTGGAATTATCCCTAAGGCCTGGAGAGAGTCTAAAGTCATCGCCATCCTCAAGCCTGGGCAATCTGCTGATGATTCTGCTAGTTACCGACCCATCTCCCTCTTGTGCCTATCCTACAAGCTGTTTGAGCGCCTCCTGCTTGCCAGGATTTCTTCATTGGTAGAACCTGTTCTGCCCAGAGAGCAAGCTGGCTTTAGACCTGGTAGAAGCTGCACAGATCAAGTCCTTGCCCTCGCCTTTGCGGTTGCAGCACCTAGACTATGGAACAGCATCCCTCTTCCCATCAGAACTGCCCCCTCCATCAACTCTTTTAAGTCTAAACTTAAAACCTATTTCTACTCTCAAGCCTTTCTTGAGGTCCTCTGAGGGAGCACTGTATGTATGTATTTATGTATGTATTGTTGATCTATGTAGCACTGTTTGTAGCAAAGTACCTTGGTCAACCAGAGTTCTTTTTAAATGTGCTATAGAAATAAAATTGACGTGACTTGACGACCAATATAGAGGCTGGCTTCCAACGTGCCCGGAAAACTGGTGTTGCTCTCATCGATCTGTCATCAGCTTATGACGCCGTGTGGAGACATGGTCTGTTGCTGGAAGCTTCCAGAATCCTGAAGTGCCAAACCGCCATGCGTGCCCTCTCATCCATCCTCAGCAAGAGTAGAGTTAGGGTCTCGCTTGGAACCAGACCAGCTCTGTCAGGACCCTGAATGATGGTCTCCCCCAGGGCTCTGTCCCAGCTCCCCTACTCTTCAACATTGATGTGAATGACATGCCAACTACCTCATCCAGGAAGTTTGCGTATGCAGATGACCTTGCCCTTGCCTACCAGGGAGCTGCCCTTGAGGATATCAGCAGGGTGCTAACCCTATACATGAAGGGGATGGAGGAGTACTTCACCTTCTGGCGACTTTGCCCTAACCCATCTGAGACAACTGTCACTGCCTTTCACCTCAGCAATCGGCTTGCCAATACAAAGCTCCGAGTGTCCTTTTGTGGTAAGCCAGTGAAGAATGAAGAATTCCCCAAGTACCTTGGAGTCACCCTGGATCGCACCCTCACTTATCGTGAACAACTGAAGAGGGTGGCTGATAAACTGAAAGCAATGGTCAACATCATCAGGAAACTTGCAGGCAACAGCTGGGGATCCAATGCACACACCCTCCGTACCGCAAGCTTAGCCCTAGTCTACTGGAACAGCTGTGTTTTGCTCAACGGCTTGGGCTAATAGCTGCCACACCAAACCAGTTGACACTGTCCTTAACTCTGCAATGCGGGTCATCGCAGGGACTCTTAAGTCAACACCTTTGCAGTGGCTCCCTGCCCTCTCTCATCGCCCCTCCCAGCATACGCAGAAGGGAGAGGATGTCGAAAGATTGGAGCACCATCGAGGCTAACCCTGACCTTCCCATCCATGCTGGCTCGAACAATCTGCCCAACATGCGCCTGAAGTCCCGCAAACCCTTCTGGTCTTCCGTTAAATCCCTGGAAGACTTTGACTCCAGGACTGAGTGGCGCGGAGCCTGGAAGGATGCCAACACCAACAACGGAGAGGTCACCACCGACCCCACAGTGAAACCACCGGGTTTTGACCTCCATCGCAAGCAATGGCTAACCCTGAACAGAACCCGCACCCTCCATGCAAGAACAGCCCATCACCTGCATCAGTGGGGATGACAGACAGCCCTGCTTGCGACTGTGGACATCCGGACCAGACCACCCCACACATCGTGAATGACCGCTCACTGAGGCTTTTCCCTGGGGGCATCAAAGCCATCCACCCAGTAAATGATGCTGTCCTGGCCTGGATGTCTACCCTTCCTGTACAACTTTAGGCTATGCACGCCACACGCAAGAAGAAGAAGAATTGGCCTACAAATCTGTACGCCTGTGGAGTGTGGGAGGAAACTGAAGATCTCGGAGAAAACCCACGAGAAGAAAGTACAAACTCCGTACAGGCAGCGCCCGTAGTCAGGATCGAAACCGGGTCTCTAGCGCTGTAGGGCAGCAAATCTACCGCTGCGCCACCCTGCCGCCGATTGGTCTTGGAGTGCCATCGTTCATCGTACCTCTCCACCGAAACTGTTCGAAACAAAATTACTTAGTGTGTGTCAGCAAAGAACAATGAGATTTGAAAATTTCCATTTTTTTAATCTGTAATTCTCAGAATAAGCGAGGGGAAGATTTAGTAAATCACATTTTGTTTTATTTTCAGCATAAAGAAACAGGGGGAATTTCTGGTACATTTTATGTATTTGACTACAATGTATACTGTGTGGTTTGGGTCTGTTGCTAAAATGCAAACTGAAAATGGAATTGTCAGAAACAACATTTAATTTTCCAAACTGTGAAAGCTCATGCTGGTGGTAATTTTTGTTGAATAAACCCTTATTTGTTGCAATGCTGGAAATCTGTGCACGTTAGTTACATAGATACATTTGATCATATTATGTAAAACATGGTAACAAAGGCTGTGTAGGAAGGAACTGCAGAAGCTGGTTTAAACCGAAGAGAGACACTAAATGCTGGAGTAACTCAGCGGGTCAGGCAGCATCTCTGGAGAGAAGGAATGGGTGACGTTTCGGGGGTCGAGACCCTTCTTCAGACAGAGAGTCAAGGGGAAGGGAAACAAGTGATGTAGGTGGTGATGTGGAGAGATATAGAACAAATGAATCTTCTTCTTGTGTATGGCGTGCAGGACAACTTGTTCTATTTGACTGTGCATGCCAGGTTGGTTGCAGTCGTAGAAAAAACAGGGCGGACCACGTGAAGGTTGCAATCTCCCACCCCAACAAATGAATGAATGATATGCAAAAAGTAACGAAGATCAAGCAAAGGTGGAGCCCACAATGGTCCATTGTTGGCTGTGGGGTAGGTGATAACGAGTTATACAGACAGTGAAACTCAACGGGATGACAGTGAAACTAGTTCGACAACTCCGCCAGCTGGGCCACCGTGCTCTGTTTATCTTCTTTCCAAAGCAGTAGTCTGTAAAAGTGGCAGCACGGTGGCGCAGCAGTAGAGTTGCTGCCTCACATCGCCAGATAACCGGGTTCGATGCCGACCACGGGTGCTGTCAGTACGAAGTTTGTACTTTCTCCGCAGACATGTGTGGGTTTTCCCCGAGATCGTCGGTTTCCTCCCACACACCAAAGACGTGCAGGTTTTGTAAGTTAATTGGCTTGGTATGCAGTAAATGTAAAATTGTCCCTAGTGCGTGTATGATAGAGTTAATGTGTGGGGATCGCTGGTCAGCACGGACTCGGTGGGCCGAAGGGCCTGTTTCCGCGCTGTATCTCCAAACTAAACTAAACAGTAAATGTGTTTGTAAAGTACTATCCTTTGTCGAGACAAAGCTCTTCAAATCTACAATGTTAACATTTTAGCCCCAGGACACCAAATTCTAAACTCAAACATTCCTGCTTAATGATAGGGATTGGTCAAATGTTCTGTGTTTCCCTTTGTACATCTTCATAAACCTGTGATTAGCGTGGGTTCCTCCGGGGCAAATAGCGTAGTGTCAGATTTGTGTAAAATTAGTCACAGGTAGACACACAGAGTCTCTTGCCCACAGTAGGGGAATCGAGAACCAGAGGACATAGGTTTAAGGTGAGGGAGGAAACCTGAGGGGTAACATTTTCACTCAAAGGGTGGTGGGTGTATGGAACGAGCTGCCGGGGGAGGTAGTTGAGGCAGGGACTATCGCAACGTTTAGGAAACATTTAGACAGGTACATGGATTGGACAGATTTAATAATAATAATAATACATTTTATTTATGGGCGCCTTTCAAGAGTCTCAAGGACACCTTACAAAATTTAGCAAATAGAGTAAAAACATGTAAGCGGAATGAAATAAATAGTAAAAACATCACCAGTGCACAAATTAAAGACAGAATTCAATCCAAAGACAAAAATCAAAAACACAATATGAAGAGAGAGCAGCGGCAGCTAAACCGCGCCAGCGTACACTCTCCCTTCCGGCAGCCATCTTGGACACAGAATAAAATAATCGCTTACACACAAAAAAACATCCCCCCACAATGGTTACCACTGTGGGGGAAGGCACAATGTCCAGTCCCCATCCCCAGTTCTCCCATAGTCAGGCCTATTGAGGCCTCCACAGTTGCCTCTACGGAGGCCCGATGTTCCTGGCCGTTCTCGCCGGGTGGTGTTGCTCCGGCGTCGGGAGAGTCCTCACAGCGGCTGGAGTGGCTGGAACGGCCGATTCCCTACCGGAGTCCGTGGCTTCCGAAGCCGACAGGGCCGCGTCGGTTGGTGCTCCGAGGCTCCCGATGTTAAAGTCGGCACCGCCGCCCGCGGCTGGCCGCTCCACAGTCCCGCAGCTCGACGGTGTTGATCACGGCGGTCTCAGCATACCGGAGCTCCAGCGCGGCGATCCAGCGCGGCGACCCAGGCAAGGCATCGCCCGCTCCGCTCCGCGATAGCGCTCCAGCGCTGTGCCGCCACCGAAGCTGAAGGTGCTGGGCGGTCCCCGCCAGGAAAACGCCGCTCCACTCCCGCTGGTAGGCCGCAAGGACAGGTCGACTGTGCAGCCCGGGGAAAAAGCTGCCTCACCGACCAGGTAGGGACCTAGAAAATAGTTTCCCCCTTGCCCCCCACATAAAAAAGTCAAATTCCCCAACAAACATAGGACAAAATTCACTAAAAACTCATTTAAAAAAAGCGAATTGAACGGACAGCTGCTGGTTAGCAGCCGTTCCCCAGGATGGCTCCTCCCCCTTTTACGGGATTCAGAGGGATATGGGACAAACGCAGGTAGGTGGGACTAGTGTAGATGGGACATGTTGGGCTGGTGTTGTCAGGTTGGGCTGAAGGGCCTGTTACCACACTGTATCACTCTATGACTGTGAAAAAAAAACCCCCAAAGTTGTGGGGTAACACGGGGGAACACGGATGGGTAACGTTTAGGGCATAAAACGTCACCTCTCGTGAGTGAGATCACATGTAAACTGGAGGAACAGCACCTAACCTTCTACTTGTGTAGCTTACAATCCAGCGGTATGAATTCTCCAATTTTGGGTAACTAACCAACGAACCCCCTCCCCACCCTACCCCTTTTACACCCCCATGGTTTAGTTTAGTTTAGTTTAGTTTCGAGATTACATCACGGAAACAGGCCCTTCGGCCCACCGAGTCCATGACAACCAGTGATCCCCCTAAAAACCTGTACGTCTTTGGAGCGTGGTTGGAAACCGGAGCACCCGGGGAAAGCCCACACAGTCCCGAGGAGAACATACAAACTCCGTACCGACAGCACCCGTAGTCAGGATCGAACCTGGGTCTCTGGCGCTGTGAGGCAGCAACTCTACCGCTGCGCCACTGTGCCACTGGTATGTAGGAGCCCACACCGGGAGGAGCGGATACAGCAGATGAGGTTGGAGGAGGCGCAAGTGAACCTCCGCCTCACCTGAAAGGACTGTCGGGGCCTCTGGATGGAGTCGAGGGAGGAGGTTTCCCATTGGAAACTGCCATTTCAGGTCATGAGGCTGCTTTGGGTTAGAATTACCATTGACTGTGTAGGAAGGAGACGCAAATGGTGGTTTAAACTGAAGATAGACACAAAATGCTGGAGTAACTCAGCGGGTCAGGCAGCGTCGCTGGAAAGTAGGAATACAATCTTATAGAAACTTACAAAATTCTTAATGGGTTGGACAGGCTAGATGCAGGGAGATTGTTCCCGATGTTGGGGAAGTCCAGAACAAGGGGTCACAGTTTAAGGATAAGGGGGAAATCTTTTAGGACCGAGATGAGAAAAAAACATTTTTCACACAGAGAGTGGTGAATCTCTGGAATTCTCTGCCACAGAAGGTAGTTGAGGCCAGTTCATTGGCTATATTTAAGAGGGAGTTAGATGTGGCCCTTGTGGCTAAAGGGATCAGGGGGTATGGAGAGAAGGCAGGTACAGGATACTGAGTTGGATGATCAGCCATGATCATATTGAATGGCGGTGCAGGCTCGAAGGGCCGAATGGCCTACTCCTGCACCTATTTTCTATGTTTCTATGTTTCTATGAATAGTTGATATCTCAAGCCGAAATGTTTTTTGTGCCTAATCACTATTGAGTGTTGGGTAAGTGATAGCGATAGATTTCCCATGGCTAGTGGGACAATAGACAATAGATAATAGGTGCAGGAGTAGGTCATTCGGCCCTTCTAGCCAGCACCGCTATTCAATGTGATCATGGCTGATCCTCCACAATCAGTACATGAAGCTTCTCAAGATGAGGCAGGAGTTATTGGGATACCTCACAGAGAATGAAGCAAGATTCATTGGGAGAGAGATGACTTTGGATTATCCATCCAAATGACAGTGGTAGCTACTCTAAGAGACTCCCTCACAGTGGTTCCTGTAGGTGTAAGGGATGCAGTGCCATCTGGTGCCATCTCAAGATAGTACAGCAGTCGTACACATCAAGCTGGGCACAAAATGTTGGAGTAACTCAGCGGGACAGGCAGCATCTCTGGAGAGAAGGAACGGGTGACGTTTCATGTCGAGACCCTTCTTCAGACTGAGGGGAGAGGGAGACATGGAGATATGGAGGGGTAAGGTGTGAAAACGACAGATCAAAGGGGAACGATGATCAAGGAAATGTAGAGTGGATCATTGTTAGCTGAGGGGAAGTTGACAACGAGGCGTTCTATCAGTAAAATTTAATCAGGAGGACGATGAAACTAGTCGGAGAACTAGGATGGGAGAGAGAGAGGGAAAGCAAGGGTTACTTGAAGTTAGAGAAGTCAATGTTCATACCGCTGGGGTGTAAGCTGCCCAAGCGAAATATGAGGTGCTGTTCCTACAATTTGCGCTGGGCCTCACTCTGACAATGGAGGAGGCCCAGGACAGAAAGGTCAGTGTGGGAATGGGAGGGGGAGTTATAGTGTTGAGCCACCGGGGAATAATGAAGCATCAGGCATTACATTGGGAAAGGTCCTAGTGCGGTGTCAGGGTGGAGGGCAATCACATTACAAGTTTGTAGGAACTGTATTTACAACACCTTATGGCACAATGCACCAACACTCCACAGAAGGAGGCAAGAATGACCCTACTGAAAGGAAGAACATGCTACGAATGGAAGCATAAGTTAAGTTTTGATATCTGTGGATGAAATGGATTGGAAGCCACTGATTTAGAGTTATTTGAATTCACTGCTGTTTCTCGTATAATATCTAATATCGGTGACGCAAAGGGTGCCATGGTAGTGCGGTGGTAGAGTTGCTGCCAGAGACCCAGGTTCGATCCCGACTACAGCTCCTGTCTATACGGAGTTTGTACGTTCTCCCCGTGACCTGCGTGGGTTTTCTCAGAGATCTTAATTTTCCTCCCACACGCCAAAGACGTGCAGGTATGTAGATTAATTGGCTTGGTATAAGTGTAATTTGATCCTAGTGTGTGCAGGACAGGGGTAGTGTGCGGGGATCGCTGGTCGGCGCGGATTCGATGGGCCGAAGGGCTTGTTTCCGTGCTGTATCTCTGAACTAAACTCGCTAAACTGTACAACCATATTCATTTTGCCAAACCACACCTCTAACAAAGAGTGTGGACAAAAAGAACTGCAGATGCTAGTTTACAGAAAAAGACACAAATGCTGGAGTAACAGCGGGTCGGGCAGCATCATGATTGGTGGAGAACATCGATAGGTGACGTTTTGGGTCGGGATCCTTCATCCAACCCTTCGGGATCCAAGGTTTCTACAAAAAAAGTCATGTCTGAACAACTGCCTACAATTTTGATCTTATTCACGGAAGGATCTTCTTACTGTGAAAGTAATACGGAGACGTTTCACAATACGCTCTGAACTACATAGACTTGGGGGCATTGGTTTTATCTTCATGCACTATTTTTGTTTGTTTGTTTTTTATGTGAGAGTATTTGTGTGTGTGTGTGTGTGTGTGTGTGTATGTGTATATATGTATGTGCAGTATATGTGTGTTTTAGTATATACATATTCTGTTGTGCTGCTGCAAGTAAGAATTTCATTGTTCTATCTGGGACACATGACAATAAAACACTCTGGTCTCTTGACTATTAACTCCTGAGATAAAATAGGATCGAACATATGGTCACAAGGTCATAAGTGATAGGAGTAGAATTAGGTCATTCGGTCCATCAAGTCTACTCTGCCATTCAATCATGGCTGATCTATCTCTCCTGCCTTTTCCTCATAATGATGAATAAGTTTATTGGCCAAGTATTCACATACAAGGAATTTGCCTTGGTGCTCCGCCCGCAAGTGACAACATGACATTCAGTGACAGTTAGGAATGACACATAAAACATTAAACATTAATAATAAAACATTATCGATTAAACATGTGAATTAATTAAAATACCAGAGCAAAAGGAGGCTACAGATTTTTGGTTATTGAGTAGAGCTACCGCTCGTGGAAAAAAAGCTGTTTTTGTCTGGCTGTGGCAGCTTTGACAGTCCGGAGTCGCCTTCCAGAGGGAAGTGATTCAAAGAGTTTGTGGCCAGGGTGAGAGGGGTCAGAGATGATCTTGCCCGCTTGCTTCCTGGCCCTTGCAGTGTGCAGTTCGTCAATGGAGGGAAGGTTGCAGCCAACAACCTTCTCAGCTGATCGGACGATTCGCTGCAGCCTCCGGGTGTCGTGCTTGGTGGCTGAGCTAAATCGGACCATGATGGAGAAGGTGAGGGCAGACTCTACGATGGCCGTGTAGAATTCAACCATCATTGCCTGTGGTAGATTGTGCTTCCTCAGCTGCCGCAGGAAGTACATCCTCTGTTGTGCCTTTTTGACTGTGGAGTCGGTGGTGGCCTGCATTTAGGGTCTTTGGAAATGATGGTTCCCAGGAACTTAAAAGACTCCACAGATGTGACTGTGGTGTTGTTGATGGTGAGTGGGGTGAGGGGAGGGGGAGCTCTCCTAAAGTCCACAATCAATTCCACTGTCTTAAGTGCAATGAACTCTAGGTTGTTGCGATGGCACCAGGACGCCAGCTGTGACACTTCCTGTCTGTAGGCAGATTCCTCCCCATCCTGGATCAGTCCAATCAGGGTTGTGTCATCCGCAAACTTGAGAAGCTTGACAGAGGTGTCTGTGGAGGTGCAGTCGTTGGTGTAGAGAGACTAGAGGAGAGGAGAGAGTACACAACCTTGCAGTGCTCCTATGCTGAACGTCTGCGGGTCCCAGATGTGCTTTCCCAGCCTGACATGCTGCTTCCTGTCTGTCAGGAAGCTGGTGATCCACCGACAGAGGGGTTCAGGCACAGTCAACTTGGAGAGTTTGGATTGTAGTAGCTCTGGCACAATAGTGTTGAATGCAGAGCTAAAATCAACAAACATGATCCTTGCATAGGACCCCTGGCGGTCCAGGTGCTGGAGGATGAAGTGCAGGCCCAGGTTGACTGCATCATCCACGGATCTATTGGCCCAGTATGCAAACTGCAGATGGTCCAGCAGGGGGTTTGTGATATTTTTCAGCTTGGCCAGCACAAGTCTTTGAAGGGTCTTAATGACTACAGAGTTCAGTGCGACAGGCCTGTAGTCATTAAGACCAGTAATCCTTGCCTTTTTGGGTACAGGGACAATAGTGGAGACTTTGAAGCAGGCAGGGACAGTACAGATTTGCAGGGACTGGTTGAAAATGTCTGTGTGGACCAGTGCCAGTTGTTTGGTACAGAGCTTGAGGGTAGAGGGGAAAACATTGTCCGGTCCTGGAGATTTCTGTCTTTTCTGTCTCCGACACGTGTACTAATCAAGAATCTATCTATAAAATGACTTGGCCTCCACAGTCTTCTGTGGCAAAGAATTCTCCAGATTCACCACCCTGTTGAGCCTGTACTCCTGAGTTTGAAAGATTGAAAGATTACTTTAGTTTAGTTTAGTTTAGTTTAGAGATACAGCACGGAAACAGCCCTGCGGCACACCGCGTCCACGTCGACCAGCGTTCCCCACACATTCACACAATCCCACATGCACTAGGGACAATTTACAATTCTGCCAAGCCAAGTAGCCTATGAAACCTGTATGTCTTTGGAGTGTGGGAGGAAACCAGAGATCCCGGAGAAAACCCACGCATGTCATGGGGAGAACGTACCAATACCGTACCGTCAGCACCCCTAGTCAGGATCGAACCTGGGTCTCTGGCACTGTAACTCTACCTCTGTGCCACCGTGCTGCTCAATAATTCCTTTGCAACATGCACATGCTGAGCGGGCATGAAAGGTTAAATGTAAAGAAGCATGTTTCCATTAGCATGTTTCCAGAAGCATGTTTCCAGAAGCATGTTTCCATCTACATTGGACAGACATACAATATCTTCCCAATGCCTGTATAAACTAAAGAGAAATATTAATCTTGAGCAGCTAGAGTTACAGTCATACAGCATGGAAACAGGCCTTTTGTTTCAACTTGCCCACATCACCCAACATACCCCACCTATACTAGTCCCACCTGCCTGCGTTTGGTCCATATTCCTCTAAACCTATCCTATCCATGTACCTGTCTCAGTGATTCTTTAACGTTGTGATAGTACCTGCATCAACTACCTCCTCCGGCAGCACGTTCCACACACTCACCACCCTTTGTGTAAAAAAAAATTTCCCCTCAGGTTCCCATTAAATCTTTCCCCCATCTCACCTTAAAACCGTGTCCCCTGATTCTCAATTCCCCCGACTCTGTGCATTTACACCATCGATTCCACTCAATGTCTTATTTGAGAAAATTCATTGAATAATGGAGGGAATGGTCTCAAAACATCATGCTGAGAACTCCATTCACCCTTTGTGATCTCCTAACATGCGTGGCCTCAATATGTTCGAAAGGGGAGATCTTACTCACTACAACTTACTGGGTTGGGGACATGTAGCCTGGAGCAATGAGGTGGAAAACAAAGAACCTCTCCACCTACACCAAGGCTGCATTTTATGCCTTTTATAAGATTTATATTTTTGGTTCAAGTTCAACCTAACTTTATTTGAAGAACAAAACTTTTATTTTTGGCCATTTTAAAGGACTTTGCCACTGAGCGGGCGATAAGTAATTCTTGATGTTTTCCTTAGATTTGAAGATGAAGGTACCGTTAATTTTCCCACATACCTCCGTAGGTACAAGGTCTCTCCTTCTGGTGGGGGTGGGGGAGAACCGCTGGTATTTCTTGGCCGCGGATTTAAAAAAAATCAATCAGGAGTCCACCTCCTGATCGCTGTCTCGTGACACTGAACCTCTGGATTCAAGGAGAAAAGTGACTGAACTGAAAAATATAAGCGATAGAGATTAACTCGGTTGACTCGTTAATTTTGTTTGTGTGAACTTGCACCGTGAATCCAATTACTGGGAGCACTCAAAAACGCTGATATTAATAACGCAATCTGAAATACGCCATCAAGCCTGGCGTTCAAACCCTTGTTTATTTTGCTCCTTATTGCCACTCTGGCCACAGGGATCATGTAAAGGCTGACATCAACATTTGGGACATGACACAATAACTCAATGGGCGACAATGGGTTCAGACACGGGCCAGTGTAATGCCCGGGCCACATTTATTTTCGCTTGTCACCTGTTGATTTTCTTGACCCGAGTGCGGAACACTGACCCGGAACAGCGGAGAAACCAGCGCTCAACAAAACCATGTGAGCTGCCAATCCCAACCTCTCTTCATCCCGACATTGACCCCAACAGTAAATAACGCCACTGGCTGCAGTAAATAATCATTTAATAAAGAAAACACAGGCGCAATAAATCCTGTCCTACGTCAAAATATAATTTATTCTTCAAACTGATCACAAAGGGAAAGTACAGAGTGTTCCCGTCCACAGTAAAGATCACGTGGTTGTAGCGTTGAAGGAGAAATGATTGACACCCCCCGCGTTCAGGGGCTGTCCCACTGCGGCGACCTAATCTGCGAGTTTAGAAGAGTTTGCCCTCGACTCAAACGCGCAGCATGGTCGACACGTGGTCCTAGGAGGTCCTATGAGGTCACTGGAACTCTCCTTCATGCTCGATGGAAGTTCCCGCATTCTTGCGGCCTCAGCTAGGTCATGCTGAAAAATGTTCAACATGCTGAAAAAAATTCCGCGAGTGTAATTTGGTCGGCATGGTTCTTTTTAAAGTAGTGCAGTGGAGTGGGATCGCTATGTAGTTACAGGCAGTCGAGGGCAGCCGTAGGCAATCTCCTTCGCTGACCGGGCATTTTAATTGGCTCATTGGAGTTTTCAGGACCAAGGAAAACCTACCGGTAGGTAAAATGCCCGCTAAACTTTATTATACTTCTTCAAAATGTTTCCACTCCTTCTCCCCCCCTTCTCCCACCCTTCTCCCCCCCTTCTCTCCCTTCTCTCCCCTTCCATCTCCTGTTCTCCCCCTCTCTCCCCTTCTCCCCCCCTTCTCTCCCCTTCTCTCCCCTTCCATCTCCTTCTCTCCCCCTCTCTCCCCTTCTCACCTCCCCCCCCCCCACTCCGTGCTCTCTAAAGGATTTACCGTACACTGTGCAGCCGTCTTTTACCTTCCTCTTCATCGCGTGTGTGAATTTCAGACAACGCTCCCCCGCTTTCCCTGGCCCCCGCCTTTGCGATGTGTGTGTGTGTGTGTGTGTGTGTGTGTGTGTGTGTGTGTGTGTGTGTGTGTGTGTGTGTGTGAGTGTGAGTGTGAGTGTGTGTGTGTGTGTGTGTGTGTGTGTGTGTGTGTGTGTGTGTGTGTGTGTGTGTGTGTGTGTGTGAGTGTGTGAGTGTGTGCGTGTGTGAGTGTGTGCGTGTGTGCGTGTGTGCGTGTGTGCGTGTGTGAGTGTGTGTGTGTGTGTGTGTGTGTTTGTGTGTGTGCGTGTGTGCGTGTGTGCGTGTGTGTGTGCGGTCGGTCGATCCAGCTCACCGTTTCAACGCAGACGGTCGATCCAGCTCGGGGTTTTCCAGGCGAGTGCCCTCGAGCTTGAAGGTCGAAGACACTCTTCTGAATTTGCGGATTAGGTCGCCGCTGTGGGACAACCCCTTTCCGCTCTTCGGCTCAGGTGATTTCATTCCTCTGTTGTCCACCCTTAACCGCAAGTGGGGTTTTCATTCCGCCGTTACATTGAACAAATGTTTTCCAGTCATGTACCGCTCACCAAGAGCGTGCGTGACAGAGGAATGCCTATGGTAGTGCATTCCCTATATCCACTATCTATACATCTCTCGCCCACTAAGACGCATCATCTCCTGACCGACCATCGATCTCATTGGGCACCTTCAGACTATCTTAAATCGGACACGGGTGGACTTTATCTTCCCGGGTCTCTGGCGCTGTGAGGCAACAACTCTACCGCTGCGCCACGGTCGAGACCCTCGGGCTATCTTTATTCCGACTTTACTGGCACTAAACGTTATTCCCTTATCCTGCAACTGTACACTGTGGACAGCTTGATTGTCATCGCGTTTAATCTTTCCGCTGACTGGATAGCACGTAACAAAAAAGCTTTTCACTGTACCTCAGTACACGTGACAATAAAGATGAACTAAACTACCAGCAGATACCGGCCAATGAGGGCATCCAGAAAACAAGGCCTTATTTGATGAGGTCACAATCTCTTTAGCGTAAAGGGCCTGTCCCACTGTACGAGCTAATTCAAGAGTTCTCCCGAGTTTCCCCTGATTCGAACTCGGAGAATTACGGTAATGGCCGCTCGTCGGTACTCGGGACTCTCGTGGACATTTTTCAACGTTTTGAAAAATCTTCACGAGTCTTCCCGAGCTTACTGCGTTTCCCGAGTACCTGCTGTTAGCGTTACGAGCCGCTAAGAGACGTCCCCGAGCTCCGACGTACCCGCTACGTACATTCTACGTGCTTACCGCGGGTTTGATTTTTTTTAAACTCGGGAGAGCTCTTGAATTACCTCGTACAGTGGGACAGGCCCTTTACTGTTAGAAATATCTTCACATTACAATCAAAATAAATATTTAATGCTGGGTTTGTGTTTGTTATGAGCATCATTGGTGAGGCCACAATTATTGACTATCCATAATTGTCCTGGAGGAAGTCGTGGACACTTGCATTCTTCAACACATTGTACCCTGTGTGATGTGGTTACCAACTCATCTCTCACCTTAAACCTATAGAGGTATACAGTCATATTGCACAGAAACAGGCCCTTCGGCCCAACTTGCCCATGCAGACCAAGGTGCCCCATCTGCACTAGTCCTACCTGCCCACATTTGGCACATATCCCTCTAAACCTTTCCTATCTGCCCCTAAGGCAGTTTGTCGTTGTCCACAACCTCGCTCTGGCAGCTCCTGTGACGGCACTGGTGTCAAACTGTAACGGCCCTGCTGTTCCTTTGGATCGATCAGCGATGTGGGGAGGGGGGATGGGGGCAATGGGCAACAGCCTGTCCTCCTTATGACATCGCCCAGGCTTGCATCCGACCAGGATGCATCAGCCATGGTCAGTCATGACCGACTACTTTCCTATCCACGCACCTGTCCAAACGTCCTTTAAATGTTGTGTAGGGATTGGGAACTGGATAGGGAGCTCCAGGGCTTGGACCTAGTGGCGTCTAGTCAGGTGTGTGTATGACTTGGAAGCGGAACTCTGGAAAGGGCAACAGCCCAGGAACACACTTCCCTTGTCCTTCCCGATGCCAGTTATTCTAGGTTTCACAGACGTTGCTGAGGAGATTTTGGTGGTTGCAGCGATGTACGTTGTGGATGGGACAGACTGGCATCGTGAGTGGCTTCACCGTCTGGATTCAGGCCTCTTGTGGCTTTTGGCATTTTTTCCAGCGTGTGTTGAGCTTACCGTGTGTGTGTATGTGTGTGTGTGTGTGTGTATGTGTATATGTGTATATGTGCATGTATGTGCGTGTATGTGTGTGTGTGTGTATGTGTGTGTATGTGTATATGTGTATGTATGTGTATGTGTGTATGTATGTGCGTGTATGTGTGTGTGTGTGTGTGTGTTTGTGTGGGTGTGTATGTATGTGCATGTGTGTATGTATGTGTGTGTGTGTGTGTGTGTGTGTGTGTGTGTGCGTGTGTGTGTGTGCGCGTGTGGTGTGTGTGTGAGTGTGTGTGTGTGTGTGTGTGTGTGTGTGTGTGCGTGTGAGTGTGTGTGGGTGTGTGTGTGTGCGCGTGCGTGCGTGTGAGTGTGTGTGTGTGTGTGTGTGTGTGTGTGTGTGTGTGTGTGTATGCATATGTATGTGTGTATGTATGTTTTTGTGTGTGTGTATATGTGTGTGAATATGTGTGTGTGTGTGTGTGTGTGTGTGTGTGTGTGTGTGTGCGTGCGTGCGTGCGTGCGTGCATGCGTGCGTGTGAGTGTGTGTGTGTGTGTGTGTGTGTGTGTGTGTGTGCGTGTGTGTGTGCACGTGTGTGTGCACGTGTGTGTGTGTGTGTGTGTGTGCGTGCGTGCGTGCGTGCGTGCGTGCGTGCGTGTGTGTGTGTGTGTGTGTGTGTGTGTGTGTGTGTGTGTGTGTGTGTGTGTGTGTGTGTAAGCCTTGTGCCTTTATGTCCTAGTAGCTGTGTTTTTACTGCAATGTGGTTTTACTGCAATGCTTGCCACCTGCAAGAGTGTTTATAAGAAATGTTTTGTCAGTGCTTGGCAAGACGTACACCTGCACTACATCTGCACTGGCGAGCTCTGCGTGTTTTTTCTCATTTGCTCTCATTTCTTGACGTGGTAAGGTCCCCGACTCACCATAGTCCAAGTAGCCGTGGGTTTATATTTGTGTCAATTCAAAGAAAAGGGAGTGAGGCACCTGCTTTCATGTCATCTCGTATTTTTCTATCATCTTATACATCAGTGTGAGGTGTGAGCCCAATGGGGGAAGCAGCAAGATTATGTTTTGGTTTTCATTTTGTGGGCCTTAGATTCATTGCTTTTCATCAGTGCGGCTTCATTTTGATTTTCGGCAGACGTCAAATATGTATTTTCTTTTCCTTGCTCATCTCCCTCCACATACTTCACCACTGTACCAGGGAGGCACGGTGGCGCAGCGGTAGAGTTGCTGCCTCACAGTGCCCCAGGCCCTGGTTCGATCCTGACGACGGGTGCTGTCTGCACGGAGTTTGTACGTTTTCCCTGTGACCCGCGTGGTTTCCTCCGGGCGCTCCGGTTTCCTCCCACACTCCAGAGACTCCAATGGCTGCAATGAAAAATGTGAATTGCCCCAAGTGTGTAGGATGCAGCCAGCATGCGGGATGATCGCTGGTTCGGAGCCTGACTTGGTAGGCCGAAGGGCCTGTTTCCCCGCTACTTCTCCAAAGTTTAAGGTAAATTCTAAAATCTTGTAAATCTTCTGACTCTCTCTGTGTTGTAAGGCACGTACATGTCATCAAATTGTTACTTGCGCGGCAGAATGAGTGATGGTTTAGCTTCCTTTAGATGTTGTATTCCAAGATTGTTCCCTTTTATATAATGCCATGCAATTTGTTTCGGTTATTTTTATTAGCAATTATTGAGCTTTCACATGCAACATTAGTTGTTCTTAATTTATATTTTATTATCGATGCATTCTGAAACAAAGGAGAAAACTGCAGGACTATTCCACTTTGTTTTACCTTTCCTGCACGGCGGCCCATTGGCGCAACAGGTGGAGCTGCTGCCTCACAGCACCGGAGACCCAGGCTCAATGCTGACCTGTGGAGTTTGAATGTTCTCACTGTGACCACGTGGGTTTCCCCCGGGTGCTCTGGTTTCCACCCAAATTCCAAAGACAGGTGAGTTTGTGGCTAAAATGACCTCAAGGGTCAAGAGTCAAGAGTGTTATATTGTCATGTGTCCCAGATAAGACGATGAAATTCTTACTTGCTGCAGCACAACAGAATATGTAAACATAATACATAACGGGAGAAAAAAAATTCAGTGTGTATATGTGCACATACAAATATAGTGCAATAATAACAATAATCTGTTGTAGTTCAGAGCTTATTTGTTGTCTTGTTTATTAGCCTGATGGCTGTAGGGAAGAAGCTGTTCCTCTGTAAATGTCCCAAAATGTATTGGGTGTGGGCCCACCGAGTCATAAGGTCATAAGTGATAGGAGAAGAATTAGGCCATTCGGCCCATCAAGTCTACTCCGCCATTCAATTCTGGCTGATCTATCTCTCCCACCTAACCCCATTCTCCTGCCTTTTCCCCATAACCTCTGACACACGCACCAATCAAGAATCTATCTATATCTCCCTTAAAAATATCCATTGACTTCTGTGGCAATGAGTTCCACAGATTCACCACCCTCTGACTGAAGTAATTTCTCCTCATCTCCTTCCTAAAAGAACATCCTTTAATTCTGAGGCTATGGCCTCTAGTCCTAGACTCTCCCACTAGTGGAAACATCCTCTCCACGTCCACTCCATCCAAGCCTTTCACTATTCTGTTCAGTATATGTTCAGTTTATTGTCACGTGTACCGAGGTACAGTGAAAAGATTGTGTTGCGTGCTAACCAGTCAGCGGAAAGACAATACGTGATCACAATCGAGCCATTCACAGTGTACAGACACACAATAAAGGGAATAACGTGAATAACGTTTAGTGCAAGTCATGGACTCATACAGCATAGAAACAGGCCCTTCAGCCCAACTCATCCATACTGACCGAGATGCCCCATTTGCCCACATTTTCCCCACATCCTTCCAAACCATTTACCTGTTAAAGTACTTAGCTCAGCTACCTCCTCTGGCAGCTATTTACTTTCACCCACCACCCTTTGATGACACCCAACTATTCGACTCTCATCTTCTGCAGAAGACCACAGCTTTCTGAGAAATACCAAGGATGAAAGTCTACAGTGTGCATGCAAGTGAAATGCAGCTTTAAAAAATCAAACCAACCCTTTGCTGATATTTAATGTGGCAGCAATGTATAAATGGAGCATAGGTCAAGAAGGGACAATGTGAAAATCATTTACTTTTACTTCAGTTCATTGTCACATGTAGCAAGGTACAGTAAACAGCTGTTTTGTTGCATACTATCCAGTCAGTGGAAAGACCACAATCGAGCCGTCCACATTGTACAGATACAGGATAAAGGGAATAACAATTAGTGCAAGATTTAGTGCCTAAAACGTATGGTGCCAGTAAAATAGACAATAGACAATAGACAATAGACAATAGGTGCAGGAGTAGGTCATTCGACCCTTCGAGCCAGCACCGCCATTCAATGTGATCATGTCTGATCATCCCCAATCAGTACCCCGATCCTGACTTCTCCCCATATCCCCCGACTCCGCTATTTTTAAGAGCCCTGTCTAGCTCTCTCTTGAAAGCATCCAGAGAACCTGCCCCCACCGCCCTCTGAGGCAGAGAATTACAGACTCACCACTCTCTGTGAGAAAAAGTGTTTCCTCGTCTCCGTTCTAAATGGCTTACTCCTGATTTCCTCCCACGCTCTGATGACGTGCAGATTTGAGTGGTTGAATGACTTTGGTGCAATTTGTAAATTGTCCCTGGTGTGTGTAGGATCGTGCTAGTGTACGAGCAACTTTCCCATCAAGTCTCCTCCGCCATTCAATCATGGGTGATTAATCTCTCCCTCCTAACCCCATTCTCCTGCCTTCTCCCCATAACCCCCGACACCCGTACTAATCAAGGATCTATCTATCTCTGCCTTAAAAATATCCATTGACTTGGCCTCCACAGCCTTCTGTGACAATGAATTCCACAAATTCACCACCTCTCGGACTAAAGAAATTCCTCCTCATCTCCTTGCTAAAGGAACGTCCTTTAATTCTGAGGCTATGGCCACTGGTCCTAGACTCTGCCACTAGTGGAAACATCCTCTCCACATCCACTCTATCCAGGCCTATCACTATTTGGTAAGTTTTAATGAGATCCCCACCTCAAGCTTCTAAACTCCAGCGAGTACAGGCCCAGTGCCGTCAAACGCTCATCATACATTAACCCATTGCTGTACTGAGGGCACTTGGGGTGCAGGTCCATAGCTTCCTGAAAGTAGCAACACAAGTAGATAGGGTGGTCAAGTGTTTGCCTTCTCGTTCTGGAAATTGAACATAAATGTTGGGAAGGGGTGTTGCCGCTGTTTAAAACTTTGTTCGGGCCGCATTTGGAGTGTTGTGTTGCATTCTGGTCACCACATTACAGAAAAGATGTGTAGTTCTATCCTACACTCTAGGGACAATTCACAGTAACCTACAAACCTGCACGATAAAGTTGTAACTAAAGTAGTACTCAACTGTAGTTTAGTTTAGTTTAGTTTAGTTTAGTTTAGTTTAATCGATAATGTTTTATTATTAATGTTGAATGTTTTATGTGTCATTCCTAAATGTCACTCTATGACGTTGTCACTTGCGGGCGGAGCACCAAGGCAAATTCCTTGTATGTGAATACTTGGCCAATAAACTTATTCATGAATTCATTCATTTAGAGCTACAGCACGGAAACAGGCCCTTCAGCCCACTGAGTTCGCGCCAACCAGCGATCCTCGCACACTAACACTATCCTACACACGCTAGGGACAATTTACAATTATACCAAGCCAATTAGCCTACAAACCTGTGTGGGAGGAAACCAGAGCACCCGGAAAAAACCCCAAGCATGTCACAGGGAGAACGCACAAACTCCATATAACCATATAACAATTACAGCATGGAAACAGGCCATCTCGGCCCTTCAAGTCCGTGCCGAACACTTATTTTCCCCTAGTCCCATCTACCTGCACTCAGACCATAACCCTCCATTCTTTTCCCATCCATATACCTATCCAATTTATTTTTAAATGATAAAATCGAACCCGCCTTCACCACTTCCACTGGAAGCTCATTACACACAGCTACCACTCTCTGAGTAAATAAGTTCCCCCTCATGTTACCCCTAAACTTCTGCCCCTTAATTCTCAAGTCATGTCCTCTTGTTTGAATCTTCCCTACTCTCAATGGGAAAAGCATCCTCCACGTCAACTCTGTCTATCCCTCTCATCATTTTAAAGACCTCTATCAAGTCCCCCCTTAACCTTCTGCGCTCCAGTGAATAAAGACCTAACTTGTTCAACCTTTCTCTGTAACTTAGTTGCTGAAACCCAGGCAACATTCTAGTAAATCTCCTCTGTACTCTCCTCTGTAAACCTCCTCTAGTAAATCTCCTCTGTACTCCATAGAGACAACGGCTGTAGTCAGGATCGAACCCGGGTCTCTGGCGCTGTGAGGCAGCAGCTTTACCGCTGCGCCCACATCGTGCTTGTCCTTCCACCACCGGTCTTCTCCTTGGTCACACTCTCTGATCACACTTTGGCATTTGGTGCAACCCAACCAGGTCTGCTCGAGTTCAGAATATCTTTGAAGCAGAAAGCAATCACACAGTCCCGCTTCAGTGGGTCCTGGTGTTGTTTGTACTGAAAATTCAAAGAAAGAAAAATAACATTATAAATGATTATGCAAAAGAGAAAAATGCCATAATTTGTAAACTGTTCACTAATGCCAGTAAAAATCAGGACTGGGTTATAAGATGCTAAAACCCATTTGTTATTTTATTTTATTTAAACTTGGTATATTATCCAGAATGATATTTTGAACTTAAAATTAGGTTCAATTATCTTATAACATCCATTGAATGCTGAACACATTTTCACTTTTACCTTACACTAAACGTTATTCCTTTACCATGTATCTGTACGCTGTACACATGTATCTGTACACTAACCTTCCCTCTGTCTGGTTAGCATGCAACAAAAGCTTTTTGCTGTACCTCGGTCCACGTGACAATAAACTAAACTGAAACTGAAACAAACTGATCTGAAAACCAATGATATTCACCTTGCTGCCTAGACCCTCTTATAATGGCTCCTTGGTCGATGTAGAGTCATAGAATCATACTGATATAAGGTGGAAACAGGCCCTTCGACCCAACTTGCCCACACCAGCCAACATGTCCCAGCTAGTCCCACCTGCCCATGTCTGGTCCATATCCCTCCAAACCTGTCTTATCCATGCACCTGTCTAACTGTTTCTTAAACGTATATCTCCCTGTTCTTCCATGAAGACCATGTACACCCGAGTTACCATCCAAGAAACCAGTGCGGGCACGAAGGGTGAATGCCATTCTTTCCATTTCTGTTTCTGTAATCACCAATCTTCTGCTTTCATTTTTACGTTGGGTTACAAAGGAAGGTTCAATCGCGTTGTTCAAAGGAGAAATGGATAAGTATCGGGAAGGAGATAATAATGGTGCCTGGGGGCGGCACGGTGGCGCAACGGTAGAGTTACTGCCTGACAGAGCCAGAGACCCATGTTCGATCCTGTCTGCGGGTGCTGTCTGCATGGAGTTTGTACATTCACCCCATGACCTGTGTGGGGTTTTTCCGGGTGCTCTGGTTTCCACCTGCACTCCAAAGAAATACGGCTTTGTAGGTTAAATGGCTTTGGTAAAATTGCAAATTGTCCTCAGTGTTTAGGATAGTGTTCTTGTACGGGGTGATTGGCGTGGACTCGCTGGGTTGAAGGGCCTATTTCCGCACTGTATCTCTAAAGTCTAAAAATCTACAAAATCCTGGTTTAGGGAGTTATTAGCTACAAGGCGAGGTTGGACAGACTTGGATTGCTTCGTCTGGTGCATTGGAGGCGGAGGGAAGGCTTGGTAAAAGTATCTAAACTTGTGAGGCACGGCTGGGCTGTAGAGGCAGAATCCTTTTCCCAGGGTGGAAATGTCAAAGACTAGAGGGAATAGCTTTACGGTGAGAGGCACAGAGTTTAAAGGAGATGGGGCCAGGCAGGTTTTTTACACAGAGCGTGGTGGGTGCTTGGAACGCGCTGCCAGGGGTGGTGGTGGAGGCAGATTTCATAGATGCATTTTAAAGGATTTTGGATAGGCACATGGATATGCAGGGAATGGAGGGATTGGGATCACATACAGGCAGAGGAGATTAATTCAATTTGGTTTCAATTTCATGTTCGGCACAGGCATTGCTGGCTGAAGGGCCTGTTCCTGTGCTGTACTGTTTGTTCTATCAGCTGTGAATCTAGAGTGGGAATTTGGGACCACCTACAATTGATCTTGCTTGGTCTTTGATGACGTGTGCTGCCTTCTTTAGATGGCGATTCCTGTAGATCCCTTTGATGGCAGGGAAGTCAAAAGCATGATGGACGTTTTGGATATCATATTAATTCATTAAAAAAATCTATTTTTAGTACATTACGTTTCTAGGCATCTATTCCTACATCATCTGCGTTTTGGAAGGTATTGGGAAACATTCTTTAGACATTCTTTAGACTTTCGACTTTTAGATTAAGACTTTAGACTATTAAACATAGAAAATAGGTGCAGGAGTAGGCCATTCGGCCTTTCGAGCCTGCACCGCCATTCAATATGATCATGGCTGATCATCCAACTCAGTATCCTGTACCTGCCTTCTCTCCATACCCCCTGATCCCTTTAGCCACAAGGACCACATCTAACTCCCTCTTAAATATAGCCAATGAACTGGCCTCAACTACCTTCTGTGGCAGAGAATTCCAGAGATTCACCACTCTCTGTGTAAAAAATGATTTTCTCATCTCGGTCCTAAAAGACTTCCCCCTTATCCTTAAACTGTGACCCCTTGTTCTGGACTTCCCCAACATCGGGAATAATCTTCCTGCATCTAGCCTGTACAACCCCTTAAGAATTTTGTAAGTTTCTATAAGATCCCCCCTCAATCTTCTAAATTCTAGCGAGTACAAGCCGAGTCTATCCAGTCTTTCTTCATATGAAAGTCCTGACATCCCAGGAATCAGACTTTAGACTTTAAACTTTAGACTTTAAACTTTCGCCTTTTAGATGTTTACACTTTCTCCAAGGCTTTTATGTGATGCAGATACTAATTGTAGAGTCAAAAGGAGATTTGGTTTGGGATGTTCTCTCTTGCTTTTGGTTGTGATGTTTCCATCCAGGCTCTCGATCTCTTCGGGGGAATGGGAGAGACCGCTTTGTATCTGTTGAGTTCATTTGGTACTTTTCAGAATACCTGACCCCCTTATTGTGGACCTTCTTGAAGAATTTGGCAGCTGAGATCACTGAAGGAACAAGACGCTGGAATCTTGAGTCAAACACAAAGTGCTGGACCCTTCTTCAGTAGGAAGTTCCCTATCTGAATTGCTGTCTATCCATTCCCTACACAGATGCTGCCTGACCTGCTGAGTTACCCCAACAGTTTTTACTGAGTTACCCATCACTGTTTTACCTGAGATTGCTAACTAGCTTGGATAGAATCATGGACATCAACTTATTTCCCCGCCCTTTAATCAATGTGACTTGTGCGCGCGACATGCCTATAAACACGGACTCAGGCGCCTAAACAAGACCTCAGATCATGCCGGACGCAAGAGGCCTGGATTTCATTGGTAGCCATGGTTGCCATAGGAATGATTGAGAGAGATCAAGCCATGAAGGTATGAGATATGATCTGCACAGTGCTTTAAATTTCGATTACAATCTAATGCCTCTACATGAATTGAAAATAACCTTACTAAAATTATATCTCAAAGGTATATCTGATGTTCTGAACAATGCATTCCAACATATAAAAGCAGACCATGCAAAGGATCAGTGTGAAAGGTCCATTAATTAATGGCCATTGACGTAGATCATCGACACGTCTCTTGTGGCCGTGTCATTCGTGAATTCCAAGGCAACCTTCCACTGACAATGTAAGAAGCTATTTCATCAGGCCCAGTCCGTCTCTTCTACATATTCCCAACGGATCCGGGTTATTCCAGGTCTGACAAAATATGCATCTGGAACAACAGTAGAAATGCTCACCAATTATAAGGCGGGTCTCAACCCGAAACGTCACCCATTCCTTCTCTCCAGAGATGCTGCCTGTCCCGCTGAGTTACTCCAGCATTTTGTGTCTCTCTTCGATTTAAACCAGCATCTGCAGTTCCTTCCTCCATATTTAGTTTCAGCTTAGTTTAGGGATACAGTGTTAGTTTAGAGAAACAGGCCCTTCGGCCCACCACGTCATCGCCGACCAGCGATCCCCGTACACAAATATTATCCTACACAGAAACTAGGGACTGTTTACAATTTTTACCGAAGCCAATCGACCTGCAAACCTGGGAAGGAACTGCAGATGCTTATAAATTGTAAATGATCCCGAGTGTGTGTAGGATAATGTTAGTATGCAGCGATCGCTGGTCGGTGCGGTCTTGGTGGGCCGAAGGGCCTGATTCTGCGCTGTATCTCTAAAGCTTATAAAGCCAAAAACCAAGCTCCCAACTTTCTATCTTTTTCAAATGAATCTCTCTTTCCTTCCAGCTTGACAATCCTTGACTGTCACTTTCTTTTAGTTTAGTCTGGAGATACGGCACAGAAACGGGCCCTTCGGCCCATCGAGTCCGCACCTACCAGCGATCCCCGCACACTAACACTATCCTACACACACACTGTGGACAATTTACATTCATACCAAGCCAATTAACCCACTGACCTGCACGTCTTTGGAGCGTGGGAGGAAACCGAAGATCTCGGAGAAAAACCGTGCAGGTCATGGGGAGAACGTACAAACTCCATTCAGACAAGCACCCGTGGTCAGGATCGAACTCGAGTCTCTGGCGCTGTAAGGCAGCAACTCTACCCGCTGCGCCACTGTGCCGCCCTGCATTCCTTTGCCTGCAATAAGCATCAGCAGATGATAAAGATTGCAGGTAATGTCCCTCAGACTTCACATTCCAACAAGGACCAGCGGACAACCATAAGACGTTGGAATCTTGGCTGATTCTTCCACACTTTCGCCATTCCTGGTGTTCTAATCTATTGCCCCCAAACGCTGAAGCATTGGCTCCATCTCACTTCATGGTTCATTTTACAGTGGGCAGGTAAATTTCATATTCATATTTTACCTAACATTCTTCAAAATGCTGGCACCCAGTGTTTCTGTGAAGCATACCCAAAATATTTCTTTAGAAGTGTTGAATACTGGCTGGAGAACAATAGGATGAAAGAAGAGAAACATGAAAGGAAAGTTGAAAGTTAAAAGGCAAGGATAAAGACACAACAGATAATAGCAACTCAATTGAAACAAAACTAAAAAGTATGGAAAAAGTTCAATAAAAAATTAGGTCATGGGGGAAAAAAAATTCCAATCTTTGATTTAATTTCAATTAATTTCCCCTCTGTATTGGCATTTTTTAAATCTATTTTGGCTCACCTTGTTTAAATGGTTGACTCCATAAATTTGTGAAATGATGTGTCGATAATTCAAATCTGAAGGACGAGAGAGAATTCTTTTCCTTCCAAGTTGACTTAAATCCCTGGGTATAAAATTGTAAAATGCATGAAAAGGTCCAAATATTATGCTGGTGAAGCCAAACGAAAGGTAAAGGTTTCTCGTTCGAGAAAATGTCGTTTGCCTTGTGGCTCTTTGACAAAAGGGTTTATAGTTTAGAGCTCAGTTTTAGTTTGGAGATACAGCGTGGAAACAGGCCCTTTGGCCCACCGAGCCCATGCCAGCCAAGGTCTATCCTGCACGCTGGGGACAATTTACAGAAGCCAATTAACCTACAAACCAGCACGTCTTTGGAATGTGGAAGGAAACTGGAGAAAACCCACAAGGTCACAGGGAGAACTTGCAAACTGCTGAAAGATAGCAGATTTTCTGATTTTTAAAGTTGATATTCAGGCACTAATACTGCTGCATTCTCTGGTGCCCGGTAGTCTTGCAAGAAAAGTCCATCATACTTCGAAGGGAAGTTCACTGATTTATAATAACTCTGTGAGAACTGACGAGGGGAAGTTCTGTGATTAATTCTGAGTGCTTCCTAATCTATGAGAAAGATCTTTATATCCTATCTAAGTGAGTTTTGAGTCATTCTCAATAGAGTCCCGGTAACAGTGGTCCATTGCTCTCTATATCAAAGAAGGACAAATGTTAAGGGCTTTGCTGACAATTCATAGTGAGTTGTGAAGAGTTTGCTAAATAGTTGCAGAGCCGTGTAGACAGATAAAATAAGCATGGAAAAAGATAGCAGATGAGAAAATGTTAGGTTATTCATTCTGGTAAGATGAACATTGGGCAGAATATGTTTTAAATTGTGAAGACTTTTTTACCAGTTTCAGAAAGGTTTGTTTCACTTTGTACATGAACCGTAGAAAGTTAATTTACAGCAAGCAATTCAGCACAGTGGCACAATAGTAGAGTTGCTGCCCTACAGCGCCAGGGACTCAGGTTTGATCCCGACCACCAGTGCTGTCTGTACGGAGTTTGTACGTTCTCCCCGCGACCTGTGTGGCTTTTCTTCGGGATCTCCGGTTTCCTCCCGCACTCCAAAGACGTACAGGCTTGTAGAGTAATTGGCTTCTGAAAATAATAAATTGTCCCTAGTGTGTCAATAGACAATAGACAATAGGTGCAGGAGCAGGCCATTTGGCCCTTCGAGCCAGCACCGCCATTCAATGTGATCATGGCTGATCATCCACAATCAGTACCCCGTTCCTGCCTTCTCCCCATATCCCCTGACTCCACTATTTTTAAGAGCCCTATCTAGCTATCTCTTGAAAGCATCCAGAGAACCTGCCTCCACCGCCCTCTGAGGCAGAGAATTCCACAGACTCACCACTCTCTGTGAGAAAAAGTGTTTCCTCATCTCCGTTCTAAATGGCTTACTCCTTATTCTTAAACTGTGGCCCCTGGTTCTGGACTCCCCCAACATCGGGAACATGTTTCTTGCGTCTAGTGTGTCCAAGCCCTTAACAATCTTATATGTTTCAATGAGACATCCTCTCATCCTTCGAAACACAGTGTACAAGCCCAGCTGCTCCATTCTCTCAGCACTGAGAATAGAACTGGTGTATAGGTGATCACTGGTTGGCATGGAGACGGTGGGCCAAAAGCCCTGTTTCCATGCTGTATCTCTTAAACCAATCTATACTGATGAGAAGCAAGTATTACATCACAGAATATAAGGAGTACCAAATTATTTTATTTTTTTATTTTAATTATTAATAACATTATTATAATGAATAATATTAATATTAAATATTATAATTATGTCATAGACACAAGGTACTGCAGATGCTGGTTTCCAAAAAAAGACACAAAGTGCTGGAGTAACTCAAGGGGTCAGGCAGCATCTCTGGATAAAGCACAACTAAATCCCTGGAGGACATGAAGTAGTCTCCTGACCTGAAACGTCACCTGTTCACAAGACCATAAGACTTGGGAGCAGCATTGCCCACTGAGTCTGCTCTGCCATTCAATCATGGCTGATCTATGTTTCCTTCTCAACCCTATTCTCCTGCCTTCACCTCGCAAACTTTCCTCCCACCTCAGGAGTTGCTCCCTGACCTGCTGTGTGACTCCTGCAAAGGGCGACATGGTGGTGTAACAGTAGGGCTGCTGCCTTACAGCGCCAGAAACCCAGGTTCGATCCTGGCTATTGGCGCTGTCTGTATGTTCGTGAATTTGTACGCTCTCCCCGTGACCAGCGTGGGTTTTCTCCAGGAGCTCCGGTTCGCTCCCACACTCCAAAGGCGTACAGGTTTGTAGATTAATTGGCTTGGTAAAATTGTAAATTGGCCCTAGTGTGTGTGGGATAGAGTTAGTGTGCGGGGATCGCAGGTAGGCGCGGACTCTGAGGGCCGAAGGACCAGTTTCCGCGCTGTATCTCTAAACTAAACCAAACTAAGATTCGCTAACTTCAAATACCCCTTGATTTCCCTCTCTCTACATCCCCTCCCCCTTCCCAGTTCTCCCACCAGCCTTACTGTCTCCGACTACATTCTATCTCTGTCCCGCCCACTCCCCTGACATCAGTCTGAAGAAGTTCAAGTTTCAGTGTTTATTTGTCATATGTAGATTAACACAGGGTCAACGGTACAATGAATTGTGTTTGTCAAGACAAATGGTCACCTCAGCAAGAAGGGTCTCGACCCGAAACGTCACCCATTCCTTCTCTCCAGAGATGCTGCCTGTCCCACAGAGTTACTCCAGCATTTTGTGTCTATCATTAAGCTAAACACTTGGCGTCTTCATTTATTATCTTTGATAGCTGAGGAGCGGAGAAAGCCCACTAAGTACCTGATCTTCATAATCACACTGGCAACGGAAGACTGGATAGACTTCTTCTTGGTTTCTTGGTCCTCCAAAATATTCCAAATGAAATTTAAACTGGAGGTGGTGAAGGGAGGGCTTAAGCCAGAAAGGGTTATTGGGAAGAAAGAGCTACTTTAAATTTAGTTGCATCTGGTTGGGTAACTATAGTTGGGTGGAGATTATTCCATGCTTTAATTGTGCGGGGGAAGAACGAATTGCTGTACACATCTGTCTTTGTAGCTGGGATCACAAATTGGATCGAATGCCCACGTCTGCTCCTAATTGGTTTGGGTTTGGAGAATCGCAACATATATCTATGATTTTCTTTGTTAAATAGAAAATAGAAACATAGCAACATAGAAAATAGGTGCAGGAGGAGGCCATTTGGCCGTTCGAGCCAGCACCGCCATTCATTGCGATCATGGCTGATCGTCCCCAATCAATAACCCGTGCCTATAGAAACATAGAAAATGTTAATTTGGCTAATGAGTGTGCAACATCAATAATCAGACTCCCGTGTGTTACTTAATGGAACGTGCAGATTTACGATCTATACAATTTGCCTAGATGTCGATGCCACCTACCTTTTGATCGCTTTGTTTGAAAAGTGGGACTAGTGATGGATGGAGCACTCATAACCGAGAAGAGAGAACTTGTGTTATATAAACAGTTACCATATTTATAATGATTCTGACTGCGTGTAGCGTTACTGTGAGGGTCACCGTACTGTTCAAGTCAATCTTATGACCAAAGATTTATCAACGCGCATTGTTCAAAATCGACTGGTTATTAATTTTCAACCATCTGGGCACCTTGACCGACTGGGGTGATGCCAAGAACATCACCTGGAATAAATAGTGTACAACAATATCATGAAAATAAAGAGTAATAAACACTTTGAAGTAACAACTAGGCATGCATTACACGCTTTAACAGAAATGCCATGAAATGACTAGTTTTATCAAGTTAGATTTGATAACCCCATTTTAATCTCCAAAAGCACACAAAAGCATAATGGTAGGTGAAATATGCCAGAGCTCAGATTCTTTAATCTTTAGTTGAGACCGGGATGAGCAACTGAAGCTCTGTTTAAAATAGTTTAGTTTAGTTTAGTTTAGTTTAGAGATACAGCGCGGAAACGGGCCCGTTGGCCCACCGAGTCCGTGCCGACCAGCGATCCCCGCACACTAGCACTCTCCGACACACTGGCGACAATTTACAATTTTTACTGAAGCCAATTAACTTGCAAACCTGTACGTCTTTGGAGTGTGGGAGGAGACTGGAACACCCGGTTAAAACCCACGCGGTCACGAGGAGAACGTACAAACTCCGTACAGTCGGGATCGAACCCGGGTCTCTGGCGCTGTAAGGCAGCAACTCTACCGCTGCGCCACCGTGCCGCCCAGTAGTCTCCAGATTTTTATCAACTCCTGCGGATGCACCATGGAAAGTATACTGTGTTGGGTTTTAGCACTGTTTGGTTTGGGAACAGCTCTGCCCAAGAAGTTGCAGAGAGTTGTAGATGCAGCCCAGTCATATCACACAGACCATACTTCCCACCATTGATTCCATCCACACTTCATGCTGCCTCAGAATAAGAGCCGAAATTATCAAATGCTTTTCCCACTCCAGTGCAGAGGGTGCAGAAGCTTGAAAACGCTCACAACCAGATTCAGGAACAGCTTTTCCCCCTTTGTTATCAGGCTTCTGAACGGTCCTTCCATAAACTAGGGTACAGTCTGATTTACTGCTATCCCCTTGAGGACATTGGAACTGATGTGTTATAATGCACTACAATGCTGAGAACTATATTCATCATCATCATCAACCTCATCCTCATCATCATCGTTGAAAACATCAACGGGCAACGTGCCTTGCAATGCTATGTACGACAGTGATCGCAACCTCTAATGAAGTGTGGATGGCCGTTGGCTCGCTAGAAGCTCATCCGCCCTTTGACAGGTCTTGTTTTTGGTCCTGCTGGGGGTCCACAGTCCCCCTCCTCACCTGGCAAACCAGGTGGGGGAGACAGTTTAATTGCCGACTATCCAACCATGGAACAGGTAGCACGGGATTACGTGGTACCCGTGGTGGTGGGAACTCCCCCGACCTGACCTGCATTCGGCACTTTGTATCTTCCCCTATTCTATATTTATGTATGGTCTATCTGATTTGTTTGGATGGCGGGCAAAAACAAAGCTTTTCACTGTACCAGACAGTAATATATCTAATCCCAAACATAAATCTAAGAGACTGAGGTTCGTACTTTGGTCTTATCACAACCTACCGAACTGAGTGGAAATAATTGATCCTCAATCCCGAAGAACAGTCTATGAAGTAGGAATGTACCCGCCAGTATTGATCAGTCGTGTCAATAAGCAAGTGAGCCTGGTTTAGCTCAATTCAGAATTCAAATGGGTTGGAAACCTGTGCAAAATAACCTTTTGTAAATGTAATTGGACCACTTGATCAAGTTCTGTTCGAGTGTCACCCCCACAATAGCAAGCTGCTCTCCACATTTTATGCACCAATTTCTGTACATAACTAAAACTTCCACCCAGGTTCGATCCTGACTAAGGGTGCTGTCCGTACGGAGTTTGTACGTTCCCCCCGTGACCCGCGTGGGTTTTATCTGGGTGCTCCTGTTTCCTCCCACACACCTAAGACATACAGGTGTGTAGGTTAATTGTCTTCGTTAAAATGGTAAATTGTCCCCAGTGTGTGAGTAGGAATGTGTTAGTGTGCGGGGATCGCTGGTTGCCACGGACTCGGTGGGCCGAAGGGCCTGTTTTCATGCTGTATCCCTAAAACTAAACACTACAAAAGATGTAGAATTTTCTCTGTCTTAGGGCTAAAGGAATCAAGG
Source organism: Amblyraja radiata (assembly GCF_010909765.2). NCBI lineage: Eukaryota > Metazoa > Chordata > Chondrichthyes > Rajiformes > Rajidae > Amblyraja > Amblyraja radiata. Next base: position 10,405,844 of record NC_045966.1, on the reverse strand, counting down.
GATATGAGGAAAAAGCAGGAATGGGATACTGATTTTGGATGATCGGCCATGATCATATTGAATGGGGTAAAGAACTGCAGATGCTGGTTTAAATCGAAGCGGGACACAACATGTTGGAGTGGGGTTTCGGCCCGAAACATTGCCTATTTCCTTCGCTCCATAGATGCTGCTGCACCTGCTGAGTTTCTCCACCACTTTTGTCTACCTTTGATTTTCCAGCATCTGCAGTTCCTTCTTAAACATGTTGGAGTAACTCAGCGGGACAAGCAGCATCTCTGGAGAGAAGGAATGGGTGACGTTTCGTGTCGAGACCCTTCTTCAGACTGAATGGCGGTGCTGGCTCGAAGGGCCGAATGGCCTACTCCTGTACCTATTTTCTATGTTTCTATGTTTTCTCAGGAGGTAGAGGCCACTGCGGCAGGAGGTGTCTCATGGGATGAGCAGGTGGGTAAGTTGTGAAGTTGTGTGCTCCTTGAATTTCTTCTAGTCAAACACCCGACTCCCACTTCCCCTCCTGTATACGCCATCTATAGGAAAAGTATCAATGTTTGGTTCCAACTTCTCCATGTGGCACTGATGGTTGGATGATCAGCCATGATCATATTGAATGGCGGTGCAGGCTCGAAGGGCCGAATGGCCTACTCCTACACCTATTTTCTATGTTTCTATGTTAATGGGACTCACATTCTGTATGAAGAAAATCAGCTTAAATACTTTTTAATAACCACAAGTATTTGCCTACAAGTGGAAACCAGTTCATGATCCATTCTTTCAGATCCCTTCATTTAGTTTCGACTCGTTTAGAGATACAGCACGAAACAGGCCCTTCGGCCCACCGGGTCCACGCCGGCCAGCGATCCCCGCACACTAAAGCTATCCGACACACACTAGGAACAATTTACAATTATGCCAAGCCAATTAATCTACAAACCTGTATGTCTTTGTAGTGTGGGAAGAAAGCAGAGCACCAGGAGAAAACCCACAAGGTCACGGGGAGAATGTGCAAACTCCGTACAGACCTGAAGTCAGGATTGAACCCGGGTCTCTGGTGCTGTAAAGCTGCAACTCAACCGCTGCCGCCATCGTTTTAAAAATATTCATCAAATCTTCAGCTTTCCAGACTCTTTCTGATGCAGGGTCTTGACACAAAATAACAACCATCCCCCTTTACTTCAAAGAAGCTGCCCGACCCGTTGAATTACTCCAACAGTTTGCTTTTGCTAAAACCTTTGTAAATTATTGCTGCATTTTCTCCACTGGTACGATAACTTTTTTTTCCAGTCTAAGGACTGGAATTGTGTTCAATGCTCAAAGTAGTGGGGTAGCTACTTTGCAAAAAAACATCTACATAATCCCACTGTGATCAGCGATCGTTTTGCTGAATACCCCCGCTCAGTCCGACTAACTGATCTCCCGGTTGCTCAACACTTTAACTCCCCCTCCCATTCCCACACTGACCTTTCTGTCCTGGGCCTCCTCCATTGTCAGAATGAGGCCCAGTGCAAATTGGAGGAACAGCACCTCCTATTTCACTTGGGCAGTTTACACCCCAGTGTTATGAACATTGACTTCTCCAACTTCAAATAACCCTTGCTTTCCCTCTCTCTCCATTTCCCCCCCCCCCACCTTCCCAGTTCTCTCACCATTCTTACTGTCTCCGACTACATTTTATCTCTGTACCGCCCACTCCCCTGAAAAAGGGTCTCGACCCAAAATGTTGCCCATTCCTTCTCTCCAGAGATGCTGCCTGTCCAGCTGAGTTATTGCAGCATTTTGTGTCTATCTACATAATCCCTCTGTATAATCCAGAACCTTGTTTGTGTTTCTGACTTTATCAAACAGCACGGCAACCTTTAGCAATTTATGTGTCAATGTTCTTAAAATTACTCAGTTCCTTTTTTCATCACTTCAAGGAATAGTGGCGCACCTTAATTACTTCCACCCAAGTGAACAGTTCAGATTTTGGTATATTCAATTAATTTATCCACCCATTTTGCAAATCTTTCCACTTCATACCACAACTTGGTATCAGTTCTATAGAGTGCGACACATCTGTTTTGATGTGGCCCTTGGAAGTAAAAGATAAGAGTCAGTGTCCAACGACAATATAAAAGCAGTTTTCGTTCTTCAAACGGTTCACAATCTGGAGATATGTTGCTGGTTATTGCTTTGAAGAACTGCTTTGCTGAAGGGGTAAAAGGCTCAATTAAATAAAAGCCAACTATCGCTGGATCTAGTGATTATTTCTCTATTAGTAATGGATCTTAAACGGATAAGCCTAATCTAAAAACAAATTGCCCTGATTATATCTTCGCGACTATTGCATAAGCTCAACAAAGTATAACAAAAAATAAAAAGGTGGAATTAGACCAATAACTGGGATCCGCAATCCCGCGTCCAGCACAGTGGTGCAGTTGGTAGAGCTGCTGCCTCACTACGGCAGAGATGCAGGTTCGATCCCGACCTCGGGACCGCGGGTGCTGTCTGTGTGGAGTTTGCACTTTCTCCCTATGTTTTCCCCGGGTGCTCCGGTTTCCACCCGCGTTCCAAAGACGTGCGGGCTTGTAGGATAATTGGCCCTCTGTAAATTGTCCCCTAGTGTGCAGTGGGATAACTAGTGTGAAAGGATTATTAATGGTTGGTGTGGAATCGCTGGGCTGAAGACCCTGTTTCCATGCTCTATATCTAACCTCTGAACATCTCAGCTACTTATGCTTTTAGTTTTATTAAACCTGAAATAACTTTGTTGGTTTACAGTCTTACAAATAGTTACAAACAAAAGAAACTTTTGATTTTAAATGTCCACAAATTTTTATGATTACATCCAAATAGATCGTCTTTCTATGCAATTCGATTACTACCAAATCTAACTGTTACAGTGAAGCTCCCAACACTGTACGGGACATGGGGGATAGGGTTAGGGTTAGGGTCTCGACCCGAATCGTCACCAATTCCTTCTCTCCAGAGATGCTGCCTGACCCGCTGAGTTACTCCAGCATTTTATGTCTATATATCTGGATTCTACTGTATGGGACATGTTGGCCGGTGTGGGCAAGTTGGGCCGAAGGGTCAGTTTCCATGCTGCTTGATTCTATGACTCCATAACACTGTCCTTACTGCCATCTACACATGCCTTAAAAAAAAAAATCACAAACATTGTCTCCAGAAAGCCAAAAGCTCGGAGAGATCCTGAATGTTGGCTTGTAGCAGTTACTTAACCACAGGCTTGTTAAAACCTGTTGCAGATCTCTGCTGCATTCCTGAAACAAAGAGTGTGAACAAAACATTGGATACCATCGAGTTACATTGTCTGTCTGCCTCCGTACCTACCGATCTGAATGATACGAAAGACCATTACCATATGTGACATGTCACAGTGAAATTCTTTGTTTTGCGTACCGTACACAAAGTACGCAGAGAGTCGCCACGTATAAGCCGCCGACAAAACTACAAAGTGACCAATGTAGTCCCGATGTCCCCTCTTCATTCTCGGCGGCCCCCTACTCCGGGTCCCTCTTTGTTCTTTACTGCGACCCCGCCCCCCCACACTGGGTCCTTTTTTGTTCTCTCAGCGCCCCATACCCCAAACTGGGTGCCTCTTTGTTCTCTCGATGCCCCACCCCATGCCGGGTCCCTCTTTCTTCTCGGCAGGGGTGGGGGGGGGTCCTTGATTGACCTCTGGCACTCATGCGAAGACCCCCCCCCCGATCTTCTGCCGTTGGGTCCTCCACCTTAACAATCTTGACCTGTCCCACCCACCATTCAACCAGCCTTCTCTTGCTCTGTTATTTGTTCAAACAATTAAACACATTAGTTTATTTGAAGATTATTCAAGTGGTTGTTCCCAGCACAGAAAAGTTATCTTCTGTCCTGATGTGACCTTCTTCTGAGCAATTGCAGCTCATCTCTCCTCACTCTCTCCCCTTTCCTAGTTTATACAGGGAGAGACACAAAGTGCTGTACGCTGAACTCAGCGGCTTAGGCGGCATCTCTGGAGGACGTGGATAGGTGACGGTTTGGGTAGGGGGCGTTTATCAGACTGACTTGTGCTGTGAGTCTGAAGAAGAGTCCCGACCTGAAACATCACCTATCCACGTACTCCAGACAAGCTGCCTGACCCGCTGAGTTACCCCAGGACTTTGCATCTTTCCTTTGAAGATGAAGACCTCATACGTGGCACAAAACTCATGGTTTACGAGACGGCAATGGCTCCTGACCCCCTGTGTGTTTTAGTTTTAGTTTAGTTTTAGATATACAGCAGGGAGGAAACAGGCCCTTCGGCCCACCGAGTCCACGCGATCATCCTGTACGCTAGCATTATCCTACACACACTAGGAACAATTTATACCAAGTCAATTAACCTACAAACCTGTACGTCTTTGGAGTGTGGGAGAAACCGAAGGTCCAGGATAAAACCCACGCAGGTCACAGGGATAACGTACAAACTCCATACAGACAAGCCCCACGTAGTCAGGATGGAACCCGGGTCTCTGGAGCTGCAAGGCAGCTGCGCCACCCTGCCGCCTGAGTTTTGCATCCAGCATATTGTTTCTTTCCTTTGAAGATTTTGAATGACATTCGCACAATATCCTCCCAATTCACTGGTAGGACTAGCAAACCACTATCATAGAATGAACACGACGGGCTGAATGGCCACTGTCAATGTCTCTCATTTGATGACAGATTCCTCACCTTTACGCAATTTCCAAGCAATTCTCTCTGCATTATTTTTTTCATAAGTCCTCTGTGTATTATGACAGGATTCTTTGTGTTTGTTTTGTACTGAATCGAGATCCTCCCAATCACTCCTTCACTTTACTTATTCACTTGCTCCCGTTTAACATTTAAAAAACACTTAAACACCTTGAAATTTAAGTTAATTGTTCATTATTAATAAAGATTGACAGCAAGCCACATTTTCCAGTTTAAGGTTGTGAGCCAACTGTCGGCAAATGAAATTTATTGGCGTGTACAACCTGTCTCTCAGACACTGTGGTTAGATTACAATTAAGATACTCTCTGAGATGCTGTTGGCTTTGGTCCCAGGGTGCAATGTTCAAATTCATTGTGCCATTTCCTCTCCATCACTTGGAAACTTGCACCTTACGTTACCGTCAAAGTAACCCAATGTAACTTGGTCCTCGGTTCATCGAACATAAAGCAGCAGAGGAACAGGCCCTTCGGCCCACAATGTCTGTGCCGAACCTAATGATTAGATTAGATTAGATTCCTTTATTGTCATTCAGACCTTTCGGTCTGAACGCAATTTCGTTTCCCTGCAGTCATACATATACTAAAAAATGACAAAAACACACAATCAACACAAATTTAACATCCACCACAGTGAGTTCACCAGACACCTCCTCACTGTGATGGAAGGCAAAATCTTAATGTGTCTCTGTCTCTTCCCTCTTTGTTCTCCCTCTGCGCCGAGGCGATCCAGGCTCCAGATGTTGTGACCCCACCGGGTGATGGTAAATCCCGCGGCTCAACCGTGCTCCGCGAACGGGTCGGTTCAAACTCCGCGGGTGGTCGCTGCCGCCGCCACAGCTCCGAGGCCGAGTAAACTAATGCCAAGGTAAACTAATCTCCTCTGCCCACGCATGATCCACACCAACATATCCATGTGCCTTTCTGAAAGCCTCTTAAACACCACTATTGTATCTGCCTGCACCACCACCTCTGGCAGCGCGTTCCAGGCACCCTCGGTGTAAAAGTCTTGCCCTGCAAAACTTCTTTCAACTTTGCCCCTCTCACCTTAAGGCTATGCCCTCTGATCATTGGCAACTCCACCCTGGGAGAAATGTTCTAACTATCTCGGGTTGGTGAAACTAGTTAAGGTGGTGAATCTATACAATTCTTCGCCACAGAAGGCTGTGGATGCAAGGCCAGTGGATATATTTAAAGCAGAGATAGATAGATTTTTGATTAGTACGGGTGCCAGGGGTTATGGGGAGATGGCAGGAGAATGGGGCTGAGAGGGAAAGATAGATCAGCCATCATTAAATGGCGGAGTAGACTTGATGGGCAGAATGGCCTAATTCTGCTCCTATCACATGGACTTATGAACATACACACCAACTATATACAGCTCCTCATAGGTGTCACATTATATAACCCAATGCAGCAGGACAGTACAAACTAAAACAGATCCATTGAATGTCATGAACCATTTTAAGTTTAACGGTTCAGTTCCCTTCCCAGATGAAAGGATAATTTGTGCTGATAATACAAATTTCAAAATAGAATCTGAGACAATTGTAGAACCACAGACATGCTTAGTTCACAGCGCGTTTGGTCTAAATTGAAAACACATAATGTTTCTAGGCGGCGCGACTCTCGTCAGCAGCGGCTTCTGCAGTCCGTCTGCGTTTTTATTATTTTATGTCTATGTTTTTATGTGGTTTTTGTTAATTTTGTTGGGGTGTGTGTGTGGGGGGGTGGGGGTGGTGTGGGGGGGTTGGGGGTAACTTTTAAATCTCTCCCTGCACGGGAGACCCGACCTTTTCTTTGTCGGGTCTCTGTTGTCGTTGGGGCTGCAGCGAGGAGCGGCCTCCAACAGGAAGACCGGGGGCTGTGGTGCCGACTACTCACCTCACCGTCGCGGAGCTGGCCGAGTCCAGAGCAGGTGGAGCTGTGGTGGACGCTGCTGCGACCCGACCCCCGGAGATTCGGTGGCTGCAACTGCGGGTTTGGCGGACGGTAACACCGGGAGCCCGCGGGTCCCTGGAGGGAGACCGCTTTTCGGGGCTTCCGCAGCGGCGACTTCTCTCGCCCGAGTTGCGGGGTTGAAGAGCTCCTGGAGCGGGGCCTTACAGCACCGCCCCGCGCGGCTTGGAATGGCCGCAGGACTGCGAGCGCACGCCGGGGGCTCTAACACCAAGACCCGGTGTGCGACCTTGCATCACCCGGCGTGGCTTTAATGGCCACGGGACAATCGCCATCGCCCGCCGGGGGCTTTGACTTTGACTTTGACTCTGACATCGGGGGGGAGAGTGCAGTGGAGAGAGAAGTTTTTTTGGACTTCCATCACAGCAATGTGATGGATGTTTATGTAAATTATGTTGTGTCTTGGGTCTATTTGTTTGTAATGTATGGCTGCAGAAACGGCATTTCGTTTGGACCTCAAGGGGTCCAAATGACAATAAATTGAATTGTATTGTATTGTATGTATTCTGCATCAAGCTTTAGCTTGGCCCCAACAGTGTCACACGCCATTCATTATTCATCAGTTGCAGTATTTCCAGCCTCTCTGACTGAGCTGTTGTTTAACCAGGTGGGCGTCTGGAACTTGTTGCCAGAAGGTGGTGGTTGAGGCAGATAGTGGCATTAAAGAGGCTTTTGGATAGACGCACGGATATATCAGGGAATGGATTTGCAGGGAATGGAGGGATATGGATTATGTAAAGGCAGATATGAATGACTATTGGCATCATATTCAATGATTTAACGGTGCTATATTTGTCGCATGTGTAACTGTGCAGTGAGATTATTTTTGCGTATTTACACATGCGGGCGTTTTGGCGCCATTTCCAGAGTTCAAAGTCCGGTGTGCCCGCGCGCGCAGACTACTGGAGCAGTTCCCGATCCAGGCGAACCCCAGGCTGCTGCAGGGCCTTCCTCCGTCACCCTCGACCGGCTCGGCCCGTGAACTGGTGTCCCTCTCCTCTCCTCTCTCCTCTCCTCTCCTCTCCGCCCAAACGTCTGTGTGTCCCGGTGGCCCCTCCTGCAGCCGACCTTGAAGCCGCTGGAGGGGTTACCCCGATTCTCCCTCCCACCGGCCCTTGCTCCTCGCGTCCCTCATCTCCAGCCGCTCCCTCCTCATACTGCGGCCCATCGAGCCTTTTTTTTGCGCAAAAATAAATGTCAATGTCAAACAAATATTCATAAATTTTACACTCCTAAACAACTATGTTCCATTCCTTCTCAAGGATGCATTCCACTCCCCGCGGTGCCCAGCGGTCCCGGAAATCCCGTGCACAGCGCGTAGTCCCTTTCTAATCCCACCCGGGCGCGGACGTAACCCCGGAGTCCATCGAGCCTTTGAGATCTACTTTGGTTGGGCCTCTAATCAGTACTTTTGTAACTTTTAGAGTTAGTTACAAAAGTACTTTTGTGTATAATACACAAAGCTTTGCGTACTTTGTGTATTATACGCAAACAAATTTAAAAATTGCTGTATCTGTATAAGCGGCCTGGTGGCGTAGCAGTAGAGCGATTGCCTCACAGTGCCAATGGACAATAGACAATAGACAATAGGTGCAGGAGTAGGCCATTCGGCCCTTCGAGCCAGCACCGCCATTCAATGTGATCATGGCTGATCATCCCCAATCAGTACCCCGTTCCTGCCTTCTCCCCATATCCCCTGATTCCGCTATCTTTAAGAGCCCTATGCAGCTCTCTCTTGAAAGTGTCCAGAGAACCGGCCTCCACTGCCCTCTGAGGCAGAGAATTCCACAGACTCACAACTCTCTGTGAGAAAAAGTGTTTCCTCGTCGCCGTTCTAAATGGCTTACCCCTTATTCTTAAACTGTGGCCCCTGGTTCTGGACTCCCCCAACATCGGGAACATGTTTCCTGCCTCTATCGTGTCCAAACCCTTAACAATCTTATATGTTTCAATAAGATACCCTCTCATCCTTCTAAACTCCAGAGTATACAAGGACAGCTGCTCCATTCTCTCAGCATCCCGCTGAGTCCCGCCATCCCGGGAATTAACCTTGTAAACCTACGCTGCACTCCCTCAATAGCAAGAATGTCCTTCCTCAAATTAGAGAACCAAAACTGCACACATTACTCCAAGTGTGATCTCACTAGAGCCCTGTACAACTGCAGAAGGACCTCTTTGCTCCTATACCCGACTCCTGTTGTTATAAAGGCCAACATGCCATTCGCTTTCTTCACTGCCTGCTGTACCTGCATGCTTACTTTCATAGACTGATTAACAAGGACCCCCAGATCCTGTTGTACTTCCCCTTTTCCCAACGATGCCATTTAGATAGTAATCTGCCTTCCTGTTTTTGATACCAAAGTGGATAACCACACATTTATCCACATTAAACTTCATCTGCCATGCATCTGCCCACTCCCCCAACCTGTCCAATTCACCCTGCATTCTCATAGCATCCTCACTCCCACCCAGCTTTGTGTCATCTGTGAATTTGCTAATATTACTTTGAATCCCTTCATCCAAATTATTGATGTATATTGTAAATAGCTGCGGTCCCAGCACCGAGCCTTGCGGTACCCCACTAGTCACTGCCTGCCATTCTGAAAGGGACCCGTTAATCCCTACTCTTTGTTTCCTGTCTGCCAACCAATTTTCTATCCATGTCAGCACTCTACCCCCAATAACATGTGCCCTCATTTTGCCCACTAACCAGAGACTCAGGTTCGATCCCGACTACGAGTGCTGTCTTACGTTCTCCCCGTGACCCGAGTGGGTTTTCTCCAGGAACTTCGGTTTCCTCCCACCCTCCAAAAGCGTACGGGTTTGTAGGTTAATTGGCTTGGTACAAATGTAAAAATTCTTCCTGGTGTAGGAGAGTGTTAATGTGCGGGGATCGCTGGTCGGCGCGGACTCGGTGGGCCGAAGGGCCTGTATCCGCGCTGTATCTGTGGGGATTGTGGATGCATTGGTGATAATTTTCCAAAACTCCCTGGAGGCAGGAACGGTCCCAGTGGATTGGAAAATGGCCAATGTAACACCTATATTTAAAAAAGGAAGTAAACAGAAAGCGGGTAACTATAGACCGGTTAGTCTAACATCGGTGGTGGGTAAAATGTTAGAGACAATTATTAAAGAAACACTAACGGGGCACTTGGATAAACATGACTTCATCGGACAGAACCAGCATGGTTTTGTGAAGGGGAAGTCCTGTTTAACGAATTTGCTCGAATTCTTTGAGGAAGTAACAACCCGGGTGGATAAAGGGGAACCGGTGGATGTGGTATACTTGGACTTCCAAAAGGCTTTTGACAAGGTGCCACATAAGAGACTATTGCTAAAAATAAAAAATTATGGAATTGGGGGTAATATATTAGCATGGGTAGAGGATTGGCTAACAAATAGGAAGCAGAGAGTGGGGATAAATGGTTCATACTCGGGATGGCAACCGGTAACTAGCGGGGTTCCGCAAGGGTCGGTGCTGGGACCCCAGTTGTTCACAATTTATATAAATGATTTGGAGGAGGGAACCAAGTGTAATATATCAAAATTTGCGGACGATACAAAAATGGGAGGAAAAGTAGGGGATGAGGAGGATAGGAAGAGTCTGCAAAAGGATATAGATAAGCTAGGTGAGTGGGCAACAACTTGGCAGATGAAGTTTAATACTAATAAATGTGAAGTCATTCACTTTGGGAAAAAAAATGATAGGGCAAGTTATTTTCTAAATGAGGAGGAGCTGCGTTGTAATGCAACGCAAAGGGATCTAGGGGTATTAGTACATGAATCACTAAAAGTTAGTATGCAGGTGCAGCAAGCAATCAGGAAGGCCAATGGAGTTTTGGCCTTTATTGCTAGGGGGATTGAGTATAAAAACACGGAGGTCTTGCTGCAGCTGTACACAGTATTAGTGAGACCACATTTGGAATACTGTGTACAGTTCTGGGGTCCATACTTAAGAAAGGATGTACTAGCCCTGGAGGCAGTGCAGCGAAGGTTTACAAGATTAATTCCTGCAATGAGGGGATTGACATATGAGGAAAGGTTAAGTAGGCTGGAACTCTACTCTTTGGAGTTTAGAAGAATGAGAGGCGATCTCATTGAAACATATAAGATCGTGAGGGGCCTTGATCGGGTGGATGCACCGAGGATGTTCCCAATGATCGGGGAAACTAGAACTAGGGGACATAGTTGCAGAATAAGGGGGGGCTCTTTTAAAACTGAGATGAGGAAGAACTTCTTCACCCAGAGGGTGGTTAATTTATGGAATTCACTGCCCCAGGGAGCAGTGGAAGCAGAAACTTTAAATATATTTAAGACTAAAATAGATGGTTTTTTAGCTGCCAAGGGGATAAGGGGCTACGGGGAGAGGGCAGGGATATGGACCTAGGTATGGTTAGTATAGTAAGACCTGAGTGATCTCCTGGACAAGTGTCGATCGCCTAGATTGGGGTCGGAGAGGAATTTCCCGGATTTTTTTCCCGAATTGGACCTGGGTTTTTATCCGGTTTTTTGCCTCCCCCAGGAGATCACGAGGTTTTTGGGGTGGAGAGGGGTGATAGCGGTATAAAGGGTAGGGTAGTGTCTTGTGTTCTGTGTCTTGTGTCTACTGTTTGTGGGTAAGTGTGTCTGTTTAGTGTTCAGCCATGAGCAAATGGCGGTGCGGGCTCGACGGACCTGGTGGTCTACTCTCGCACCTACTTTCTATGTTTCTATGTTTCTATCTCTAAACCAAGCTAAGATCTCAACTCAGCATCTGCAAATTGGCAGCAAACAGGAGTCCAGTCATGAATTTAATTACCGGTACTACTGCACATGCAACTGTAGCCCTTGTATCCAGGGCATCACATTACAGAATCTGGTGGTTTACTTTGCGAATACAGTATTAATTTATTGGAAAATTACACCAGATGGTGAGTAAAGAGCTCTGGCTGTAAGGTTATTAGATATGCTTACAACAGAACTGTAGTAATGAAAAACAGGAATAAATCACATGCTCCCTTTATGTGTATAAATAGAGCTCCTGAACTTCCTGCCAGTGAGGCGATGTGGACGGAGAACTCCAGTAATAGTATATATTTATCAATTGCAGGGATCGGTGCTGGGCCCACTGCTGTTTGTGGTTTACATAAGCGACTTGGATGAGATTGTACAAGGCATGATTAGCAAGTTTGCAGATGGCACTGGAGTAGCTGGTATCGCAGACAGTGAAGAGGGTTGTCAACAATCACAGCAGGATCCTCATCAGTGGGCTGAAGAATGGGTAGTGGAGTTTAATGCAGAAAAGTTGATGTTTAGTTTAGACAATAGACAATAGGTGCAGGAGTAGGCCATTCGGCCCTTCGAGCCAGCACCGCCACTCAATGTGATCATGGCTGATCATCCCCAATCAGTACCTCGTTCCTGCCTTCTCCTCATATCCCCTGACTCCGCTATCTTTAAGAGCCCTATCTAGCTCTCTCTTGAAAGTATCCAGAGAACCGGCCTCCACCGCCCACTGAGGCAGAGAATTCCAGACTCACAACTCTCTGTGTGAAAAAGTGTTTCCTCGTCTCCGTAATGGAGAATACGCCCCAATCTCTATTTACGGGGAAAGTGTGGAGAGAGTGTCCAGCTTTAAGTTTCTGGGCACTCATATTTCAGAGGACTTCACATGGTCCACCAACACCGCTGCGCTGGTCAAGAAGGCACAGCAACGACTGTTCTTCCTGAGGACATTAAAAAAGACTGGTCTGCCCCAACAGCTGCTGACAACGTTCTACCGCTGCACCACAGAGAGCATATTAACGTATGGCATCTCTGTGTGGTATCTCAGCTGCACGGAGGCGGAGAGGAGAGCTCTTCAGCGCGTCGTCCACAGAGCGCAGAGGATCATTGGGACACAGCTACCAGCCTTGGAGGGCATCTACCACACACGGTGCCTCAGGAAGGCCGTCAGCATCCATAAAGACTCCTCACACCCTTGTAACGGACTGTTTGAACTACTTCCCTCCGGCAGACGTTACAAGGCCTTCTACGCCCGAACCTCCAGACTCAGAAACAGCTTTATTCCCAGAGCTATAGCGGCTCTGAACCGGCCCTGCTGAGTGCCCCCCACCCCCCCTGGACTGTCTCCCTCGGATGGTCACGTCACACAGCTTATTTATTTATTTTACTTTTCTTTTACATCGGTTGGAAGCTGCATACTAAATCTCGTTGCACTGACGTGCAATGATAATAAAATATATTATTATTATTATTATTATTATTATTAAATAGCTTACCCCTAATTCTTAAACTGTGACCACTGGTTCTGGACTCCCCCAACATCGGGAACATGTTTCCTGCCTCTAGCGTGTCCAAACCCTTAATAATAATCTTATATGTTTAAATAAGATATCCTCTCATCCTTCTAAATTCCAGAGTATACAAGCCCAGCGGCTCCATTCTCTCAGCCTATGACAGTCCCGCCATTCCGGGAATTAACCTTGTAAACCTACACTGGCTGCACTCCCTCAATAGCAAGAATGTCCTTCCTCAAATTAGGGGACCAAAAATGCACAGTTTAGTTTAGATACAGCGGAAACTGGCCCTTTGACCCACCCAGTCGGTGCCGACCAGCGAATCCCGTACACTAGTACTATCCTACAAACTAGGGACAATTTACAAATGAAGTCAATTAACCTACAAACCTGTGCGTCTTTCGAGTGTGGAAACCGGAGCACCCGGAGAAACCTCATGCGTTTACAGGGAGAACGTGCAAACTCTGTACGTCAGGGCAGCAACCGTGGTCAGGGTGGAACCCGGGCCTCTGGCTCTGTGAGTCAGCAACTCTACCGTTGTGCCACCGTGTAATACTGACAACACAAAACTGACAAGATGTTGAATTTGGTAAAGTTGAGAGAGGGAACCCTTTATCGCCAAGGCCTGCTGGATACCCCCCCAGTTGCGAACCATTTTAATTCCCCGTCTCATTCCCACACTGGCCTTTCTGTCCTAGGCCTCCCCCATTGCCAGAGTGAGGCCACACACAAACGGGAGGAACAGCACCTCATATTCCGTTTAGCTAGCTTTCAACCCGATGGTGTGAACAACGTTTCTTCAACTTTAAGTAACTAACCTACAAACAACCCCCCTCCTCCCCCCACACCCATTTTTCCCCTTTCTTCCCTGTTCCCCACTTGGATGTTGCACCCATATCCCCCTCATATTTCGCCTTCCACCCACATCCCTTTCTCTGGCTTCACAATTCATGCCGCTTCTGTCCTAATCGCACACTTTTTTGTCTTTTTATCTCTGGCTCCCTTCCCCAACCCCCTCACCCCACCCCCCCCTCCCCCGCCCCCCCCCCTCCCCACCTGTATCCACCTATCACTTGCCAGGCTTTGTCCTGCCCCCAAGATAGACACAAAAAGCTGGAGTAACTCAGCGGGCCAGGCCGAGACCCTTCTTCAGCCTCTTTGTCCGGACCCCACCTCTCTTCCAGCTTTCTCGCCCACAGCAATCTGCCTGACCCGCTGAGTTACTCCAGCACTTTGTGTCTTTACTTTTGTAAACCAGCGTCTGCAGTTCCTGGGTTCACCGTTAGACCTTTTTTTGTTTTTGAAAGTGATGTACGCAAAACTGCTTATGAAGCTTTCCTTTGCGACCTTTCCAACGTCTACACCATCTACAGTGCGAACAAGGTCAGATCAAACAAGCTGCTAATGTTATTTGCTATTTCTGACCTGAGCATGTCATGTAGGTTTTGTCACAGCCTGGCATCTTGATACCAATCTCACATTCACTTAAACAGGAGACGGCATCACATAGATTATAAATTTCATCTGCATGAAGAGAGAAAGGGTGAGAAACCTACAACCACAATTTACCTTTCATGTCAACCAAGGTTTGAAGTTACTCATATCTTCCAGTACCTTTCAGAGTTTAAACAGGAAGCTAGGTTTTTCCTTCATTGTCAACAAGTCCTGTAAGAGTTGAGTTTCACACAAGGTATAGATCTCTTAGGTTTCTATTTCTTTCTTCGTGTGCATAATATGATGCAAGTGTAATGTCCAAAAGTGTAGTGACATTGAGCCCGACCGCAGGGGCATGGACTTACCATCGGAGCCGATTCCTTGCTTGGGATTGCCGCTCCAACCACGGCCTGCGGACTTTAACATCAATGAGCTCGCAGTCTCGGGTAAGAGACTGACGTCGAGAAGCTCCAAAAGCCGCACGTTCGGCCCGGGGTCTGATCGCCCGGAGCGGGGGAGCTGAGACTCCCCCCCCCCCCGATGCAGGAGCTTGATCGCCCCGGCGAGGAGGCCCGCCGCCGGCAACGGGAGAAAGATCGTCCCGTCAACGGAAAGCTAGAGGCTCCCGACTGCTGGAGGACAAAGAAGGGAGAGATTTAACTTTTTTTCGCCTCCCATCACAGTGAGGAATGAATAAATGGATAAATGAATGAACAAATGAATAAATTCATTGGCCAAGTATTCACATACAAAGAATTTACCTTGGTGCTCCGCCCACAAGTGACAACGTGACATACAGTGACAGTTAGGAAAGACACATAAAACATTAAACATTAATAATAAAACATTATTGATTAAACATATGAAATAAAATACCAGAGCAAAAGGAGCCTACAGATTTTTGGCTGTTGAGTAGAGCTACTACTCGTGGAAAAAAGCTGTTTTTATGTCTGGCTGTGGAAGCTTTGACAGTCCGGAGTCGCCTTCCAGAGGGAAGTGATTCAAAGAGTTTGTGGCCAGGGTGAGAGATGATCTTACCCGCTCGCTTCCTGGCCCTTGCAGTGTACAGTTCGCCAATGGAGGGAAGGTTGCAGCCAACAACCTTCTCTGCTGAACGGACGATTCGCTGCAGCCTCCGGGTGTCGTGCTTGGTGGCTGAGCCCAAGAGCGGAACTCGCTATCAAAACATGGAGGGGACGGGGGAAACAATTTTTTGGCGGCCACGTGCGCATGCGCACACTCACACGCGTTAACTACAGCCCTGTCTGGACTGACAGGACACCAGCGCTGCTTCTCCACGCTGGCCATATTTCCCGCAAGTCCAGGAAGGGTTGTAAGCTCACCTGGCGGGACAGGCAGAGTTAGTTGGGTTTAGCGCTGTTTCTCTGCGCTGGCCCGTCTGACTGCCGACCAAAGATCCTAGATCCTATAGCGGAGGATCTTTGCTGCCGACCTCTCTGGCTACCCGCGGGGGGGGGGGGGGGGGGGGGGGGGGTTACTCGGGTACGGACAGGACAGCGCCGGAGACCTGGCCGGGATCGATCCTGGCTGCGGATGAAGCGCAGGTCTGTGCCACGTCTCCCTCCTCCAATCCAAAGATCTTATAGCGGAGCTCCGCTATAAGATCTTTGCTCCAATCCACCGCACTCTATCCTCAGTCCCCACCCCCCCCCCCCCCCCCCCCACTCCTCCCTCCTCCAATCATCGCTCTGAATCATGTCCCGCCCCCATTGCCTGCCGACCGACGTCTCTCTCCTCCAATCGGCGCCCTCGATCACCGGGTTTTAAAATCTGGATTACAAAGGTTTGGGGGGGATGTCCCCCACCTCTCAAAACATGGAGGGGACGTGTGTGTCCCCCCTGGCCCCCCCGGGTTTTCCGCCCCTGGCTGAGCCAAACCAGACCATGATGGAGAATGTGAGGACAGAATCTACGATGGCCGTATAGAATTGGACCACCGTTGCCTGTGGCAGATGTCACTGTGGAGGAGTCACTGTGGTGGATATTTATGTTTAAATGTATTTTGTGTGTTTTGTTGCTTTTTATTGGTATGACTGTATGGCAAATCAAAATCCTCATGTGTTGCAAAACATACTTGGCTAATAGTATGATTATGATTATTATGATTATGATTATGTCCACACTTTGTCTCTGTGGAACATTTAACATCCTTCTGATCAGTCTGAAGAAGGGTCCCAACTCGAAACCTCACTGTATCCATGTTCAACAGCAATGCTGCCTGACCCGCTGAGTTACTCCAGCACTTCTCAGATTGTACATCCTTTGCTACTGTGAGCTCTGTCACATTTGCACGTAGTAATTGTTGGTTTGGGAACAGCTCAATCCAAGACCGCAAGAAATTGCAGCGAATTGTGGACGCAGCCCAGACCATCACACAAACCAACTTCCCTTCCATTGACTCCAGGTACAGTTCCTTCCCAGCTGTTATCAGGCAACTGAGTTTAGAAGATTGATCAGATCTGTCAACGGCCGTGTGGTGGCTGTCTGTGCGCCAGCCTCCCCACGCTAAACAAAGTCACGCACAGGCGTCCTCCATATAGGGAATCCACCCTAAAATGGCTAGATTGTAATCACGTATTGTCTTTCCGCTGACTGGTTAGCACGCAACAAAAGCTTTTCGCTGTACCTCAGTACACGTGACAATAAACTAAACTGATGTACTTGGTATCTGGAGTATTGCGTGCAGTTCTGGTCACCCCAGTACAGGAAGGGTGTGGAGGCTTTGGGAAGCGTGCAGAGGAGTTTTACCAGAATTATCCCTGGATTAGGCGGTTTCTATCTACAGGAGAGGGTGGGACAGACTTGGATAGGTATCTCTGGAATGCTGGAGGCTGTGGTGGGATCTGTTAGAAGTTTATAAAATTCTGAGAAATATACAGGTAGATAGGGTAGAGAGTCAGAACCTTCTTGTCAGGATGGAAAAATCAAATACCACAGGTGCATAACTTTACTGTGAGAGGGGCAAGGTTTAAAGGAGAGGTGTGGGGCAGGTTTTTTGCACAGAGGGTGGTGAGTAGATGGAACACACTGCTGGAGTGTGCGGCCTACAACATTCTGAAGCCGCGGTCTCCGGTAAGAAAGCGCTGATTCGGGACCTCCAAGCCGCGGAGTGTGTTTGACCGTCCCGACGTCGGAGTTTCAATCTTCCCGACGAGAGGGCCTGTACATCGGGCTGTCTGTAGCGGCGACTACGGAGGGTTCATGGTCCCGTCCACGGGTGAGCAAGGAGGAGGACTGACTGAACTTTGTGCCTTCCACCACAGTGAAGAATGCTGTGGTGGATGTTTGTGTTAAATCTTATTGTGCATTGTGTGTTCTTTTTAAGTGTATCGCTGCTGGCAAATTCATTTCACTGCACCTTCGGGGTATGTGATGAATATAATTGACTTTTGGTTGAGGCAGATATGGTGGTGGTATTTTGGGGATGTTTGGATAAGGCGCAAGGAAATGCAGGGAATGGAAGGATGTGGATTATGTGCAGGCCGATAGGAGTTGGTCGGCATCATGTTAAGCACACACATTGTGGTCTGAAGAAGGGTTTCGGCCCGAAACGTTGCCTATTTCCTTCGCTCCATAGATGCTGCTGCACCCGCTGAGTTTCTCCAGCTTTTTTGTGTACCTTGTGGTTTGAAGGACCTGTTCTTTAGTTTAGTTTAGTTTAGTTTAGAGAAACAGCATGGAAAGAGGCCCTTCATCCCACCGAGTCCGCGCCGACCAGTGATCCCCGCACACTAACACTATCCTACGCACCAGGGACAATTTACAATTTTACCAAGCCAATTAGCTGTACGTCTTTGGAGTGTGGGAGGAAACCGGAGCACCCGGAGAAAACCCACGCAGATCATAGGAAGAACTTACAAACTGCATACAGGCAGCACCCGCAGTCAGGATCGAACCCGGGTCTCTGGCGCTGTACGGCAGCAACTCTACCGCTGCGCCACCGTGCCGCCACAGTTCTCTACCATTCCAAGTTCTATGTATTAAAGCTGAAGTGAAATTCAGAACCATTCCAGCCTGCACAAAGCTCTTAGAAAGGTGTATAAAATCATGAGAGGAATAGTCGGGTAGAAGCACAGTCTCTTGCCCAGAGTAGGTGAATCGAGGACCAGAGGACATAGGTTTTAGGTGAAGGGGAAAAGATTTGACTTTTTCACACAAAGGGTGGTAGGTGTATGGAACAAGTCTCCAAAGTAGTTGAGGCTGGGACTATTTTAAGAACCAGACGGGTACGTGGATAGGACAGGATTGGAGGGATATGGGTCAAACGCAGTCAGGTGGGACTCGTGTAGCTGGGACATATTGGCTGACATGAGCAAGTTGGGCCGAAGGGCCTATTTCCATGCTGTACCACTCTATGACTCTAAACCCAAATGTTTCATTAACACATCTACCTCTTCACTCTCACTTTGCTATCGTTTACTCTTTAGGTGCTGGTAAATGGGGGAAGATTGTTCCTTTTGATACGTTGGCATTAAAAACTCTCTCTTACAACCAGAAACTGATCATTTCCTTCTGGTCTACCTCAATAACATACAGTATCTCTGCCTCAGACCCATGAGTAGCCTACCTTGCCTTGTACCAGTGTGCAATTTCCACCAGCCACTTCCTGTGGCACTTGTGAGCGATATTATCAATCACTCCCATATAAGGATCAGTTTTATGCTTGAACCAAGGATGTGAGCACCTTTGCAGTAAGCGGCAGGGAATTAATGTGGTTGGACACGATGGTAAATCGATAAAGTTGTAACCATAGTAGCACTCATCTGTAGATCAGTTCAGTTCAGTTCAGAGATACAGCACGGAAACAGGCCCTTCGGCCCACCGAGTTCATAAGTGATAGACGTAGAATTAGGCCATTCGGCCCATCAAGTCTACTCCGTCATTCAATTATGGCTGATCTATCTCTCCCACCTAACCCCATTTTTCCGCCTTCTCCCCATAACCTCTGACACCCGCACTAATCAAGAATCAATCTATCTCTGCCTTAAAAATATCCACTGAAGGCCTCCACAGCCTTCTGTGGCAAAGAATTCCTCAGATCCACCAGCCTCTGACTAAAGAAATTTCTCCTCATCTCCTTCCTAAAAGAATGTCCTTTAATTCTGAGGCTACGACCTCTAGTCCTAGACTCTCCCACTAGTGGAAACATCCTCTCCACATCCACTCTATCCAAGCCTTTCACTATTCTGTATGTTTCAATGAGGTCCCCCCTCATTTTTCTAAACTCCAGCGAGAACAAGCCCAGTGCCGACATACGCTCATCATAGGTTAACCTACTCATTCCTGGGGTCGTTCTTGTACAAGCAGCGACCAGCGATCCCCGCACGTTAACACAGTAGGGACAATTTACGTTTGTACCAAGCCAATTAGCCTACAAACCTGTATGTCTTTGCAGTGTGGGGAGGAAACCGGAGCACCCGGAAAAAAAACCCAAGCATGTCACAGGGAGAACGTGCAAACTCCGTGCAGACAGAACCCCTGGTCAGGATGGAACCCGGGTCTCTGGTGCTGTAAGGCAGCAACTCTACCGCTGCGCTACCATGCTGCTGGAAGGCTCTCAGAAATATAGTAAGTTTGTACAAATATAACAGGAATAATCAAAATGGAAAATAGAATAAAATTGTAATACTTATTATATTGTAGTAAGTCTGTGCCAACCAGCAATCACCCATACACCAGGTCTATCCTAGACACTAGGGATAATTTACAGCAGCCAAATTAACCTACAAACCCGCACGTCTTTGGTGTGTGAGAGGAAACCGGAGCACCCAGAGAAAACCCACGTGGTCCCGGGCAAGAACGTACAAACTGTGTACAGACAGAACCCGTAGTCAGGATCGAACCCCAGGGTCACAGGCGCTGTACCGCCGCGCCAGAGTGCCACCCATGTCTTTATATTTTTTGACCAAATCTTTGCTGATCTTGTTAACTTTTCCAGGTACAATTAGTACCCATCTTTTCTACTTCTCCCTTTGAAATACAATAGATAAAATCACCACTGGTTTATATGTAATTGCAATCCCCAGATTCGTCATTCTTTTGTGAACTAATATCAAATCCAGGGATAATTCTTAATGAATTTAACTTTTTACAATTTGTTTCCCTTCACCTCCGATTTATACTTCTGACATTTTGCAATTCTCTTCATCAGGTGATACCTTGGACAGTCTTGACAATGAATGAATGAAATATGAATGAAATATGAATGATACTCTATTATCACAAGTGACATGTTACAATGACAAAGGGTCAATAGACAATAGACAATAGGTGCAGGAGTAGGCCATTCGGCCCTTTGAGCCAGCACTCAATGTGATCATGGCTGATCATCCAAAATCAATACCCCGCTCCTGCCTTCTCGACCCGAAACGTCCTTCTCTCCATAGATGCTGCCTCACTCGCTGAGTTTCGCCAGCAATTTTTGTCTACTTTCGAATTTTCCAGCATCTGCAGTTCTTTCTTAAACATGTTACAAAGAAATTCTTTGTTTTGCACGCCATACACGAGGTATGCAAAGAGTGGCCACATAAAGGGCGCCGACAACGTTACAAAGTGTACAATGTAGACTCCAATTGTCTGCATCTATTCAAATCACTTTTCCCCATTAACAATTCTTCACAAATGTCTGATGTCAGAGAGCTTTCCGAGCTTTGCAATGGTCTTTTATTCAAACCTTCATGAAACACTGAGAGTCCAGAATTTAGCGATGGGAAACCTTGACAATCAATTCTATCATCGCAGAAATTTGCTACATTTGCAACTAATCTTTGCATCGTTTCACTCAAACAATTTGTTATTCACTTCAAACGCTTCCTTTTTATCCTTTCCCCTTATACTTTGTAAAATAGTTTAATTTGTGGTTGAAAGTTCTTTTTTCCTACAGACTTGGCAAATACAGCTGCTGAGTTCTCATTGTTAAATGACCCAGTGACGTCAAATATCTCCCAGGGTTTGCGGAGCTTTTTTTATCATCCTTTTTCCTGAAGTTTCTCTCTTCTCCATTTCAGCAAACCCTTTATATTTTTCTTCATTAGTACCCATTAATATCCATAATTCTATAACTACTAAGGGATGTTCAAAGGCCAGGACGTTCCTATTTCACTCCTCATCTCTCCTCTGACACCCTTTGTCACCTTTTCACCTCCACATTTCTTCTAATACTCCACCCACCTGCTAGTCACCCCCCCCCCCCCCCCCCCATCACCTAATGTCCTCAAGATGGCGGCGCTGGCTTAACAGCTGCGGCCCACCTGCAGTCCGTCTGTTTTTTTTCTTTTGTTTTGTTCCTTGTCATGTTTTAGTTAATTTTGTTTTATTATGTTGTGTATGTGTGTGGGTGGGGTGGGAGAAACATGCTTTGGTCTCTTCCTTCGGGGGGTGCGACTTTTTCTTCGGTCGTATTCCCCGTCCCCGTCTCCGTCTGCGCCGAGGCCTAATGGCGGAGCTGGCGGCATCGGAGCTGTAGCAGCGGCAGCAGCGGCGGAGACCCGACTCGGCTCCGGAGCTGTGGCGGTGGCGGCAGCAGCAGCGGCAGCGGAGACCCGACTCGGCCCCGGAGTGTGGCGGCGGCAGCGGCAGCGGAGACCAGACTCGGCCCCGGAGCGATGGCGGCGGCGGCGGCAGCGGCAGCGGAGACCCGACTCGGCACTGAAGCTGTAGCGGCGGCAGCAGCGGCAGCGGAGACCCGACTCGGCCCTGGAGCTGTGGCGGCGGCAGCGGCAGCGGCAGCAGCGGTAGCGGAGACCCGACTCAGCCCTGGAGCTGTGGCGGCGGCAGCGGCAGCGGCAGCAGCGGCAGCGGAGACCCGACTCGGCCCCGGAGTGTGGCGGCGGCAGCGGCAGCGGAGACCAGACTCGGCCCCGGAGCTGTGGCGGCGGCGGCGGCAGCGGCAGCGGAGACCCGACTCGGCACCGAAGCTGTAGCGGCGGCAGCAGCGGCAGCGGAGACCCGACTCGGCCCTGGAGCTGTGGCGGCGGCAGCGGCAGCGGCAGCAGCGGTAGCAGCGGTAGCGGAGACCCGACTCGGCCCTGGAGCTGTGGCGGCGGCAGTGGCTGCAGCAGCGGTAGCGGAGACCCGACTCGGCCCCGGAGCTGTGGCGGAGGCAGCGACAGCGAGACCCGACTCGGCCCCGAAGGTGTGGTGGAGGCGGCGGCAGCGGAAACCCGACTCGGCCCCGGAGCTGTGGCGGAGGCAGCGACTACCCGCGGAGTTTGAACCGTCGCCTCGGAGCAGAGGGAGAACAAAGAGGGAAGAGACAGAGACTTTAAGATTTTGCCTTCCACCACAGTGAGGAGGTGTTTGGTGAACTCACTGTGGTGGATGTTAAATTTGTGTTGATTGTTTGTTTTTGTCATTTTTTAAATTATATGTATGACTGCAGGGAAACAACATTTCGTTCAGACCGAAAGGTCTGAATGACAATAAACGAATCTAATCTAATCTAATCTAATCTGTATCCACCTATCACTTGCCAGTCTCTATCCTGCCCACAGCTCTAATTTCCAGTTTTCTCTCTCCCTCTACTACTATCAGTCTGAAGAAGGGTCCCGACCTGAAACGTCATCTATCCATTCCCTCCCCAGATGTTGCCTGACCCGTTGAGTTCCTTCAGCACTCTGTTTTTTCGTTTTTTCTGGAGATATAATGTGGAAACAGGCTCTTCGGCCAACCGAGTCCACGCCAACCAGCGATCTGCGTAGCTAGCACTATCCTACACGCTAGGGACAATTTACAATCTTTACCAAGACCAAGCAACCTACAAACCTGACTGATTTGGAGTGTGGAGGAAACCGGAGCACCCGGAGAAAACCCATGTGGTCACGGAGAGAACGTACAAACTCCTTGCAGCCAGCACCCGTAGTCAGGATCGAACCCGGGTCTCTGGCGCTGCAAGGCAGCAACTCTACCGCTGGGCCACCATGCTGCCCCTTTTGTTTAGCTCAAGATTCCAACACCTGTAGTTCCACATGTTTGCATGTCTTGAATCAGTAATTATTCAAGGTTATTTTGGAGGTGCTAATCAATGCCATATTAATTGGTGTAGCTGCTGTGCTGTTCCACACATCCATTTCCGTGAAGAAAATTCTAGCTTTAGGCTTTCTAATTTCTTTCCTCATTGAAGTTTTGATGAATGTCAAGCGCTAAACATTTATCTTGCTAATCGTTTTTAGCTGTGATAATCTTCAAGACATTATCAGAAAGTTATAACAGTCACTGATAAATTTAAAGATTTTAAAATGAGTTCCTCAGTTGTAACTTCTTGGAATGATCGCACTTCCACCACTCAAAGGATCTGAGCCCCAAGAAATGGCACGGTGGCGCAGCGGTAGCGTTGCTGCCTCACGGCGCCAGAGACCCGGGTTCGATCCCGACTGCGGGTGCTGTCTGTACCGAGTTTGTGCGTTTTCCCCGTGAACGCGTGGGGTTTCTCCCGGTGCTCCGGTTTCCTCCCACATTCTAAAGAGGTGCAGTTTTGTGGGTTATTTGACCTCTGTAAATTGTCCCGAGCATACAGGACAGAACTAGTGTACGGGGTGATCGCTGGTCGGCATGGACTCGGTGGGCTGAAGGGCCTGTTTCCACACCGTATCTAGTTTAGTTTAGTTTAGCGATCTAGCACGGGAACAGGCCTTTCGGCCCACCGAATGATCCCCACACATTAACACTATCCTACACACACTAGGGACAATTTACATTTTATACCAAGCCAATTAACTGATAAACCTGGATGTCTTTGGAGTGTGGGAGGAAACCAGAGCATCCGTAGGAGATTCACACGGTCACGCGGGGGAGAACGTACAAACTCAGTACACCCATAGTCGGGATCGGATCCGGGTCTCTGGCGCGGTAAGCGCTGAAAGGCATCAACTCTACCGCTGCGCCACCGTGCTAAGCTATGCAATGCGTGGAAAAACAGTGGCAGACGTTCTGTGGGAATTGGGAGGAGGATTACACGTTGTTGAGAGGTGATCTCCTCATAACTAAAGGACTAAACAATCTACAGGAAACAGAGTTCTGATCATCTGCTAAGTATACACACAAGGCATTCTGACTTCTAATAGTTGGGGATTTAGATAGAGATTTTACAGGAAACTCCTGAGGCACTGAAATTGTTGGTTAGGGTTAGCATGTTGGATATTTACAGTGTTAGCAAGGAGAATGGCATGAGAGAACACAATCATGAGCAGGAGCTTCGCGTGGAATGAAATGTCAATGCTGAAAATGAGGAAATCACCACCAATTGGATGAAATGCAAAACGTAAAGAGCTGGAAGAACTCAGGGGGCCAGGCATCATCTGCGGAGGGAATGGACAGTCGATGTTTTGGGTCGGGACGTTTCAGACTGATTGGAGCAGGAGGGAGGATATGTGGCATTTTGGGTTAAGACTCTGAAAAATCTGAAGAAAGGTCTTGACCCGAAACGTCACGTTTCCATGTTCTCCAGAGATGCTCCATCGCTTTGTGTCCTTCTAAGCAGTAGTAAATCTAGATATCCAAACAAACACTTTAGTCTAGTTTATTATTGTCACGTGTATCAAGGTACAGTGAAAAACTTTTGTTTGTGTGCTATCCAGTCAGAGAAAACATAGAAACATAGAAAATAGGTGCAGGAGTAGGCCATTCGGCCCTTCGAGCCTGCACCGCCATTCAATATGATCATGGCTGATCATCCAACTCAGTATCCCGTACCTGCCTTCTCTCCATACCCCCTGATCCCTTTAGCCACAAGGGCCCCATCTAACTCCCTCTTAAATATAGCCAATGAACTGGCCTCAACTACTTTCTGTGGCAGAGAGTTCCAGAGATTCATCACTCTCTGTGTGAAAAATGTTTTTCTCATCTCGGTCCTAAAGGATTTCCCCTGTATCCTTAAGCTGTGACCCCTTGTCCTGGACTTCCCCAATATCGGGAACAATCTTCCTGCATCTAGCCTGTCCAACCCCTTAAGAATTTTGTAAGTTTCTATAAGATCCCCCCTCAATCTCCAAAATTCTAGCGAGTACAAGCCGAGTCTATCCAGTCTTTCTTCATATGAAAGTCCTGACATCCCAGGAATCAGTCTGGTGAACCTTCTCTGTACTCCCTCTAAGGCAAGAATGTCTTTCCTCAGATTTGGGGACCAAAACTGTACACAATACTCCAGGTGTGGTCTCACCAATACCCTGTACAACTGCAGTAGAACCTCCCTGCTCCTATACTCAAATCATTTTGCCATGATATAACATTGGGGTCCGTTAAAGTCCAATTAAAGACAGTGAATAGGTCTCCAATGAGTTATACATGGACAAGTCCTGGACTTTGTCAAAGGTTCGATATGAAGTGCAGTCATGGGACTCAGTCTTTCTGAAATCTCCCTCTGATACATCTGGAAAGCATAGACTGGTGACGTTTCAGGTTGGGGGTCTTTCATCAGTCTGAGAACGGTGTATTTTTTCACAGAGGGAAAAACTTTTAGTAGTGAATTTTGATGGATCACACTGGAAAGATCAACAAATCAGGTAGCATCTATGGATAGAAAAGGAGAGTTTGGCTTTCAGGTCAATCACCTTTCAAGGTTCACCCTTTCAAGGGCATTGACCTGAAACATAACTATTGTTCTCTCCCCACATACGCTGCTGGATCTACTGAGTATTTGCACCATTTTTATTTTTACGTGGGAAGGGCAGTTACTTTCTTTACAAAATGTTTTGCTACTGTGTAATTTCTTTAATGCTATTTTTTTTTTTTTACTCAACTTTGCTTCTTTAAATCTTATCTTATAATTTACTTAATTATTGATTTCAATCTTAATAGTTTATAAATGCATCTGAATGGAAGTTCTTTGATGAATGCCGGCTTTAAGTGTTTAGACATTCCTGCTGAACATAACCAAAGGCGTGACTTCAACATTTCTTTCAACTAAAGTACCATATAATTAGACACATCAAATTAGGTAGATCAGTAATGAAATGCAGACACTCAAAAAAGGCACTTAAAAATAACCTGTTATTATTGAACAGTAATTTGAACAGACAGAAAAATTGTGATTTTTAATATTCTATATTCACAATGATTTCTTTCACTGTGCTGTTTAACGTGATGTTTACAGTATTTCCTTAGGTTGCCCAAGTTCCTTATTGTTTTTGCAGTTTCGCATGCAAGATCACTTCTTCAGGGTGATTTGCAACAAGGGGCAACTCCTTTGCAAAGTTGGAAGGGGAATTTTTGATTGATATAGGGTGATACAGCGTGGGAAACAGGCCCTTCGGCACAACTTGCCCACATGTCCCAGCTACACCATTCCCACCTGCCCACGTTTGGTCCATACCCGTGCTATCCATGTACCTGTCTAACTGTTTCTTAAACGTTGTGATAGTCCCAGCCTCAACTACCTCCTCTGGCAGCTTGTTCCATACACCCACCACCCTTTGTGTGAAAAAGTTACCCCTCAGATTCCTATTAAATCTTTTCCCCTTCACCGTAAAACTATGTCCTCTGGTCCTCGATTCACTTACTCTGGGCAAGAGGCTCTGTGCGTCTACCCGAGTTGGAGGATCAAGGCCAGTAGGAGAGACGGGGAAACCGGGGTCTAGCTTCCCGTGCCTTTGAGGTCGGCTGCAGGAGGGAACAAAGGTGGACGGGCGAGGAGAGGGACGTGGGTTCGCAGGTCGACCTGCACGTCCAAGGGAAGGTGACGGCTTGAGGCCCTGCAGCAGCCTGAGGCTCGCCTGGACCGGGCACTGCTCATAACAACTAGAGCACGGACTGCACTCTGAAAATGGCGCCAAAACATAGCGTCTCTTGCGGGCGGGATCAGTGGACTATTTCTGTACAATTTACTAATCGGGGATGTGCTTAGGTACGGCAACACTCCACTGGACTGTTTGTAAGAAAATAATTGCACTGTGTGTTTGCACTTCACACGTGTGACAATAAAAGCTGCATTGAACATTGAACCATTGATTTCTAATTGGGAACTACACCCGCAAATCTGGTCTTTACCCAACATCAGACTTACATGCACATTATACTCTTTTCCAAATGAAACTAGGCCTCCTGCGTCGAGAACACGTCTATCATAATACAGTCACGAACAAGAAGGAAAGTCTGTTGAAATTGCCAACATGACAGGGATTAAATATCTTTATAGAGTGATGATGCAGCGTGGAAACAGGCCCTTAGGCCCAACTTGCCCACACCAGCCAACATGTCCTATCTACACTAGATCTACACTACATCTGCCTGCGTTTGGCCCATATCCCTCTAAACCCGTTCTATCCATGTACCTGTCTAAATGTTTCTTAAATGATGTGATAGTACCTGCCTCAACGACCTCCTCTGGCAGCTTGTTCCTTTGTGTGTAAAAGTTACCCATCAGATTCCTATTAAATCTTTCCCACCTCAAAGTACCTGCAAATGATGAGAGTTTCTGTCACAATATTGGAGTCATAGAGTCATACAGCACGGAAACAGCCCCTTCAGCCCATCAAGCCCATGATGCCACATCCAAGAGAGTGCCATTTGCTCATAAGGTCATAAGGCCATGTGATAGGAGTAGAATTAGGCCATTCGGACCATCAAGTCTACTCCGCCATTCAATCATGGCTGATCTATCTCTCCCTCCTAACCCCATTATCCTGCCTTCTCCTCATAACCTCTAACACCTGCACTAATCAAGAAGCTATCTTTCTCTGCCTTGATAATATCAACTGACTTGGCCTCCACAGCCTTCTGTGGCAAAGAAATCCGCAGGTTCACCACCCTCTGACTAAAGAAATTCCTCCTCATATCCTTCCTAAAAGAACGTCCTTTAATTCTGAGGCTATGACCTCCAGTCCTAGACTCTCCCACTAGTGGAAACATCCTCTCCACATCCACTCAATCCAAGCCTTTCACTATTCTGTATGTTTCAATGAGGTGACCCCCTCATCCTTCTAAACTCCAGCGAGTACAGGCCCAGTGCCGACAAACGCTCATCAAAGCTTAACCTAATCATTCCTGGGAACATTCTTGTAAACCTCCTCTGGACCCTCTCCAGAGCCAGCACATCCCTCCTCAGATATGGTGCCCAGAATATGGTGCTCACATCTGGCCCATATCATTCTAAAACCTTCCTATCCATAAGTAACAATTACAGAATATTACAGAAAGGATATTGGAAAGATGGAAATGGTGGAGAAAGGATTATAAGAAATGAAAGGATCAGTCGACGCTTGAGACCTTTAAAGTAATGAAAGAGCATAATTGCGGGCCATCAATATAATTCAGCTACTCAGAAGTTAACGTGGAAATCAGAATGAACTTCTTTCTCCAGAGACGGTTGGGAAGTGCTACCCCAGGGAGTGTTTGAAGTGAACAGAATGGATGCATTTATAAGTGGCATAGGAGGGAAAAGGAATCAAAAGATTAAGCTGGTAGACAGGTGACAAAAGTCTGGAGAAATTTGAGAAGTGCATATGTTCCAGTACAGACTGGTTGGGTGTATGGGTCTGCTCCATTCTTTACATCCTGGGTAATTCGGTATAATCCTACGTAAGCCTTTTTATTCCATGCGCCTTGCAGCAACACGCTGTTATCTCTGCCTCTCCAGTGACAGATCCCGGAATGGTGTGGGTCTCTTCACAGTACAAGTCTCTCTGTCAGGCCAAAGATCAAGTAGGGGTGGCCACATAGGGCGGCATGGTAGCGGTAGAGTTACTGCCTTACAGCGCCAGAGACCCGGGCACGAACCTGACCACGGATGCACGGAGTTCGTACGTTCTCCCCATGAACTGTGTGGGGTTTTCTCCGAGATCTTTGGTTTCCTCCCACACTCCAAAGACGTACAGATTTGGAGGTTAATCAGCTTGGTATAAATCTTTCAATGTAAGATCGTCCATAGTGTATGTAGGTGGGTAAGGGTTCGGGTCGAGGCCCATCTTCAGTCTGATGCTGCCTGTCCCGCTGAGTTACTCCAGCTTTTTGTGTCTATCTTTGGATTAAACCAGCATCTGCAGTTCCTTCCTAAATGAAACTAAACAAGCAGAATACCACCTGACCCTCGCTGTTTCATCCACACAACATCAACTGCATGGCCATTATCAATATATTTTATTACCTCTTCAAAAAAAATCCAATCAGATTGGTCAGACAGGAGTTCCCCCAACAAAGCTATGCTGACAAGTAATCCCTGCCTTTCCAAGTGTAGATTATTCCTGACCCTCAGATTTTTTCCAATTGCTTCTCTACTTGTCTTGTCTCTGCCGCCTTTCTTAAATTAAGGTATCAAGTAAATGGTGCTGTACCAGACATGTTGGTCCTTGGAATGATCCCAAGGTCATGGCTAATTTAAGTGACATAAAGCAAGGAGCGGAGAGGGAGGTCACCTGGTCCAGGTTCATGACCAGAGGTGGCAATTGGAAAAAATGTGCGCAGTTTTCAGGCAGTTTTAGACTTGAGCAGGGGCAAATCGTTATTTAGATCAACAGTCTACAAATATTTACTGGTGAGCACTACATGTCAATAGTGATCACTTATTTGCAAAAAGATAAAATATGCGGGCAAGCACAGTGGCGCAGCAGTAGAGTTGCTACCTTGGAGCGCAGAAGGCTAAGGGGGGACTTGATAGAGGTCTTTAAAATGATGAGAGGGATAGACAGAGTTGACGTGGACAAGCTTTTCCCACTGAGAGTAGGGAAGATTCAAACAAGGGGACATGACTTGAGAATTAAGGGACAGAAGTTTAGGGGTAACATGAGGAGGAACTTCTTTACTCAGAGAGTGGTGACCGTGTGGAATGAGCTTCCAGTGAAGGTGGTGGAAGCAGGTTCGTTTTTATCATTTAAAAATAAATTGGATAGTTCTATGGACGGGAAAGGAATGGAGGGTTATGGTCTGAGCGCAGGTATATGGGACTAGGGGAGAATACGTGTTCGGCACGGACTAGAAGGGTCGAGATGGCCTGTTTCCGTGCTGTAATTGTTATATGGTTATATGGTTACAGCGCCAGAGACCCATGTTTGATCCTGACTACGAGTTGTGTCTGTACGGAG
This sequence comes from Amblyraja radiata, assembly GCF_010909765.2. Classification (NCBI taxonomy): domain Eukaryota; kingdom Metazoa; phylum Chordata; class Chondrichthyes; order Rajiformes; family Rajidae; genus Amblyraja; species Amblyraja radiata. The sequence goes on along the minus strand of NC_045966.1, from coordinate 10,375,432 downwards.
TTCATAGGTTCTCCCGGTGACCAAATGGGTTTTATCTGGGCGCTCCGGTTTCCTCCCACTCTGTAGATGTACAGCTTTGAAGGTTAATTGGCTTCTGGAAATTATAAATTGTTACTAGTATGTAGGATAATGCTAGTGGACGGGGTGATCGCTGGTCGGTGCGGACTCAGTGGGCTGAAAGGCCTGTTTCCGCACTGTACCTCTAAAGTCTAAAGGCTGCTTGCAGTTGTTGGGTGCCCATGACTGGAGGTTTGCCTTCATTTGACAAAAGCATACAACATGTAACAGCAGCTACCCACTCACATTAGTAAAAAAAAACTATTGTGGAACAATTATAATTAGGCTACTGAGCTGTCAGCGAGTAGAAGAAATGAAAAATTGAAATGGTATTAGTAGGTTTAGCAGCCCTCTATTTAACATTCTTTCTTGTAGAGATTTTAAGTCATGATACACCCAGTTATTCTTTATTACAAAGAAAACTCAGATGTAATATACACCATGTCATTTACCCATTTTCTTGCCTTGGTATCATTAAAAAAGTTTAGTTTAGTTTAGTTTAATTTATTTTAGTCCTTAGTCTAGTTTAGTTTATTGTCACGTGTGTCGAGGTACAGTGAAAAGCTTTTACACAAGGTACAGTGAAAGAGAGATGATGTACAATATAAGGTAGACAAAAATCCTGGAGGAACTCAGTGGGTGAGGCAGCATCTATACAGCGAAGGAATTAGCGATGTTTCGGGTCGAGACCCTTCTTCAGACTGTTGTCAGGACAATAGACAATAGGTGCAGGAGTAGGCCATTCGGCCCTTCGAGCCAGCACCGCCATTCAATGTGATCATGGCTGATCATCCCCAATCAGTAACCCAGGGACGGGGCGGGACGGGGCGGGACGGGAAAAAGAGGCAGAGACAGTAGGACTTGTGGGAGAGCTACTGTGGGGGAGGGGGAAGGAGGGAGTAAGCAAGTAAAACGAGAGAAGTCAATGTTCATACCGATGGGGTGTAAACTACCAAAGCAAAATATGTGGTGCTGTTCCTCCAATTTGCGCTGGGCCTCGCTCTGGCAATGGAGGAGGCCCAGGACAGAAAGGTCAGAACTTGGTTCGGTATGAACCTCGTGGGCCGAAGGGCCCATTCCTGTGCTGTACTGTTCTATATTTTATGTTCTATATCATGTAACTGGCATCAGCAGATGAGTTGATATTAAATATTGAGAAGGTAGAGGGAGGAATTGAATGAATCCAGGGCAATCCCATGGATTCATGTTGCATTTCATCAGGGTTAATTAGTGTCACATGTACCAAGGTCAAGTGAAAAGCTTTTTGTTGTTGGGTGCTATCCAATCAGTGGAAAGACTACACATCATTACAATCAAGCCATCCACAGTGTACACACACAGGATGAAGGGTATAACATTTAGTGCAAGATAAAGTCCAATAAAAGATAGTTTGAAGGTCTCCAGTGAGGTAGATGGGAGGTCAGGACAGCTCTTTAGTTGGTGAGAGAACGGGTCAGTTGCCTGATAACAGCAGGGAAGAAAGTGTCCCTGAATCTGGAGGTGTGCTTTTTCACACTTCCGTTTCTCTTGCCTGATGGGAGAGGGGAGAAGAGGGGCTGGACGGGGTGAGACAATGAATCCAATCACTATTTATTCTACCTGCCAACTTACTCCAATTGAAAGCAACTTCTGCAATGCTGATAACAGATGAAATCAGCGAGCTTAGCCAAAGATGATAAATTAGTCTAGTTACACAAAATTGCTGGAGAAACTCAGCGGGTGCAGCAGCATCTTTCGGCCCGAAACGTCGCCTATTTCCTTCGCTCCATAGATGCTGCTGCACCCGCTGAGTTTCTCCAGCAATTTTGTGTACCTTCGATCTTCCAGCATCTACAGTTCCTTCTTGAACAAATTAGTCTAGTTGATGGGTTAGGGGAATGGTGGGCAGGCCTGTGACTAGTGCTAGTGACGAGTGTCCATCCTTGTGGGTGGTGCTATAACGATATTTAAAAGTCACTTGGCCAGGTACACGGGCCGCAAAGGTTCAGAGAGATATGGGGCAAACGCGGGCAAATGTCCAGAAATATTACAATCTGGTTTGGGAATTGCTCTGCCCAGGACAAGAAGGCTCTGCAGAGAGTAGTGCGTTCGGCCGAACGCACTATGGGAACTTCACTCGCCCCTCTGCAGGAACTATACATCAGGAGGTGCAACTCAAGAGCCAATAAGATCATGGGAGACCCCTTCCACCCCTGCAACGGACTGTTCCAGCTGCTACGGTCAGGCAAACGCCTCCGTTGCCATGCTGTGAGAACGGAGAGGTTGAGAAGGAGTTTCTTCCCAGAGGCCATTAGGACTGTAAACTCCTATCTCACCAGGGACTAACTTTACTGTTACCACTCTACTGCTTTTGTTTTTAATTGCTGTTTTTTGGGGGGGGGGGTTCCCCTTTTTCCTTCCACCCACAATATTTAATATGTAAAAGAATATGTGATTCTGTTCCATCCTGTTTGTAGTTTGTTTGGTTGTTTGTTTGTTTGTCTTTTTGCACAAAGTCCGCGAGCATTGACACTTTTCAATTCACTGCACATCTCGTATGTGTATGTGACGAATAAACTTGACTTGACTTGAAATGCAATGAGCTTAGATGGGGCAGTGTGGTTGGCATGGGCAAGCTGGGTCGAAGGGCCTGTTTCCATGCTCTAAGACTCTGTGAGAAGGTCCTGAGATACATTGAAAAAGCCATACATTCTCATAGCAACTTATAGAACTTCAGGGTCTTCCAATGCCCTTTATAGTCTTATGTGGGCATTGTGAATTGTACTTAGGTGAAGAAAGAGCCCATATTAATAAATTGATAATTACTGAATAATCGTTTGTGAGATATCAAGTGAGCAGCAATTATTTACGAAACATGCCTAACCTCTCCACTCTGAGACTGATAACTTGGCCACAATTAATACAATATCCTATGTAATCAGGAAGAACTGTAAATACCTCTGAATCAGTCTAAAGAAGGGAGTCTGCAGAAAGGACTCGACCTGGAACGCCACCTATTATTTTTCTGCCGAGATGCTGCCTGAGCTGATAAGTTACTCCAGCATTTTGTGTCTACCTTCAGCGTAAACCAGCACCCGCAGTTCCTTCCTGCACATTTAGGCTAAAGAAGGGCCTGAAACGTTGTCTGACCAATCCCCCCACAGATACTACCCCCCCCCCCCAGCACTTTGTGTTTTGCTTCAGATTCTGGCACCTGCGATTTCTTGTGTCTCTATCACTTACGACTGTCAAACTTCAAGCTTTCCCACTGTGATGTGTGCCGTTTTCAATGTTAGTATAAAAAAAACCCCATTCTCTATCAAAGTACAGTACAGTATTTGGCAAAAAAACACCTGCCTTCTGTGAGTCAGAACCAACTGGAACTGACTCTCTTGAGGAACTGTGGGCTGATATTCTTCTTGCTAATTTTAGAAGAAAAAAAAGGTGCATGAGAGTGTAAAGCTCAAAACTGCAATCTACAATTTTTCCTAAAATTTGAAGACAAAATTTCAAGCCCATAGTGACCTTTACAAAACCTCTTTGGAAATAACGTTATGGTTCGAGAACAAATAGTCTATGAATTAACACAAAGAAAAATGATGGCAGGGTGGTGCAGCTGGTAGAGCCACTGCCTTAAGAGATCCAGGCTCGATCCTGACCTCGGGTGCTGTCTGTGTGGAGTTTGCACGTGTTCCCTGTGACCGCATGGGTTTCCTCCGGGTGCTCTGGTTTTCTCCCACATCCCGAAGAGATGTGGGTTTGTAGGTTAATTCGCCTCTGTATATTAACCCTAGTATGTACGGAGTGGATACGAAAGTAGGATAACATAGTCGCCCATTCCTTCTCCCCAGAGATCACAATGTCCCGCTGAGTTACTCCAGCATTTTGTATCTATCTTTGATTTAGACCTGTATCTGCATTTCTTTCCTACACATAGTGTGAACTGATGTTCGATGGTCAGCATGGACTTGGTGGGCTGAAGAGTGTGTTTCCATACAGTATCTCAAAACTAAAAATAAAGACCGAACCCTTGAGAAAGACAAAGTGCAAGATAATTTGTGTTCATAATTGAGAATGTACATTAAATGTTAACCGTACCAATTGAATTTAACCAAAGACCCTTTGAGAACCAACGCCTTTAACTTCATCACCATCAATTTACCATTTTAGAGATACAACGCAGAAACAGGTCCTTCAGCCCACCGAGTCTACTCTGAACAGCGATCACCCCGTACACAAGCACTATCCTACTAGGATACCTATCCTACTTCGGACAATTTACAATATTTACCAAAGCCAATTTACCTACAAACCTGTACATCTTTGGAATGTAGGAGGATACCGGAGCACCCAGAGAAAACTCAGTCACAGGGAGAACGTACAAACTCCGCACAGAGACCACCCGTAGACATGGTTGAACCAGGTCTCTGGCGCTGTAACTCTACCGCTGTGCCACTGGGCCACAGTACAAAATAATGGCCCCAAGTCAGTCTGCGCTGTCCCTATTTGTGGCTTCCTATTCAGTTGCTGGGATTTTCTGTGATCAGTCAAACTCGAGGGGAACGTTCCACATTGCATCATGATTGAAGGCTTTAGTGAGGGTGGGAAAGTCTATGTATTATGGCTGGATCTGATCCCTGCCTTTCTCTTGGTGTGATCACCAGGGGAAGATCATGCCCACTGTGTCTAATTGGACCAAAATCATGCTGTGGAAGCAGCTCCTTGACACATGGAAGAAGCAGTTCAGAAGCCCCAAGGGCGGTCACGGTGGCGCAGCGGTAGAGTTGCTGCCTTACGGCGAATGCAGCGCTGGAAACCCGGGTTTGATCCCGACTACGGGCGCTGCCTTTATGGAGTTTGTACGTTCTTCCCGTGACCCGCATGGGTTTTATCCGAGATCTTCGGTTTCCTCCCACACTCCAAAGACGTACAGGTTTGTAGGTTAATTGGCTTGGTAAATGTAAAAATTGTCCCTAGTGGGTGTAGGATGGTCTTAATGTGCGGGGATCGCTAGTCGGTGCGGACCCAGTGGGCCGAAGGGCCTGTTTCCGAGTTGTATTTCTAAACCAAACTAAACTAAACTAAACTAGAAACAAAGACCTACAGATGCTGGTCAATACACAAAAGGACACTGTATTTCCATGTGCCTATCTAAAAGTCTCTTAAATGCCACCATCATATCAACCTCAACCACCACACCTGGCAAAGGTTTCCAGGCACTCACCACCCTCGGTGTAAACAAACATGCCCAAGCATCTCCTGTAAACTTTGCCCCTCTTTAAAACTTTAAAACTATATCCTAGAGCATTTGAGTTTTCCATCCTGGGCAAAAGGGTTTGGACTGTCTACCCTATCTATTCTTCTCGGAATTTTATAAACTTCTGTCAGGTCTCCCCACAACCTCTGGCGTTCCAGAGACTACAATCCAAGTCTGTCCAACTATTCCCCGTAACTAATACCCCTCTAAACCCATGTTCTGCTGATGATCTTGTAGATAACTTTAACTCCAAAATTGTGTAAGTTATAGATGTCATTGCACCTGTTACGGTTAAAACGATTTCTGGTAAGCAAAAGGCACCCTGGAGAAAAGCTGCTTTTGTAACAGCCCAGGAAAGAGAATACCGGAAAGCTGAGCGCATCTGGCGGAAAACAAAACTTCATATTCACCATGACATCTATAAAGAGAGCCTCCGTGCCTACAATTTAGACTTAAAAAGTGCTAGAGAAACATTTTTCTCCAATATCATTAACAACAACACTAATAAGGCAAAAATCCTATTTGCAACTGTTGACAGACTGACCAACCCCCCAACACAAATACCACCTGAACTCCATTCCACGCAGAAATGCAATGAGTTTGCATTATTTTATACAGATAAAATTGAAGGCATCAGACGTGCCATCAATATCACCGCTTCAAACAAAAATGTTGGATCACCACCCTGTTTAGGCAAAGGTAACGTGGCAATGATGACATGCTTTAATGTCATAGACTCTAAAACTCTTGTGGAACCGGTGACACAACTAAGGCCATCCACCTGCTGCCTTGATGCTTTACCTACCAACTTCTTTAAGAATGTTTTTGACTGCCTAGCAATAGACATACTGCAAATAGTTAACAGCTCTCTTCAATCAGGCAATTTCCCAAAAGCATTGAAAACTGCAGTTATTAAACCTCTTTTAAAAAAGCGGAGCCTAGATGCCTCTATTATTAACAACTATAGACCAATATCAAACCTATCTTTCATAAGTAAAATCATTGAGAAAGTTGTCCTCCAGCAACTTAATCACTTCCTGGCTTCAACTGGCTGCTACGACAACTTCCAGTCAGGATTTCGACCTCTTCATAGCACCGAGACCGCCCTTATTAAAGTTGTAAACGACATCCGTCTTAACACAGACTCTGGCAAAGTTTCAATATTAATGCTATTAGACCTCAGTGCTGCATTCGACACTGTTGATCACTCAATACTTTTGGACAGGTTGGAAAAATGGGTGGTGCTCTCAGGCACAGTCTTAAGTTGGTTCAGGTCATATCTACAAGATAGGAACTATTTTGTTTCCATTGGTGACTTTGTATCAGAACCAACCAACGTGACGTGTGGAGTCCCGCAAGGTTCGATCTTAGGGCCCTCTTTATTCAACATCTACATGCTTCCACTAGGGCAAATCATGCGAAATAATAATATTGACCACCACTGCTATGCCGATGACACTCAAATCTATGTAGCGCTATCACCAAATGACTATCGCCCCATAGATCTGCTGTGCCAGTGCATTGAGCAAGTCATAGACTGGATGCGCCATAATTTTCTCCAACTAAATAAGGACAAAACGGAGATAATTGTTTTTGGTGCTAAAAAAGAAAGGCTTAAAGTAACCCAACACCTTCACTCTCTGTCCCTGAAAACTTCAAACAAAGCCAGAAATCTTGGGGTCATTATGGATTCAGATTTAAATTTCAACAGTCACATCAAATCAGTAACAAAATCGGCCTACTATCACCTCAAAAACATAGCAAGATTAAGAAGACTCATGTCAGCTCAAGACTTAGAAAAACTTGTACATGCCTTTATTACTAGTAGGCTAGATTATTGTAACGGTCTCCTTGCAGGTCTTCCGAAACTGTCAGGCAGCTACAGCTTGTTCAGAACGCTGTTGCTAGAGTTCTAACAAAGACCAAAAAATTTGAACACATTACACCAATTCTTAAATCCTTACATTGGCTCCCTGTATGTCAGAGAATTGATTTTAAAATCCTGCTGCTCACCTATAAATCACTACATGGTTTAGGACCAAAGTATATCACTGACATGCTTCCACTATATAAGCCTTCTAGACCGCTAAGATCTTCTGAGACCAATCTGTTAGTGATTCCCAGAGTAAATACAAAACATGGGAAAGCAGGATTTCGTTACAATGCAACAAATAGCTGGAATAAACTTCCTGAAGATTTAAGACTTGCCCCAACTTTGACCACTTTTAAAACAAGACTGAAAACTTTTATGTTTACTTTAGCTTTCAGCTAAATCTTAACTACATTGCACTTTTAACTTTAGCACTTTTTTATAATGCATTTTTAATTTTGCTTTTCTTTTCTTTTAGTTCTTCTATTTTATTTCATTTTATTATTTCATTTTATTGTATGACATGTTTTTATGTGAAGCACTTTGAGTCTGCCTCGTGTATGAAATGTGCTATATAAATAAAGTTGCCTTGCCTTGCCTTGCCTTATGGCCCTGTCCCACGATGCGAGTTCATTAAAAAAAAATCAAACTCGTGATAATCACGGAGAACGAACATAGCGGGTATGTCGGAGCTCGGGGACGTCTCTTAGCGGCTCGTAACGCTAACAGCAGGTACTCGGGAAGACTCGCTAACGGCAGGTAAGCTCGGGAAGATTTTTCAACATGTTGAAAAATGTCCACGAGAGCCCCGAGTACCGACGAGTGGCCATTGCCGTAAATCTCCGAGTTCGAATCAGGGCAAACTCGGGAGAGCTCTTGGAATGAACCTGTACAGTGGGACAGGGCTTTTATCCGGGCATCTTCCTGGTAAACCACCCCTGCATCTTTTCCAACGTCTCCCTATCCTTCCAGTAATGGGGCGAGCAGAACTGCACAAAATACTCCAAATGCGGCCCAACCAATGTCCTATAAAGCTATCTCGTGGCTTCTTGACTCTTATACTCAATGCTCCAACCGGTGTAAGCAAGAACTGGTTTCCTTATATGCCTTCTTTAATGAAGCTCTTGGCTGCTAAGATTTAATATTTTTACGACCATATTATATTTAAGTCCATGGTTCTCACATTGACCAGCGCACATCCCACAAAGCTGGAGTGGAACCAAGTCATCCTTGATCCCAAGGGTATGCCTATTAAGATGACTCACTAATCTATGGTTGTGAATGACATCACCCAATATGGCAGCCATCCATGCACTTAAAAAAGATAAACAACACAAAATATGTGAAGTTTTTATCCCCTTCATCTTGAAAATTTCTTTTTTCTTTTCATTACGGAAGCTTGACAATAACTCGTGTTTATCACCCAAACTTTGAAAGTCTTGACTTAAAAAGAAAACCATATCGAGTGCTATAGCTCGTGAAAAATACACAACATAGTGAAAGGTCACTTGAGCTGAAATGTCAACTGTTTCTCTCTCCACACGTGACGCCGGATGTACTGAGTGTTTCCAGCAAATTAAGTTATTATTTATAAAACATTGCTTTTGAGTTTTTCTCAGCCCCTCACACGTATCTGGATTGTATGAGAAAAGAACTGAAGTAATGAATATGACAATTGTTTACATAATACTTTGTAGTTACATTTCCAGGATTAAGCAGTACAATCTAATAGTTTCAAAACTTGTCTAAACATTACTATTTGGCCACACAAGCTACAGTTTAACCATATATAACCATATAACAATTACAGCACGGAAACAGGCCATCTCGACCCTTCTAGTCCGTGCCGAACACGTATTCTCCCCTAGTCCCATATACCTGCGCTCAGACCATAACCCTCCATTCCTTTCCCGTCCATATAACTATCCAATTTATTTTTAAATGATAAAAACGAACCTGCCTCCACCACCTTCACTGGAAGCTCATTCCACACAGCTACCACTCTCTGAGTAAAGAAGTTCCCCCTCATGTTACCCCTAAACGTCTGTCCCTTAATTCTCAAGTCATGTCCCCTTGTTTGAATCTTCCCTACTCTCAGTGGGAAAAGCTTATCCACGTCAACTCTGTCTATCCCTCTCATCATTTTAAAGACCTCTATCAAGTCCCCCCTTAACCTTCTGCGCTCCAAAGAATAAAGCCCTAACTTGTTCAACCTTTCTCTGTAACTTAGTTGCTGAAACCCAGGCAACATTCTAGTAAATCTCCTCTGTACTCTCTCTATTTTGTTGACATCCTTCCTATAATTAGGCGATCAAAATTGTACACCATACTCCAGAATTGGCCTCACCAATGCCTTGTACAATTTTAACATTACATCCCAACTTCTATACTCAATGCTCTGATTTATAAAGGCCAGCACACCAAAAGCTTTCTTTACCACCCTATCTAGATGAGATTCCACTTTCAGGGAACTGTGCACAGTTATTCCCAGATCCCTCTGTTCACCTGCATTCTTCAATTCCCTACCATTTACCATGTACGTCCTATTTTGATTTGTCCTGCCAAGATGTAGCACCTCACACTTATCAGCATTAAACTCCATCTGCCATCTTTCAGCCCACTCTTCCAACTGGCATAAATCTCTCTGTAGACTTTGAAAATCTTCATTATCCACAACACCACCTATCTTAGTATCATCTGCATACTTACTAATCCAATTTACCACATCATCTTCCAGAACATTGATGTACATGACAAACAACAGTGGACCCAACACAGATCCCTGTGGCACCCCACTAGTCACTGGCCTCCAACCTGACAAACAACCATCCACCATTACTCTCTGGCATCTCCCATTCAGCGACTGTTGAATCCATCTTGCTACTCCACCATTAATACCCAACAATTGAACCTTCTTAACCAACCTTCCATGAGGAACCTTGTCAAAGGCCTTACTGAAGTCCATATATACAACATCCACTGCTTTACCCTCATCAATTTCCCGAGTAACCTCTTCAAAAAATTCAAGAAGATTAGTCAAACATGACCTTCCAGGCACAAATCCATGTTGACTGTTCCTAATCAGACCCTGTTTATCCAGATGCTTATATATATTATCTCTAAGTATCCTTTCCATTAATTTGCCCACCACTGACGTCAAACTAACAGGTCTATAATTGCTAGGTTTACTCTTAGACCCCTTTTTAAACAATGGAACAACATGCGCAGTACGCCAATCCTCTGGCACTAATCCTGTTTCTAATGACATTTAAAATATTTCTGTCATAGCCCCTGCTATTTCTACACTAACTTCCCTCAATGTCCTAGGGAATATCCTGTCCGGACCTGGAGACTTATCCACTTTTATATTTCTCAAAAGTGTCAGTACTTCCTCTTCTTTGAATCTCATAGTTTCCATAGCTACGCTACTTGTTTCCCTTACCTCACATAATTCAATATCCTTCTCCTTGGTGAATACCGAAGAAAATAAATTGTTCAATATCTCCCCCATCTCTTTTGGCTCTGCAGATAGCTGTCCACTCTGACTCTAATGGACCAATTTTATCCCTCGTTATCCTTTTGCTATTAATATAGCTGTAGAAACCCTTTGGATTTACTTTCACCTTACTTGCCAAAGCAACCTCATGTCTTCTTTTAGCTTTTCTAATTTCTTTCTTAAGATTCTTTTTACATTCTTTATACTCCTCAAGCACCTTATTTACTCCATGCTGCCTATAATTATTGTAGATCTCTCTCTTTTTCCGAACCAAGTGTCCAATATCCCTTGAAAACCATGGCTATTTCCTTTCAACCGAACAGGGACATAAAGATTCTGTACTCATAAAATTTCACCTTTAAATGTACTCCATTTCTCTTCCACATCTTTCCCATAAAACAAAATGTCCCAATTTACTCCTTTTAAATTCTATCCTGCACACATTTTACAAACTCCAACCCATCCAGCCCATTTACAGAATGTGTTTCCCAGTCTATGTGTGGAAAATTGAAAGCTCCCACAATCACATACCTTGTGCTTACTACTAATATCTGCAATCTCCTTACAGATTTGCTCTTCCAATTCTCGCTCCCCATTTGGCGGTCTATAATACACCCCTATAAGTGTTGCTACCCCTTTCCTATTTCTCAGTTCCACCCAAATAGCCTCCCTAGACGAGCCCTCTAATCTATCCTGCCAAAGCACTGCTGTAATATCTTCCCTGATAAGCAATGCAACACCTCCACCTCTTGCCCCTCCAATTCTATCACACCTGAAGCAACGAAATCCTGGAATATTTAGTTTCCAATCACAGCCCTCCTGCAATCATGTTTCACTGATCGCCACAACATCATACTTCCAGGTGTCAATCCAGGCTCTAAGTTCATCCACCTTTCTTACAATGCTCCTAGCATTAAAATATACACATTTAAGAAACCCACCCTCTCTTATTCTCTGTTTATTGTCTTTTTCTTCTCTCTCCCCTACATTTTGGGTCAGAGTGCTACCATTCTCTGCCTCCTGCCTCACACACTGACTGCTAGCTTTCCCAATTTGAGTCCCTCCCCCCAACCATACTAGTTTAAAGTCTCCCCGGTAGCCTTTGCAAATCTCCCCGCCAGGATATTGGTCCCCCTCGAGTTCAAGTGCAACCCGTCCTTTCTGTACAGGTCGCACCTTCCCCAAAAGAGGTCCCAATGATCCAGAAACTTGAATCCATACCCACTGCACCAGTCCCTCATCCACTCATTTATCCTCCACCTCGCTCCATTCCTACTCTCACTGTCACGTGGCACAGGAAGTAATCCTGAGATTGTTACCTTTGCAGTCCTTCTCCTTAACTCTCTACCTAACTCCCTAAATTCTTCTTTCAGGACCTCTTCTCTTTTTTTACCTATGTCGTTGGTACCTATATGTACCACAACCTCAGGCTCCTCTCCCTCCCATTTCAGGATTTCTTGGACACGTTCAGACACATCCCTGACCCTGGCACCAGGGAGGCAAACTACCATCCGGGTCTCCTGTCTGCGTCCACAGAATCGCCTGTTAAAGTTTGTTAAAGTTCAAGATGAAACTTCCTTTCCTGGAGGTATTTCTCTACATATGGTCATAGAATCATAGTCATACAGCACATAAATAAGCCCTTCGGCCCAATCCATCCATGCCAACCAAGACGTCCCATCTTAGCTAGTCCTATATAAGGTCATGAGTAATAGGAGCAGAATTAGGCCATTCGGCCCATCAAGTCTACTCCGCCATTCAATCATGGCTGATCTATCTCTCCCTCCTAACCCCATTCTTCTGCCTTCTCCCCATTACCCATATGTCCATATTTGGTCAATTTCTCCTTAAGCCTTCCTATCCATGTATCTGTCCAAATGTTGTTTTAGATGATGTTATGGTATCTGCTTTATACCCATAGGCCAATTAACCTACATACCTGTACGTCTTTGGGATGTGGGAGGAAAGCGAAGCCTCTGGAGGAAACCTACGCAGTCACGGGGTGAACGTGCAAACTCCACCCTGACAGCACCCGAGGTCAGGATCGAACCTGGCTCTCTGATGTTGCGAGGCAGCAGCTCTACCATCTGCGCCATTATGCCACCCAACATATCAGACGTGATCTTATTGAATGGTGGAACAGGCAGAAAGCTTCAAATAGCCAACTGTTCCTATTTCTTATTATTGGTGTCAATAGAATACAACCTGACTAATCATTATTCTTCAAGTGAAGCTGGTACTTTATTGTGCTTGCCTTTTTTTCCAGTAAAACATATATATATACACTTCTAAGGCTAGGTTTTGAACAATTAACATCACTATGAGTCATACAGTATATGTGCTTCAACTAATACTGTAATCAAATTGTTATCTGAAGCTGCAAAAGCCCACATTTTTTAACTAATATAATAGGGGATTTTCGATGTGGATGCAAAACAGCACCAACTATAGGTGGATGTCTTCTCTGATGAGCAAGGGAGAACTAGGGTAATAGGTTGGAAGTAAAAAGAGGGAAGTACAGAGCAAGAGAAAGAACCTAAAGGAAAATGTGTATCAGGTAGAAAATCAGCTCTCACCGTGGCGCAGCGGTAGAGTTGCTGCCTTACAGCGCCGGAGACCCGGGTTCGATCCTGGCTACGGGTGCTGTCTGTACGGAGTTTGTACATTCTCCCCATGGGTTTTCCCCGGGTGCTTCCCACACTCCAAAGCCGGGCAGGTTTGTAGGTTAATTGGCTTTGATAACGATTGTAAATTGTCCCTAGTGTGTCGCATAGTGCTAGTGTACGGGGTGAGCAATGGTCAGCACGGACTCGGTGGGCCAAAGGGCCTGTTTCCGCACTGTATTTCTAAACTAAATTAAAAATGGGCCACTGTGCCCATTTGTAATTAAGGATGGTAAACAGAAGCTCATGTATTTATAAAGAAAATGAGCGGAAGTACTGTAGGTTGAAGGAACAAAAAGTCCCATTTTGACCAGGCAGAAGACAAGAGGAACGAGAGACAATCTAAGCGGAAGGCAAGATATCGGACTGAAACATACGGCAGAAGTTAAAGAATAAGCAACCGAGGCAGAAATGCAGACAAGCACCAATGATAGACACAAAAAGCTGGAGTACCTCAGTGGGTCAGACAGCATCTCTGGAGAAAAGGAATAGGTGACGTTTCGGGTCGAGACCCTTCTTCAGACCTCGACCTGAAACTTCACCTATCCCTTTCCTCCGGAGATAAATTATAGGGTGAGACAGAAACAGATTAGAAATTGAAATATAAAAGAAATAGAAGGTGAGATAATGAAAAAGAATGATACAGAAATCTAGAACTAAGGAGCGAATTACCTAAACAGAAAGAAGAGTAAAATAATGATGGGGGAGTCCAATATTTCCATTTGGTGCATTAGCAAAGAAAGAACAAAGGGAAAAATCTGAATAAGAGAATATAAATGATTCAAACATTTTTTTATCTGTTGCTCTGTTGTCTACTTCCCAACACTGTTTATTTCTCTCTACATTCTCAGTTGACCCACTTTCGGTCCTGGTTTATAAAACACCCTCACTTTGGCATTATAGGGCAAAGTGCTGGGATTACTCAATGGTCAGGCAGCAGCTGTGGAGGGAATGGACAGGCGACGCTTTGGGTCGGGACTCTTTTTCTGACTGCTGCATTTACTTTGGAATGGTCCCGACACAAAAGGTCGTCTGTCCATTCCTCCCACAGATGCTGCCTTCCCCGCGTGACATTCCAGCTTTTTGTGTTCTGCTCAAGTCCCTTGTGTGTCCTTATTTTGAGATTCTCACCCTTGTGCATTAATCCCAATCTTCATAATACAGATATCTACCGTCCTACAGTTGAGAACACTTGTTGGTCTTGGTTGCTGAGGGTCTTAGGTCCGCTTAGTCCATCTTAACCTACCTGATCTCCCGGTGGCTCAGCACTTCAACTCCACCTCCCATTCCCAATCTGACCTTTCTGTCCTGGGCCTTCTCCATTGTCAGAGTGAGGCCCAGCGCAAATTGGAGGAACAGCACCACAAACTTGGGTAGTTTACAACCCAGTGGTATGAACATTGATTTCTCTAACTTCAGGTAGCCATTCCCTCCCCCTTCCCAGTTCTCCCACTAGTCCCACTGTCTCCGCCTACATTCTTTCTTTGTCTCGCCCCCTCCCCTGACATCAGTCTGAAGAAGTCTCGACCCGGAATGTCGCTAATTCCTTCTCTCCATAGATGCTGCCTCACCCGCTGAGTTTCTCCAGCATTTTGTGTCTATCTTAGGTCTGGAATTGGCTCAGGTTCTCTCCACCACTCTATCCTCTTTAAAGTTGCTCCCTAAAACCTATATCTTCATCCAAGCATTTGGTCATCGGTCCTTGTGCACTCAGTGACAAGTTATGTTGGGAACTGCTTTTATACTTCTGACTACATAAAAGGTATTGTACAACTAATGATCACAATTGATATATTTACAGTAGACTGTAAATATCAATACATTATAATTCTGACCAGTTAGCAGTTCTATCACCACTAGATGCATCTAGAATCTGCAACATTCTACTTAACGCTCGTGGTATCTTTCGGAAAGATGTGGTGGAATATGATTTTAAAAAAAGGTTAATAGAATGATCAAGGAATTAAATATTTCAATTGAAATATTCCACAGTTTAGTACAATATTTTCCAATAATTTGTATTATTGGTGTTATTGGTGCATTTATTAATAAAATGACTATGGAAGCAACTGTTGGCATCCACTGTCATACACCCATTTACACTAATCCTATGCTCACCCCCATATTATTCTCCCAATACTACCATCAATATCACTCACTTGAACATTAGGAACAATTTATAAAAGCCAATCAACCTCCACAATCTGGAGAATTCATAAATTCATAAGCTGATAGGTTATGGGAGTAGAATTAGGCCATTCAGCCCATCAAGTTGACTCTGCCATTCAATCGCAGCTGATCTACCTTTCTCTCTCAACCCCATTCTCCTGCCTTCTCCCCATAACCTTTGATGCCCTTACTAATCGAGAGCCTGTCAATCTCTGCTTTAAAAATACCCATGACTTGGCCTCCACCAGTGTGTGTGGTAATAAACTCCTCAGATTCACCACCCTCTGCTGAAGAAATTCCTCAACTCCTTCCTAAAGATATGTCCTTTTATTCTGAGAATTGATATGATAACTGATCACGAGGGACTGCTTAAGAAGAAGTATATGCCAGAGTATTTGTAAGTACTCCAGGGCCTGAAAAACAAGACATAAAATGAAATATGTAAGAAGGAACAGCAGATGCTGATTTAAACCGAAGACGGACACATAAAAGTTGGAGTAACTCAGCGGGGCAGGCAGCATCTCTGGAGAGAAGGAATGGGTGACGTTTCGGGTCAAGCCCCTACTTCAGACTGGTTATAGTCTGAGAGATATAGACAGTGATGTGGAGAGATAAAGAACAATGAATGAAACATATGCAAAAAAGTAATGATGATAAAGGAAACAGGCTATTCTAAGCTGTTTGTAGGGTGAAAATGAGAAGCTAGTGCGACTTGATTGACGGAGGGATAGAGAGAGAGAGAGAGAGAGAATGCATATTTTGCTTGGCCAGCTTACAGCCCAGTGGTATGAATATTGATTTCTCTCACTTCAGGTAGCCCCGGCATTTCCAGAAGTGGATGGCACTGTGGCGCAGCAGTAGAGTTGCTGCCTTACAGTGCCGGCAAACCCAGGTTTGATCCTGACTACAGGTGCTGTCTGTACGGAGTTTGTACGTTCTCTCCATGACCGTGTGGGTTTTCCTCAGGTGCCCGGGTATGAGGATTGATGGAAGGCACGGACTCAGTGGGCTGAAGGACGTGTTTCCGTGCTGTAAACAAAACTAAAATAAATGACTTAGAGCAAAAACACAAAGTGCTGGAATAACTCAATGGGTCAAGCTGCATCTCTGGAGAACATGGATGAGTGACGTTTCAGGTAAACCAGTATCTGCATTTCTTTGTGAGTCCAGGGCATTATTCAGAATCAATCTGCAGTGGGTATAGGAAATGAGTCATATATTTGATCACCATTTTATAAGAGTTGCAATGTGCAGTCTAGGCTTACCTGTGAAGCAATTTAATTGCCTCTTCTAGGATATTTCAAAGAGCAGGCTTTTGGAATTATATGCCTACATGAAAGTCTGCCTCTGAGGTTGAGGGGTGAAAATCAGAGGGGAAAAAGTAATGAAAAAAATCCCTGTCGTTAGCACATCTTCCGTGGCCAACAATGGGCTATTATGGACTCCACCGTTCCTGAGGTCATCTGTTGCTAGCCCTGTTTGGTTCTGACCTTTGCTCACCTCCAGCACCCCACCCCCACCTCTATCTTTCAGTCTGAAGAAGGGGTCTGACCCAAAACGTCACCAATTCCTTTTCTCCACAGATGCTGCCTGACCCACTAAATTACTCCTGCATTTTGTTTCTATCTTCGGTATAAACAAGCATCTGCAGTTCCTTCCCACACATTTTGTCCGTACCAGGTCCCGACCCAAAAAGTCATCTATTCATGCTCACCAAGGATACTGCCCGCTGAGTTACTCCAGCACTTTGTGTCTTTCCTTGGTAAACCAGCATCTGCAGGTATATTAGTTTGTTACAGTTGGCCTCAACCTTTTTGTTTCCTGCTTTTGATACAAAATCCCTGTTGGTCAAAACTATCTGGTTTGCAAACAGATGATATTAAAAACTCATCACAGGCACTGTCAGATGTAGTTGTTTTTTAATCCACTATTTCTTCTTCACAACAGAGATGTAATTTGGAAATATCCAGTGATTACCATCTATGAAATGATTACCTGACAGTTACAATTATCCAATTGTTACCCCATTGATATGAGATGAAAAACAGATGCGTTCAGACAGGCAGCTGATCCATTCGACCACATTAACTAGACAGTAAAGCTGAAATTGCCTTTATAATCCTTTCCGCATCTCTACTTCCCAGAGGCTTTTATAACTTAGGTTTGACCTTGCGTGACCATTACCTCCTGAATCACATTGTCTTCTGTCTGATACTTCAAATATTTTAATTAAATGATTTCTCAGAACAGTTTAGTTTAGTTTATAGTTTATTATCGTCACAGTGAAAACCTTTTTTGTTGCGTGCTAGCCAGTCAGTGAAAAGACTACACGTGATTATACATCGGTAGCAAAGAAAGCAAACTCAATGCTAGCATTTATTTCAAGAGGGATGTAATGCTGAGGCTCTATAAGGAGCAGGTAAAGCCGCATTTGGAATATTCTGAGCAATTTTGGGCACCATTTCTGAGGAAGGATATGCTGGCTCTGGAGAGGGTCCAGAGGAGGTTTACAAGAATGATCCTAGGAACGAATAGGTTAACCTCTGGTGAGCGTTTGGCTACACTGGGCCTGTACTCGCTGGAGTTTAGAAGGATGAGGGGTGCCCTTTTGAAACTTACAGCATAGTGAAAGGCTTGGATAGAGTGGATGTGGAGAGGATGTTTCCATTAGTGGGAGAGTATAGGACTTGTCATAGTATCAGAATTAAAGGACGATCTTTTAGGAAGCAGATGAGGAGAATTTTTTTTTTGTCACAGGGTGGTGAATCTGTGGAATTCTTTGCCACAAATGGCTGCAGAGGCCATGTCAGTGGATATTTTTAAGGTAGAGATAGATAGATTCTTGATTAGTACAGGTATCAGAGGTTATGGGGAGAAGGCAGGAGAATGGGGTTAGGAGGGAGAAATAAATCAGCCATGATTGAATGGCAGAGTAGACTTGATGGGCCGAATGGCCTAATTCAGCTCCTATTCCTTATGACTTTATGATTAAAATCAAGCCGTCCACAGTGTACAGATACAGGGTAAAGGGAATAACATTTCTTGCAAGCTACAGTCCAATTAAAGATAGTCCAAAGGTCTCCAATGAGGTAGATAGTAGGTCATGACTGCTCTCTAGTTGGTGATAGGATGATTCAGTTGCCTGATAACAGCTGGGAAGAAACTGTCCCTGAATCTGGAGGCAAGCGATTTCGCACTTCTATACCTCTTGCCTTGTGGTAAGCTCCGGAGTGCTTAGACCGCCGACTCCAACATCGCGGAGCTGTGGTGGCAGGGCTTCCATTTGCAGGCGGCGCTGACTTTAACATCGCGGGGGCCTGGGATCTTTCGCCGAGGTGTTGGATCTCCGTCCAGCTCGGCCTGTGGACTTCGGAAGCCGCGGTCTCCGGTAGAAAGCGGCCGATTCAGAACTCCAAGCCGCTGAGAGTGTTCTTCCAAAGCCGGAGCGCCATCATCCGGCGAGAGGGCCTGAAACATCGGGCCTCCGCTGCGGCGACCTCAATAGGCCCCGACCACGGATGAACATAGAGGAAGAGGACTGAACTTTTATTGCCTTCCCTCACAGTAGAAAACGTTGATTCCGCTGTGGGGCGACGTTCATGTTAAATTCTATAGTGTGTTGTGCTTTTCTTTTAATTTGTATGGCTGTATGGCAACCCAAATTCTTCTATGTACAGCACTTTGGTCAACATGAGTTGTTTTTAAATGGGCTATATAAATAAAATTGATTGCTTGATTGATTGCCTGAGGGGAGTAGAAGGAGTGTCTGGGGTGAGACTGGTCCTTGATTATGCTGCTGGCCTTGCTGAGGCAGCGTGAAGTGTAGATGGAGTCAATGGAAGGGATGTTGGTTTGCGTGATGGTCTGGGCTGCCGTGGACCTGAATTTTATAACACATTTTTCTCGTTTCTGGCCTGCCTGATTTGATATCAGGGTCTGTGGAAGTGATGTGTGGGAAAGAACTGCAGATGCTGGTTTAAATCGAAGGTAGACACAAAATGCTGGATTAACTAAGCGGGACAGGCAGCGTCTCTGGAGAGAAGGAATGGGCGACGTTTCGGGTCAAGACCCTTCTTCAGGGTAGTGGGCGGTACAGAGATAAAATGTAGTCGGAGATTTGTCCGCGGGCAGGAAGAATCACAGAGGGGTTTTCTGTTGAAGTGATATTTTATTGCACAACTGCTGAAAGATCTGCTGATAGCATTTAAACAAAGAACAGAGTGTAAACACAGCAGTCTGAAGAAGGGTTTCGGCCCGAAACGTTGCCTATTTCCATCGCTCCATAGATGCTGCTGCACCCGCTGAGTTTCTCCAGCATTTATGTGTACCACAGAATACATAATATTCTTTTAAACTAGCCAAAAGAATGCTGAGAAACCTAGAGCTGTCAAGAGCACCCCCTTCAGGAAACACGAGTCACAAAATCATAGCACTCAGTCAATATCACTTTTCTATATTGCATTATTTTGTTAGTGCACATTAAAGGAAGTCAGATAATTTTGGCAAGATTTCAGATGACACTGCCATACCCTTTAAGTTACAGTGCCCTCCATAATGTTTGGGACAAAGACCCATCGTTTATTTATTTGCTTCTGGACTCCACGATTTGAGATTTGTAATAGAAAAAATCACATGTGGTTAAAGTGCACATTGTCAGATTTTATTAAAGGACATTTTTATACATTTTGGTTTCACCGTGTAGAAATTACAGCAGTGTTTATACATAGTTCCCCCCATTTCAGGGCACCATAATGTTTGGGACACAACAATGTAATGTAAATGAAAGTAGTCATGTTTAGTATTTTGTTACATATCATTTGCATGCAATGACTGATTGAAGTCTGTGATTCATGGACATCACCAGTCGCTGGGTGTCTTCTCTGGTGATGCTCTGCCAGGCCTGTATTGCAGCCATCTTTAGTTTATGCTTGTTTTGGGGGATAGTCCCCTTCAGTTTTCTCTTCACCATATAAAAGGCATTCGCAATAGGGTTCAGATCAGGTGATTGACTTGGCCACTCAAGAATTGACCATTTTTCTAGCTTTAGAGAGAATTTTTCTGTCATCAGCCATGGAGGTCTTCCTTGGCCTGCCAGTCCCTTTGCGATTAGTAAGCTCACCAGTGCTCTCTTTCTTCTTAATCATGTTCCAAACAGTTGATTTTGGTAAGCCTAAGGTTTGGCTGATGTCTCCAACAGTTTTATTCTTGTTTCTCAGTCTTATAATAACTTATTTGACTTTCATTGGCACAACTTTGGACCTCATGTTGATAAACAGCAATAAAAGTTTCCTAAGGTGATGGAAAGACTGGAGGAAAGACTAGGTGCTGCAAGCTCTCTTTTCCCCCGCATTAAGGAGGCAATTAAACACACCTGAGCAATTACAAACACCTGTGAAGCCATGTGTCCCAAACATTATAGTGCCCTGAAATGGGGGGGACTATGTATAAACACTGCTGTAATTTCTAATTGGTGAAACCAAAATGTATAAAAATGGCCTTTATTAAAATCTGACAATGTGCACTTTAACCACATGTGATTTTTTTCTATTACAAATCTCAAATTGTGAAGTACAGAGGCAAATAAATAAATGACGGGTCCTTGTCCCAAACATTATGGAGGGCACTGTATATGCAAACTCAGATGGGATTCATTCGAGTGCTATGCTTTATTTAATATCATTATCTAAAACCTGTTGACAGTTTTAGTCTGTCTCCTGAGGGGACTGAAAGTTTTAGAAGTCAAGAAGTTGTGCTTCATAAAGTAATTAAATGAAGTAAACCAACTTTCATCCTTAGTAACTGTTTGCTGCTCCACACTGATCATAGTGTCTTGTACATAAAAGATACTTCAACCTACAAAGCATATATAAACTTAAAATGTGGCCTATAATTACTATAAAACTAATTTAAATGGTTATACCTCTTCTTTGAAGAGACATGTGGAAGTCATATTCTTATGAGAAAGATTATATGTTAAAATTAAGTATCAAATATAGCTCCTTTTATGCTTCCTGTGTTTGATGTCTGAAGTTATCCAAATTCTGACCAAATGTACTCTTTGTTACATGGTTTTGTAAATCCACATCCATCAAGACTTGGATTTTGCAAAACGAAAATGAAATCATAAAAAATAGACTTGTGTAGGCAATGAGGAATGCATTGGTTAAAATATTTAAAGGGGGCTCGAGAGAGGGTCAAGAGTGTTTTATTGTCCCGAAACAGAACAATTAAATTCTTACTAGCAGCAGCACTACATATTACTCTGTAAAATCCATAATAAACAGCAAAAAAAAGTTATTTATATTTATCTATTTATAAATATATATATATATATATATATATATAATATATATATATATATATACACAAACAGACAAATAAATGGACAATAGTAGTGCAAAGTCAAAAATGATATCCCCAAGTCTATATAGTTCAGTGCCTATTTGGAGGTTGTCGTGTTTAACAGCTTGATGGTTGCAGGGAAAAAGCTGCTCCTGAACCTGGACATTACAGTTTCCAGGCTCCTGTACCTACTTCCCGATGGCAGGAGTGAAATGAGAGCATGGCCAGGGTGGTGTGGGTCTCAGATGATGCCGGCTGCCTTTTTGAGGCAAGGACTCTCATCTCAACGTAAATAAAGGTTTAATGAATCGTTTTATTAGTGTACAAGATACAAAATGATGATATACCTTCATCCACACATCAACTGGAAACAGTACCATCATGACAGAAATGACATGGATTCATCACACAACTATAAAGTGCATTGAACTCAGTGATAACCAGGTGAACATTTCCCGCCAGTATTTCTTGTGCGTTTTCATCGCAGTGCATTCAACCCTGCGCTTAGCAAACATAGATTCAAGAGCAATGATTGATGCATCAGAAGCTTAAGTGGTGTCTTGCTTTTCACGATTCCTGACGACGGGTGCTGTCTGTACATAGTTTGTACAATCTCCCTGTGACCGCATGCGGTTGCTACGGGTGCACCGGTTTCCTACCACACTCCACAGACGTACAGGTTAGTAGGTTAATTGGCTTCAGTGAATTGTTAATTGTCCCCAGCGTCTGTAGGATAGTGCTAGTGTACGGAGCGATTGCAGGTCGGCGTGGACCGGAGAGCCGAAGGACCTGTTTCCATGATGCATCTCTAATGTCTAAAGAGTATTGTTAAATTAATATTATTATAATTGACATTTGCTAGTCACAAAGACTGAGTTGAGCTACAAAAGGTCACAGAGTGCTGGAGTAACTCAGCAGGTCAGGTAGCATCTCTGGAGAACATGGATGGGTGGCTTTTTGGGTCAGGACCATTCTTCAGACCTCTGTGCTTTCAGCTGCTCTCTGGCTCCACAACCCTCTGTGCCTCCTGACTTAGTTGAAATAATCATTGTGCTACTCGTATTAATATTCACTAACCAGATTTTAGTTTAGTTTAGCTTACAGATACAGCGCGTAAACAGACCCTTCGGCCCACCGAGTCCACGCCGACCAGCGATCCCCGCACATTAACACAATCCTAAACACACTAGGGACAATGTTATACCTATTCCAAGCCAATTAACCTACAAACCTGTACGTCTTTGGAGTGTGGGAGGAACCCAAAGATCTCAGAGAAACCCACGCAGGTCACGGGGAGACCGTACAAACTCCGTACAGACAGCACCCGTGTTGAGGATCTCTGGTGCTGCAAGTGCTATAAGGCAGCAACTCTACCGCTGTGCCACCCCAGATCTACATGTAGATGATGGGTAATTGTTTATGGTATTCTGAAGGCCTTTTGAGATTCACGGTCATATAGCAAATTGAGCTTCTTTGCATTTCAATTTATTTCCAAAAATTACTTTGACTTTGATTATTATTTCAAATGTTAGCAGGGATCAAAACTAAACTCCAGATGCTTCATGAAAGTTAGTTAAAATGGAATCCGAGTACAAATGGACTAACAAACTGATTTTTTAAAATATACTAACTCGCAGGTTTTAAATTAATTCTAGTTTCAGTATCAGTCGATGTTAAAACAGTGACTTTATATAATGGATATAAACAAGGCAGTTGCAGCTGTTAAGGTTGTTTTTGAAATTTCTGTTATGTACTTAATGATGTTTATGGACCAAATTACAGTTTTACACAGCAGAATCCCATTGAAAGCAACTAATTCTAATCCTCTTGAGATTATGAAGTTCTTTGCTGATTTTGGCAATAATAATGATTGAATTCAATGATACTTTATAATTGTATTGGGTAAAATCATGTAGCAGACCTCACCTAGGCAGAACGCAAGTGCCGCCATGTTTTGGCGCTGACAGAGTAGTTATATCAGTAGTTATATCACCAATGAAGATAAGTGAGTCAGTACCTTCAGCAACCATACATGCCCAAGCCATAACACCCCCACCACCGTGTTTCACAGATGAGGTGGTATGCTTTGGATCTCGGGCAGTTCCTTCTCTCCTCCATACTTTGCTCGTGCCATCACTCTGATATAAGTTAACATTCATCTCATCTGTCCCCAAGACCTTTTTCCAGAACTGCAGTTGCTCTTTTAAAACTCTATGACATACAAACTTGCTGACCAATAAGAAAGAGAAGAACAAAGAGAAGGTATTCACAAAAGAAAACAGATTTCTGGAGTAACTTAGTGGGTCAGGCAGCACTCTGTCTAACTGCACTGGTGACTTTGCCTTGGAGTTAAGACAGGAACAAAAGATGTACAGCATGTAGAAACGAGGAACTGCAGATGCTAGTTTACAAGAAAGCACATGGAGCTCTGGAGTAACTCAGTGGGTCAGGCAGTATCCCTGGAGAACATGGATAGGTGACATTTCAGGTGTGGAACCTTCTTCAGACTGATGAAGGGTCCCGACCTGAGATGACATATCCATGTTCTCCAGGGATGCTGCCTGACCCACTGAGTTACTCCAGAGCTTTGTGTGCTTTAAGATAATTATTTTGGTCAGAGCAGAGTGAAAAGAACAACGAGAGAGGCTGGGTGTTGAAGATGGGAGAGAAATACCCTGTACACTAGCACTATACTACACACTGGGGACAATGTACAATTTTTACCAAAGCCAATTAACCTACAAACCTGCACGTCTTTAGAGTGTGGGAGGAAACCCACATGGTCACGGGGTGAACGTACATACTGCGTACAGACAGCATCCATAGTCAGGATGGAACCCGGGTCTCTGGCGCTGTAAGGCAGCAACTCTGCCGCTGCCCCGCTGTGGCGCATCGTTTTTTTTTCTCTTTCTTCTTTTCAGGAGAGAGGAAGAGTATTTCTCTGTGTTCTATGTTCTATCAGGACAACACCAATACTAAATGCAACACACATAGCCTCTGATGCTGCTTAAGCCTGGTATTAATGCAACAATTACTGAAGCTACATTGTTTAAGGCAGCTTTTACAACACCAAATAAGTTCTGCTGCTGCTTCACTTCTTCTGGGAATTAATAAACGGGAAAAAAGATTTATTCCATCTGATCCACATCCTCGCAGAGAAAATACTGGCTACACTTCGGCTCAATATTTACTCGTGGAATGTGACATCCTCCAGCACTGTAAGAAGTAAATCTCGAAAAATGTAATCACTGGACTAATGACCAAGTTTCTTTTGATGCACTGGAGCTGATCGCTGAATGTGTGAAGGTTAACGTCCCTCCCAATCTGAGCAAACTTCCACTGAATTCCGCCAGAAATTTGCATAAGTTATGGCTGCAAATATAGAGAAGTCAAAATGTAGAAACAAGGAACTGATTAATACACAAAAGGACATAGATTCTGGAGTGACTCAGCCCAGTTGAGCCCAGACCAGGTTATGAATTACTTTTCCACTGCACGGAAAAATTAGCATGGTCCTTATGTATCGCCACACGTAATGTGGCCGGTGATATCAGGAATATATTTGCATCTTACTTATCTCGTGGAATGGAAGCAAAACTGTTTAAGTTGCAAGCTGTAAAGCAGCATCCTCATCACGTTCCTGTGGAAGGTCAAGCTTATGCATATTAATAGTGTGCGATGGGCTTAAGGCAATCAAATTGCTCGTTCTTTACAGGAAACCCGCCGACAGAAAACTAATCTCATTGGTGAGTGTGGAGAAGATCTGGAAGCTTCGGGCGAATTGAACTATTCGTGAATTTCTTTCTTTCTTTTTTTTTTGAGCGTGAGAAAATCTGTGATCAGCGTGAGAATTGTGCGAAATGCGTGAGTCTCACGCTCAATGTATGAGTCTCACGCTCAATGTATGAGACTCAAGATAAAGTCTAGTAAAGTCCGATTAAAGAGTGTCCAAGGGGCTCCAAGGAAGTAGACGGTAGCTCAGGACTGCTCTCGGGTTGTTGATAGGATGGTTCAGTTACCTGGGAAGAAGCTGCCCCTGAATCTGGAGGTGTGTGTTTTCACACTTGCCTGATGGGAGAGGGGAGAAGAGGGAGTGACCGGGGTGAGACTGCTCCTTGATTATTCTGGTGGCCATGCCGAGGCAGCGTGAAATGTAGATCGAGTCAACGGAAGATGGTCTGGTCTGTCTCCAGTAGTATCTTCTGTAAGTTATAGTGGACATAATATATACAAAATACTTCAGAGATATCACCTTCCTTCATTGTTGCACCTGGTAAGCCTGCAGGGTGTTCCAGTAAGTAGGTCATCTCTTGACAGGAATGATTTTGAAAGGATGTGGAGATAGAGTGAGGCCGAATCGGCCGGTCATGTTTGGTGCATCTTCAGCTTCAGGAAGTTTGAAGGAAAATGACTGCAGGAGGCTGCTGAAGATGAGGAACAGCTCCATCTTTGCCATCTGCTCTCCCATACAGATCCTTTTGCCTGATCAAAAACAAAACACGTCCAATCAATGCAAAAGCAATCAGAATTGTATCATTTCTCAGCGGCATTCCAGTGACACAGAGCATATGATGGCTCCATTCCCATTACTGCAGATACTTTAATGGCATACGTCTCCTTTCTTAGGTAGACTTGTGGTATCACTAGGGCCCTTATATGATTTCAGTAAAACAGTTCTCCTGGTAGTCATGTCCTCTTGAAATGAAGGCCAAACACCGTTTGCCTTCTGCTTCACTTGCTGCTTCTGCATATTAACGTTCAGAGGTTTGTGCAGGACACACAGAATCTTCCGAGTACACGATCCACTTCCTCCACCGACAAATGATACTGTTCAAATTTAGGGTAAATGTTAAAATTGGAATATTACACTAAAAAAATAAACCCTTACCTATTCCAAAAGGCATAAAAGCTTCATGTTTTACCACATTTCCATCCGCATCCAAGAATCGAGAAGGGTTAAATTCATCAGGTTTCTCCCACATGCTTACATCTCTGTGGACTGACCAGAGATTTGCAATCACAATGCTTCCCTTAGGAATGGTATAACCTTTAAAGTCTGGGAAAAAAGTAAAATAAAAATTATCATACTTTTGAAAAATCTATTTTTCTTTAATTCCAAAATGCCTGTGATCAATCATAAGCTTAGATATCAAAATAGGTTATTTCTGAGTGCCTTTCAATTAATTCCTCTGCTCCACAGCCAGGATTTGAAAACTTAAAACTTTTCTCGATTTCCCAATTCTGATGAAAAGTCTTTAACTTCAAACATTAACTCTGTTTCTCTTTCCAGAGCTCTTGGCTGAGCTGATTTGATTTTATATTATACAACTTTGTTACAGCCTCAAAAGGACACAGTGCTGGAGTAATTCAGTGGGCCAGGCAGCGTCTTTGTTTCTGCCTCGTTAGGTTATGTCAATTAATAATTTTAGTTTATTTTAGAGATACAGCTTGGAAACATGCACATTGAATCCATGCTGACCATCAATCACTTATTTATACCAGTTCTCCGTTATCCCACGTTTGCATTAACTCCCTGCACACTAAGGCCACTTTTTACAGAGGCCAATTAACCTACAAACCCGCACGTCTTGGAATGTGGGGGGAAACCGGAGCATGCGGTGGAAACCCACGCGGTGACAGGGAGAACGTGCTAACTCTACACATTCAACACCTGAGGTCGGGATCGAACCTGAGCCACTGACACTGTGAGGCAGCAGTTCTACCACCTGCACCGCCCTAATGAAAAACTGCAACACACAGATCATCATGTGATTAATAGCCCTGTCCCACTGTACGAGTTAATTCAAGAGCTCTCCCAAGTTTAAAAAAAATCAAACTCCTTGAAGCACATAGAATGTACGTAGCGGTTCTCTTAGCGGCTCGTAGCGCTAACGGCAGGTACTCGGGAAACACGGTAAGCTCGGGAAGACTCGGGAAGATTTTTCAACATGTTGAAAAATGTCCATGAGAGCCCCGAGTACCTATGAGCGGCCATTACCGTAAATCTCCGAGTTAGAATCAGGGCAAACTCGGGAGAACTCTTGAATGAACTCGTACAGTGGGACAGGGCTTTGACTGCATGGAAACTCCAGCAGAAAAGTTGGTTGATCTTCGATAGTTTCTTGTGTAATAACTGTTCATTCAGCACACTCACCTACTGTTTCTGATGCCATGTGCGGAATGGCTAATGGAACAACTGTGGTCATCCGTTGAATTTCCATTATTGTTGCTTCTGTGAATGGCATGTGATGTTTGTCTTTGATGGACGGAGATCTGGACTCACCAACAACAGCCCTGATCTCATTATAAACCTGTTCTGCAAAAAATAGGAATGTCGTTTACAACCAATCCATCCTGCTTTGCATGCTCAGAGATGGTTATGTTAGAGGTTTGTCTTAGAGAATTATGAGCGGGATAAAACTACGGAAAAATTTGTAATTCATGAGCATTGGGATGAATTAAGAGGCAGGTGCTACACAAAATGGCAACTTCCAACAATGAGACAGGCTCTGAAGAACTGATCTGGACATTAGGACATCTATGTTTGATTATTATCTTTGGGCATTTTTGATCTTGTATGGAAATTGAGTAAGTTAGATGTTCTCTTTTCAAAAAGTAAAACTCTAAACATGAACACTGTACATCAGTATAATACAGTAGTTGTATTAATAGGTTTCATTGCTTTCAATGATACAGCATGCCTTCTTCCCTCATTCATCAGTTTACAACTCCGATTCCCCTCAACAATCCTGACAAAGCACCATGCAAATTTTGGACCTAATATATTGGAAGAATAAATTAACTTAACAGTATTCTTGGCATAGCTTTAAAGTTAAACTTCAGTTGGCCTTCAAAAGTCAGTCAAACCTCCCTTCAGCAGTTTCAACAAATATAATTTCTCTCCTAACTCTCAATAATTTCTTTCCCTTCCCATCATAAAATAATTAATCTTCCATCAGTCTTGCAAGATTTGCTGTGCCACGCACCATTTCCTCATTAAGGTACAGTGGCAACGTTTGATCTCTGTTTATTTCAATTTCACAGAGTTTGTGAAGTAAATATCTGACTCACACTTTCACTGTTCCTCTCTTCTTGTGGGAACGATCTTCATTTCAAAATCTGTGCTCCAGAGTCTGTTAACTATTTATGGGTAGCTGATGGGTCATGTTATTCATGTCCCAAGTGCAGTAAATAACCCCTCAGTGCCTGACAGAACTATTAGCAAACAATATTTGACATTTAGTTACCACGTTGGGATAGTTCATTCAAAGAGATGAGGTGCATCTTAAAAGTAGGAAAAATAGGTAAAAGGCTGGGGATGAGAACAATAGAGACTGAATTTCAGAGCTCAAGACCTTGACAGTTAAATACATAGATAGTTAGTCATACAGCATAGAAATGCCAACTCTTCCATACTGACCAAGTAAGCAGGTTCCATTTGCCCTTCCCATCAATGTATCTGTCCAAGTGTATTTTAAATGCCGTTATAGTACTTGCCTCAACTACCTCCTATGGGAGCTCATTCCAAATATTCACCACCATCTGAGTAACAAAAGTTGCCTCTCAAGTTCCTATTTACTCTTTGCCCTCTCATCTTAAATCTATGTCTTCTGGTTCTTGATTCTCATAACCTGAGTAAAAGACAGTGCATTCATCTTATCCATTCTTCTCAAGATTTTTATACACCTCTATAAGATGTTAGTGAAAGGGCAAATAAACT
Source organism: Amblyraja radiata (assembly GCF_010909765.2). Classification (NCBI taxonomy): domain Eukaryota; kingdom Metazoa; phylum Chordata; class Chondrichthyes; order Rajiformes; family Rajidae; genus Amblyraja; species Amblyraja radiata. Next base: position 10,345,879 of record NC_045966.1, on the reverse strand, counting down.
TGAAGATGTTGCAATGACCAGAGCATTACAGATATCTGTGAGAGAGATGTAGAGCTGGAAAATACAAAAATAATGACCAAAAAGGAATCCGCTCCCCGATGGGCCGCTACGGAGACAAGTGGCAGTTCACCCACAGCCCGAGCGGGTGGGCCTGGGGGTCGGTGTCCGTTGGTCCTGACGTCTCCAGCCACCCCCCTGGACAGGAGCTGAGACTGGGAACTGTACCGCCCTTGCCCCCTCCCTCTGCAACTGCAAACAACCCCACTCTCCAGCTCACCTAACCCACCCATCCCCCCCCCCCCCCCCACCTTTCCCTCCCAACCCCAGTCCCGTCCCGACCCCCTGGGAAACTGAAGGGAGCGACTGCCCCGGGGCGACTGGCACTGACCTGCTGGCATCGCCGACGTGAAGACAGTGCAAAGCCCCCGCGCCGGTGCAATGGGCGGGGAGCTGGAGAGGGGAGGGAAGGGGTCACACACATGGCCGGGAAGCAGAGGGGTGTAGGTGGGGGTGGTGACAGATAGGGCCAACAATGAGTGGAGAAAGACAGAAACACCGACGTGCAAAGGAGACCTACAACAGTGCATGATCTCTCTCGCGTTATGGCAGGTGATTGTCGCTGGGAAACTGAAGGGAGCAACAATCTGCTGCTGCCTGCCCGCTGAGTTAAAGAGTTCCCACGGTAGACTCACGATACACTAAGGTAAACGCACGGGCCACTACGTTCTTACAACGAGTTAAAATGTTTCAATTCTTAACCACAAGAGTAAAATTGACTCGTGGAAAATGTTAAACATGTTTGATTTTTTGCAAGAGTCGACAAGTTTCACGAGTACCTGCCGTTAGCGCCACGAGTCTCTAAGTTGTGTCCACGAGTTCCGTACGTTAATCGTACGTTATTACCACGAGTTTTAACTCGGGGTACCTCTTGTGTCAACTCGCAACGTGAGACTCAGCTATTAGATGGACTTTGGAATGAGAATTTTAAAAGCAAGGTACGACGTAACTGTTTAACACCAAGTATGGGATCTGGGACAATGGCAGCAGAGTGTAAAGATCAAGTTCACAGGATAGATCAAAGGAGACTGAAAGTGAAAATTATCAAGTTGATAGAGAACAAAGGTATGGTCGAGGGTTTCAGGTGCAGGTTGGTGAGTCATCATGTGTGGGAAGGAACTGCAGATGCTGGTTTAAACAGAAGATAGGCACAAAATGCTGGAGTAACAGTGAGATAGGCAGCTTCTCTGGAGAGGAGGAATTGGGTGACATTTTGGGTCGAGACCCTTCTTCAAAGTCTGAAACGTCACCCATTCCTCCTGTCCAGAGAAGCTGCCTGTCCCGCTGAGTTACTCCAGCATTTTATGCCTATCTTTGGTGAGTCATCGGTTTGACTGCAGAAAAGTCAATGACACACTGCATATACCTTTGAAGCATCTCTTGACCAAGGTCACAAATAGTGTAGATCTGCCTTAAAATAATTGCCACTGTGAGGGCTGGAGCCGATTGTTAAAAAGCAGCTTTTACTGAAGACGATGACCCTAACTTGCTAAAGAAAAAGCTTAGTCCATATTTGCACTGGTTAATCAAACCTATGTCGACTGAACAATGTACATTTGCTGAAATATAATTCTAGGTCCAGAACTTCAATGCTCTTGCCTTATGCAGTGAGGTTAAGCCACCGTGGCTATTCCAGCACAACATCCACACATCAAACAATGGATGACTTTAACCGCAGACTAAGTACCAACTGCAGCTTTGCAAAGCATGAAAGCTATTGAGTTTTTAGAATTCTTTTAAATATTCAATATATTTGGAAATAATATAAAATTAACTGGACAATTTAAAAAAAGATTACATCATTTCAACCACTTTTAAATAATCAAAAACATTACTGAAAATACAAATAACCAGAAAAGAAACTCGAGCTACTCTCAGTTTAGTTTAGTTTATTGTCACGTGTACCGGGGTATAGAGAGCAGCTTTTGTTGGGTGCTAACCAGTCAGCGGAAAGACAGTACATGATTACAATCGAGCCATCCAGTGTACAAAAGAGTGGAGCGATTGTAAGGTGTGATTGCAGATCCACCTCTGTGACCAGCACACAAAGAGTCACCTGGCTTGGGTGTCATCTTAGACCTTGATTCTTACCGTTGTTCCTCCATTCAAATGAGTGGGCTCAGGGATTCTCATAGACATATATCATATGTGTAGGAAGGAGCTGCAAATGCTGGTTTAAACCGAAGATAGACACAAAATGCTGGAGTAACTCAGCAGGACAGGCAGCATCTTTGGAGAGAAGGAATGGGTGACGTTTCGGGTCAAGACCCTTCTTCAGACTGAGGGTCTGGGAAGAGGGAAACTGGTGGTATGAAAAGTTCCAGAACAAATCACAGCCTGTGCCGATTACTCAAGAAAGGTGGAGATTAGACAGGCTAGATGCAGGAAGATTGTTCCCGATGTTGGGGAAGTCCAGAACAAGGGGTCACAGTTTAAGGATAAAGGGGAAATCTTTTAGGACTGAGATGAGAAAAACATTTTTTACACAGAGAGTGGTGAATCTCTGGAATTCTCTGCCACAGAAGGTAGTTGAGGCCAGTTCATTGGCTATATTTAAGAGGGAGTTAGATGTGGCCCTTGTGGCTAAAGGGATCAGGGGGTATGGAGAGAAGGCAGGTACAGGATACTGAGTTGGATGATCAGCCATGATCATAATGAATGGTGGTGCAGGCTCGAAGGGCTGAATGGCCTACTCCTGCACCTATTTTCTATGTTTCTATGTTTCCACAATGGTCCATTGTTGCCTGTGGAAGAGGTGCAAGTCTGGGTTAAAATGTGCTCATAGAGCCGGAGAACAGGAAGAATCACAGAGGGGAGAGCAACAAGTGAGAGCATTGCAGTAATATCTGTCGGAGAGAGGAGGAGAACTTCTTCAAAGTCGATATACCTTGAAGAGATTTTGCAGTGGAGCAGATCAAATGTGTAGGATGGTTCTGCGGGTTCCCAAAATAGAAGTACGGAGACATTTAACACGCTTGTGTTTTATCACCAGAATGTGCAGCACTGTCAGAAAATCCACCAACATTTCCACCCCAATGGTGTTGCTCTTATTAATATTTAGTTGTAGGAAATGTCTGTTCTAGCAGTACATGACAGGAGACAAGGTGACTAGATGGAGACTGAGAAGGGACTGATATAGAGATGTTGAAATAGAAATGGGAGTTATTACTAGACCTATTAAAATAAATCGACACAAAATGCTGGAGTAACCTTGCCGGTCAGGCAGCATCTCTGGAGAAAAGGAATAGGTGACGTTTCGGGTTGAAACCCTTCAGACTCAGTGAGTTCCTCCAGCACTTTGCTATTTGCTCCAGATTCCAGCATCTTCACCGTTTTACACCTCCTTCATTAGGGTTAGCATTAAGGGCCTGTCCCACTTGGCCGTCATTTACGCGACAGGCCAGTAGCGACTGACACGCGACAGTCGCGCGCGTCATCATGCGTCCGCACAGCCGTCTGGAGCGCATGACATCATTTGAAGATAGACACAAAATGCAGGAGTGACTCAGTGGGACCGGCAGCATCTCTGAAGAGAAGGAATGGATGACGTTTCGGGTCGACTCTTCTTCGGTCTGAAGAAGGATCTCGACCCGAAACGTCACCAATTGCTTCTCTCCCGAGATGCTGCCGGTCCCGCTGAGTTACTCCTGTATTTTGTGTCTATCTCCAATCGTCTTGACCCCGCTCTGGGAGTAGGAGTGACGGCCGTGAGCCCCAGGCCGAGCTTGGCGATCGCATTGCCTGCTTCTGCTGCTGATGGAGGTGAGATGTTGCGCCGCGCCAGGGTGTCCCACTTGGCTGTCATTTACGCGATAGGCCGGTGGCGTGCGAAGATTTTGTGCAGATCGAAATCCTGGAGCGCTGCGCGATACTGCGCACAACTCCACAGTCCTCCATGCCACGCCATGCGTCCGTCCCGCGCTACCCACATGCTACCAGGTCGCGTAAATGGCGTGCAAATGACGGCCAAGTGGGACAGGCCCTTAAGCTTTGCCAACACAGCATTTCTCCCTTTGTTTCACAGATCATTATTTCATCTGTCAGTCTGATGAAGGCGTCCCGACCCGAAACAACACCTATCCGTATTCTTCGCAGGTGCTGCCTGACCCACTGAGTCACTCCAGCGCTGCGTGTCTTTTTAAATCATCATTTCAACCTTTGAGAACAGACGATGGGAAAGCTTTTATGCGTTAAAAAATATAAACGTTTCACTTGGCTGAGACAATCCTAATCAATGAAATTTTGTTGCTTAATTATACAATCCAATATCCATAGCAGGGATATTGTTTTTTGTCATGTGCATACAACATCATCCTTCCACCTAAATATTTACAATATTGCTACAATTACTCCATTGTTAAACATGGTTGATCAGTACCTTGAACTCCTGGATACGATGCCATTATTAGAATAGCCCACAGCAAAGTGTTCGATGTTGTATCAGTCCCCGCTACAAAGAGATCACTAATTATGTAAAATAAATAATCTTCACTGAAGTTCGTGTCTTGGTTTCTTTGCATTTCACAGTCTACTTCTTTCAGGTAAAAATCAATAAAATCACGTGGGTTTTCAGGGTCCAAAGTCTTTCGGTGAGCAGCTATGATATTTTTCAGGAAAGATGTGACATCCTTTACTGTTTGGGAAAATTCCTTGAAAGGCCCAAAAGGTAAATACTGAAGGAAGGGAAATACATTGATGAGTATTGCAGGACTGTTTGATGCTAGCTTCATTCCTCGAGCAATTTGATGCAAAACGATTCTAAACTCCTCATCTTCATAGTCAAACCGTTTACCAAGGCACATGGAGCAGATTATGTTTGACACGGCATTGTTTATGATGTGGAAAGGAGAAAACGCTGTCCCCTCTGCGTCGTAAAGCTCTGACTTCACAAATTGCAGTTCCTCAAGGATTTTAGGCTCGAGATCAAGTTTCCCAAAACCGAAATGCCTCAGAGTCGAGAGAGAAAACTTTCTTTGCTCCTTCCAGACCAAACCATATGGCGCAAAGACTATACCTGAAAATAAACACAGATGTTAATTCATGCTTTACTTTAAGGAGCACTTACATTCCCCTAAATAGTTCACCATGTTAAGACAATTTTGTAATCATATGTTAAACAGCAAGAGGAAGTATCACCCAGTTGTATTTTAGAAAACTATTGTTTTAATGGAAGTTTGTGAACTAAATCAGGGTGCATCACAACTTCTATCCATGCTAGTACCTTGCCTCTAATACCATGGACTCCTATCTTGTTCAGCAGCCTCACGTGTGGCATCTTAAAAGTCTTCTGTAAATCAAACAACTCTCCTTTGTCTATACTGCTTGTTACCTGCTCAAAAAAGTCCAACAGATTTGCCAGGCAAGATCTTCCCTTAACAAAACCGTGTTGACTTAGGCCTATTTTACCATGTGCTTCCGGTACCCCAAAACCTCATCTTTAATAATGGACTCTAAATTTTTAACAACCACAGAACCACAGACTAACTGGCCTACATTTCATTTTCTTTACCTCACTCCCCCCTTAAAACAGTTGAATAACATTTTCCCATTTTCCAGTCCTCTGGAACCATTCCTGACTCTAGTGATTCTTGAAAGATCACCTCTAATGCTGCCACAATCTCTACAGCTACCTCTTTAAAAATCCTGGGGTGAAGTCCATTGGGTCCAGGTGTCTTATCCATCTTCAAACCTTTCAGCTCCCCAAGCACCTTCTCCTCAGTAACAGAGACTACACTCACTTCTGCCCCCTGACTCTCTTGAAGATGTCTGCAGCCCCATCTATGCTAGTCCCACCTGCCTGCCTGCCTGCGTTTGGCCTGTATCCCTCTAAACCTTTCCTATTCATGTACCTATCCAAATGTCTTTGAAATGTTATAGCAACTGCCTCAACTACCTTCTCTGGCAACTCATCCATCACCCTGTGTGTGAAAATAAGTTGCCCTTCAGGTTCCTACTAAATATTTCCCCTCTCACCTTAAACCTATGTACTCTGGTTCTTGATTCCCCCACAAGGAATATATGGGTTGTACATAAATCAGGCATTTGTAATCTGGGTAGGACCTACACTTCAGGCTTACTAGATGTACTGTACCTCATGATAGGTCTGAAACCTGAAATATCAATTCTCTCGCCACCGAGGCTGTACTTCCTCGCTGGGATTGCCGAATTATCCCAGCGTTATTTAACTACACTTTCACAGCTGATTGGCTTGAGAAATATAGTCTTTGATCCTGAGAAAGATCGCTGGGCAATTGGACGAAGAACTGTCACATCTAACATTACAGCATCCCCTAAGAAGTGTAAAGAAGTTTGAGCCAAAAGTACATAATCAAGGACTTGCCACACTCTCCACAAATAGCAGCGAGGACTTTGATTTGTACGAAACTCATCCTACTTATGAAATGAATGTTTTTGTTTGAAATATAAATTGGAAGAACCCTCAGGAAAGTTACAGGAATTTGACCCCACTCCATTGAGTTGATGCACCAAGTGTTGCCACCATGAGACAATTATACAGAGCATCACTTTGTTTTCCAAAAGGCAAGACCAAGTGCAGACTGAGCGATCGTTTCGCTGAACACTTACGTTCAGTCCGCCTTGGCCTACGCGATCTCCCGGTTGCCAAACATTTTAACTCATCTTCCCATTCCCACACTGACCTTTCCGTCCTGGGTCTCCTCCACTGTCAGAGTGAGGCCACATGCAAATTGGAGACACAGCACCTCATATTTTGCTTGGGCAGCTTACAACCCAGCAGTATGGATGCTCATTTATCGAATTTCAGGGAACCCCTTCATTCCCATTTCTTTCCCCCCCCCCACCCCTCCACCCCCAACCCTGGTCGTCCTACTAGTTCCACGGTTCACAACCTTGTATCCCTTCATTATCACCTCTTCCCCAGCCAACAATGAGCCATTATGGGCTCCACCCTTCCTTGGTCATCTGTTGCCAGCCCTGCTTTGTTTTGGCCTTTTCTAATCTCCAGTTCCATCCCCTCTACTTTCAGTTTGAAAAAGGGTCCCGACCCGAAACGCCATCCATCCTTTTCCTCCAGAGATGCTGCATGACCTGCTGAGTTACTCCAGCACTTTGTGTCTATCTTCGGTATAAACCAGTATCTGCAGTTCCTTTCTACACTTCATTTTCCAATATCTTTGAAAGATCACCACATTTTCAATCTATCACAATTCCTCATTTGATCAAGGCCACATGCATACTTTCCACAATATCTTTCTAACCATGAAGGAAAGCTAGCCTCCATTGGAAACCACACTCAGCAACTATCTAAACAGTGACATTGCTCATGACTTGTATGTCTACGACATGGGGCAACAGCTCCAGCTATGACTGGAATCTGCCCCCGCAATACTGCGAAACTTCTTTGAACTACCATTACATCGTCATTACAGGATAAAGTTTCACAAGAAATTGATTCTAATCTACTCTGTAAATTACCCAGAAATTTTACACGACTGTAACATTTATCAATTTTGATTTTTTAATGGAATCAGTGAAGACACTGAAGTGAGAAGTGTATGAGGGGAACAATTTGTTTCCCTTCAGGTATTCGTTGGGTGGCTACCGGAGTTTTGTTTTCCTTTTTTACATTTTGGACATATTTTTTTTGCTTGGGGAAGGGGTTTTTGCTTATTTTTATTCCTTTATGATCCTTTCTTGTGCTGTTGCCTACCACTCAGCTTTTCAAGCTAACAGTGGTCATTGTTGTCACACCTTATGGAATTTTATTTATTTGAAGTAACGTATTTGAAGCATTGCGTTTCTTCTGCTAGAACCAATGATAATCGTTTCTGAATTGGCATACGAACTGCATTCCAGATTCTCTTTTAGAACCATACAGCACGGAAATAGGCCCTTCGACCCAACTTGTCCATGCCGATCAAGATGTCCCATTTGAACGCATTTGGCCCAAATATCCTTCTAAACCGTCCCTATCCACGTACCATGCTTTCCTTTCAGAACTTTCAAGAGGTGGGGTACTAAAATGGTTCCCATGTGCGTGATTGTTCTTTCGAGTTTCTGTCTTTCCCAGTCAGGATATCTTTGCCTTTCACCCTACAAGGCTACAACTGTGATTGGAACTTAAACATTTCCAATAATAAATAATATCATTTATAACTTAAATTTTATCTTCAAATCTTTTGCTACGTTATCTGTAAAGTAAGCACTGAAGAGCAATTATCTGTAAAAAATAATAATTCACAAACAACTAGCAGGAATATTTTTTAAATAATTTATTTTGTGGAGTCGCTAGCAGCCTAGTCTGTGGATTGCTAAAGGTTGTTTGCATGAGGAAACTCATTTATACTTTTGCTTTTGACAATTTTTTTTTTGGAATGTGGAATGATGAACAAAATTAATTTCATTAAAATTGTGTCAAATAAAAGTAGGATAAAATTCTCCAAATAAGGACAAATATTGTTTTTCTCCAATTAGAAAACCTGCTAATGATATCCAGAGAATGTGCAGATTTAGAAGTGAAAAAGATAAATTGATTTTTTTTCTGTGAAATTCACCTCTACGTGCATTATAGTCTAACATATCTCCTCCACACATGATGGCAAGAATTTAGCATATCCTCATTCGGGCAAGTGTTCACATCCAACTTTACAGGCACCCTTGTGCCTTTTATAGGCCATCTACAATGATTTAATTTGGTCATTTATGCAAAAGAGCAAGTGTGACAATTTATAGAACTAGTACAGTATCTCCTTGGAATGCAGGAGGATGAGGAGTGATCTTATAGAGGTGTACAAAATCATGAGAGGAATATGAGAGTTCATGCCCAGAATAGGGGAATCAAGAACCAGAGGGACATAGGTTTAAGATGAGGGGGAAAGACTTAATAGAAACCTGAGGGGCAACTTTTTTTACACAAAGAGGTGTAGGAATATAGAATGAGCCACCAGAGGAGGTTGTTGTGGCAGGTACTATCACAATATTTAAAAACATTTGGATAGGTACATGGATTGGCTAGGTTTAGAGGGATATGGTCAGGTGGGATTAGTATAGATGGGGCATGTTGGTTGGTGTGGGCAATTTGGGCCAAAGGGCCTGTTTCCACGCTGTATGAATATATCTAGTCAATTTAAAATTGAGATATTTAAAAGACACAAAAATTGTTTTAAATCACCTAAATTAAAGAATACCTGATTCACTGCCAATGCTTTGCACAGAAATTCTCAAACACATGCCTTTTTGCATCTGGAAGTCAATGAAATCAAGCGCACATGGAGATTAACATCTGCTAAATTTCTTTCAATCTTGTCTTGTTAATATAATCACTATTCCTTCATTGACATTAGGCCAAATTTCCCCTGTGCAGCAGCATCTAGAAAGCAACTTTGATCAGCACAATAGCAGTTCTGGAAATGTGCTCATCATCACTTTCTCATGGGGAATTCAAGGGTGGTATTAATGGTAGACACAAGGAACAGCAGGTGCTGCAATCGCATGTAGAACACAAAGTGCTGGAGTAATTCAGCAGGTCAGGCAGCATCGCTAGAGGGAATGAATAGCAGACAGTCTTGGTCAAGACCCTTCTTCAGAGCCCAAAGACCAGAAATGCCACCTATCCGTGTCCTCCAGAGATGCTGCCTTACTTGTTGAGTTACCACAGCACTTTGTGTTCTACGTGGTATTAATGGTAGCCTTGCCGGTGATACAATTATTCCTCCAGCACACACATTTCCGAATCAGTTCCGATACTGTCAACCTCAAACACCATCAAACCAATTGGTACATTCATCCACTGGCACTCTATAATTGATTTATAAATTGACATCCCTTCACAATATCTCTATTCCCTTTAACCTGCTTATACAATGACATCCATTAACGTTCTCTTTAACCACATGGTAATCTGTCATAAACTGGCACTTCATCTGGATATCATTGTGATATTGCATCTAGCTGGGTAGCACACTGCCAAAGTTTAGCACTAATAGTCTAGAATAGTTTCATCCATAGCACACTTTTTTTTTAAACTATTCAATACGCTATTTACTAATTAAGAGCAAGATTAATCCAAATGGCATTATAGCTGGTAATAGCTGGTCTGATTTTAACCTCAACTCAGCATTCTCCTATATCTTGATAATCTCATCACCTTGTTGATCAATTATCTGCTTTTGCTTGAAGAAGAGTTCCAAGTACTCGGAACCCTTTTAAACATTTGGTATTCTGACATGAATACTAGGATTATCATAATACTAGTATTATGACTAGTGTGGATGGGACATGTTGGACGGTGTGGGCAGGTTGGGCCGAAGGGCCTGTTTCCAAGCTATATGACTCTATGAACAGGCACTTATCTTTGTTAACAATCATCGCAGTGATGCAGCTTTTGGTGAAGCAGCCTTTTTCAATAACGCCCCAAGTTGTGGAATACCCTAGCCAGGGCTATGACAGACATCCACTCAGTTTACATTTTTAAATGGCATCTAAAAATTTATCTTTTTAATCAAGTTTTTAACTGACTTTCCGTTGTCCTTTTGCACTCTCAATTTTATATTTTATATTTTTTATACAAATATGTGCTTTTTATGTTATTAACTGCCTATGTCCTTACTGTTTTTAATTTGATTTTTGTTTAGACCTGGTTTTTTTTGTGGCAAGCACTTTGGGTTGCATTCAATTGGCATTGGTTCACCAGACTGATTCCTGGGATGTCAGGACTTTCATATGAAGAAAAACTGGATAGACTCGGCTTGTACTCGCTAGAATTTAGAAGATTGAGGGGGGATCTTATAGAAACTTACAAAATTCTTAAGGGGTTGGACAGGCTAGATGCAGGAAGATTATTCCCGATGTTGTGGAAGTCCAGAACAAGGGGTTTAAGGATAAGGGGGAAGTCTTTTAGGACCGAGATGAGAAAATCATTTTTTACACAGAGAGTGGGAATCTGAGGAATTCTCTGCCACAGAAGGTAGTTGAGGCCAGTTCATTGGCTATATTTAAGAGGGAGTTAGATGTGGCCCTTGTGGCTAAAGGGATCAGAGGGTATGGAGAGAAGGCAGGTACAGGATACTGAGTTGGATGATCAGCCATGATCATATTGAATGGCGGTGCAGGCTCGAGGGGCCGAATGACCTACTCCTGCACCTATTTTCTATGTTTCTATGTAAGAAAAGTGCTATACAAATAAAGTTATGATTATTATTATTTTACTGATTAATACAAACTAATCTCCTGGATCTCTTAAACTGGTTGGTATCCTGACATCCACAAACATTCTCTTTAAACAATTGCACACTCTCACTTGCTAAAACTCTCCTTCGCCAGTATACTGTGACAGCGTACTCTTCACTTTGTAACTATTTTGCACACCATTCTCCAGTGCCACTGTCTTTAGCCGATTGCTACACTGTCACATATCAACAATATACTGTCACCTACTGGCATGGTCTGTTACGACTGTAATTGTCATCTGTTGACACACACATTAATTGAATAATAAAACATCACTGGCTTTCAATGAATGGTACCCTGCCACTCATTGACATGCTCTTGAACTAGATGTTACTCCCATCACCCACTGGCACACTATTTTAATGAGAAGGTATAATGTTACTTATGTACGCTCTTTTAACCAGAAAGGATACTATCACCTTCCAGCACTATTTACAAGGGATACTATCACCTATGGCGCACTTTTAACAAGGTAGTAACTGAATGTAGCTCTTTAACCAGATGATTATCACCCATCAGCATCATCACTCTTGAACCATTTGGCATCTATTGGCATCTTTTTCTCTCTTGTTTATTATATTGTTTACAATGTACTATGTTTACATATTCTGTTGTGCTGCTGCAAGTAAGAATGTCATTGTTCTATTTGAGACATATGACAATAAATCACTCTTGACTCTTCTCCAGAGATGCTGCGTGTCCCGCTGAGTTACTGCAGCACTTTGTGCCTATCTATTCACTGTACCTCGGTAGATGTGACAATACATTTGACCCTTCCTCAGACTAAGGCTCTCTAACCTTTGCGCTGAGTTATGATGGTGACGAGGGGGATGGTCGGCCGGTCGGAGAAGACGTCGGCTCTGCGCTGCAGGGCGTCCCTGACCGTCTGGAAGCCGCTGAGCACCACCAGGAGGCGGCTGCCCAGCCACAGGCTGCACACGCTGCCGTGGGCCCGGCCCAGGGCGTCCAGCAGCAGGTGCGGGGGCAGGCGAGGGTCCAGGCCCAGGTCTAGGCCTAGTCCCAGTCCCAGCACGGCCCACCACCGCCTCGGCCCGCCAGGGGGAAGCTTGCAGCCGCCCCCAGCCCGGCGCTTGAGCAGGTAGCGGGTGAGCAGGAGCACGGCGACGGCGGCGAGGAGGAGGTGGGAGGAGGAGGAGGAGGAACAGCCGGTGTCCAGGGCCGCCATCTTGGGCCCGCCATGACGTCAGCGGCCGGGGTTGGGCCTTCACAGTGGGAGACGCTCCAGATGTGGAGGGGGGGGGGGGCAGACAGATGTTGGGGGAAGACAGGTGTTTGAGGCAGCTGTTGGGGCAGAAACAGGTGTTTGAGGCAGCTATTGGGGCAGAAACAGGTGTTTGAGGCAGCTATTGGGGCAGACAGATGTTGGGGGCAGAGACAGGTGTTTGAGGCAGCTGTGTTCAAAAGGGAACTGCAGATGCTGGAATATCGAAGGTACACAAAATTGCTGGGGAAACTCAGCGGGTGCAGCAGCATCTATGGAGCGAAGGAAATATGGAGCGATGGAGTCTGAAGAAGGGTTTCGGCCCGAAACGTCGCCTATTTCCTTCGCTCCATAGATGCTGCTGCACCCGCTGAGTTTCCCCAGCAATTTTGTGTACCTCCTGTTTGAGGCAGCTGTTGGGGCAGACAGATGTTGGGGGCAGAGACAGGTGTTTGAGGCAGCTGTTGGGGCAGAAACAGATGTTGGGGGCAGAGACAGGTGTTTGAGGCAGCTGTTGGGGCAGAAACAGATGTTGGGGGCAGAGACAGGTGTTTGAGGCAGCTGTTGGGGCAGAAACAGATGTTGGGGGCAGAGACAGGTGTTTGAGGCAGCTGTTGGGGCAGAAACAGATGTTGGGGGCAGAGACAGGTGTTTGAGGCAGCTGTTGGGGCAGAAACAGATGTTGGGGGCAGAGACAGGTGTTTGAGGCAGCTGTTGGGGCAGAAACAGATGTTGGGGCAGTTTCAGGGCAGATACAGCTGTTGAGGGGCAGTTACAGTTGGAGGGCAGAGACTGAAGTTTTCAAGAGAGAGTTAGATTTAGCTCTAAGGGCGAAAGGAATCAAGGGATATGGGGAAAAAGCAGGAACGGGGAACTGATTTTGGATGATCAGTCATGATCATATTGAATGGCGGTGCTGGCTCGAAGGGCCGAATGACCTACTCCTGCACCTATTTTCCGCCCGAAACGTTGCCTATTTCCTTCGCTCCATAGATGCTGCTGCACCCGCTGAGTTTCTCCAGCATTTTTGTGTACCTCCTATTTTTCAATGTTTCTATCTTGCTGGACAACAGCTGGGGGGACTAGCAGCTATTGGCGGGGGAAGAAACAGATGTTGATGGCCAGTGGCCACTGGGGTAGAGGGGCTGACACAGCTGTTGAAGGGCTAACACAGCTGTTGAGGGGCAGATACAGTTGTTCAGAGCCAGATACAACTGTAGGGGGCAGATACAGCTGTGGGAAGGGGGGAGGCAGATATAACAGTTGTGAGGGAGATAGCTGTTGGGAGGGAGAAAGATGTTGGGGACAGAAACAGAGGTAGAGTGAAACAGAAGCACAGCTGTCCAGGCAGCAGGTGGAAGGGAAGTAGCAGCTGTTGAGGGGGAGAAATAGAAACACAGCGGGCTGTTCAGCAGCATGGTGAGAACAGCTGGGGAAGAAATAGAAACACCTGGCTGAACAGTAGCTGGGGGGCAGTAGCAGGTGGGTGAGGGGGATGGAGATACAGATGTTTGGAGCCAGCAGCAACTTGTGGAGCAGTAGCAACTGTTTGGGGAAGGTACAGGTAACAGAGAAAATCAGAAGCAAACCCAGCTGGGCAGCAGCTGTTGGGGAGCAGAAAGAAGCATAGCTGGCCGGACAGCATCTGTTGGTAGAGAATCCAGCAAAGGGTAGTGGGTATTTTACACAAAGGGTAGTGTGTTATGGAACAAGCAGGTAGCTGAGGTAGATTCTACCATAACATTTACGGGACATTCGGACAGGTACACGGATAGGGTAGGTTTAGAGGGTTATGGGTAAGCGTGGATAGGTGGGACTGGTATATATAGGACATGTTGGTTGGCGTGGGAAAGATGGGCCGAAGGGCCTGTTTCCACGCTGTATGAATCTTAAGAGAAGCTTAGCTGGCCAGGCAGCAGCTGTTAGACCTATGAGAGAGAAGCGAGTGTCACCAAACTTCTGAATTCTCTGGGGTGGAACCCTCTCCAAGACAGACATGAAGCTCACCGTTTGACCTGTTTTTACAAAATGTTAAATGGTCAGCTATAGTTACCCAACCAGATGCAACTACATTTAAAGTAGCTCTTTCTTCCCAATGTCCCTTTCTGGCTTAATCCCTCCCTTCACCACCTCCAGTTTAAATTCCATTTGGAATATTTTGGAGGACCAAGAAACCAAGAACCAAGAACCAAGTTAGAAGGGAAACCGGTAACTTCCAGCTCAAAAATTTAATTAATTCCTGAGAGTGAGTACGTTTTGTAGCAAGCGGAGTGTTGTGCACTGTGCCTGCAGAAACGTGTCACCAAATTTTGCACTTCAACCAAGTGCTTGGGAAAGCCCCAGAGGGTAGATTCATGGGAAGAGTAGTCTCAGAATGTACTGAGGGGGAGAAGAAGGGAGGCTATAAGATCGTATCATTGAGTAAAGCGAGATAAGAAGCGTAAAGGCAAACAAAAAGACATAGCAAGTTATTAGGAAGTTCAATGCTGTGATGGCCTTAATTGCAAGAGAATTTGAGTGCAGGAGGGAAAGTCATCTTGAACAAAACACAAAGTGCTGGAGAAACTCAGTAGATCAGGCAGCATCTGTGGAGGGAATGGACAGGTGACGTTTCAGATCAGGGACACCCATTCCATCATAGTAGAATGGGTACAAACAGGGTATTGAATACAATGTAGCACATGGTGGATTCCAGGGACCAGTAATCCCGTGGGGGCTATGGGTGAGTGGTGGAATATTGCGTTGGGGGACCAGGCCTCCCGTGCGACAGGGAACCAACGGGTCCCACTTGGTCTAGTGAGGCTATAAAGATAACTATAAATAAAAAGTTCTAAACATTCTGTATGGATGCCTGGTATCGATGAGGGGTAGGGTTGTACAAGGACAGCAGAAAAAGAGCAGATTGGTAAATGTCTTCAAAAGGATCAGGCTTAATAATATGCCATGTTTGTAGATTCACATTGAAAATTAGAAAGTGTACTATTATGGTCAAGATTTCAGACAGCTGTTTAGAGTTTTTTTTAACCAAAGAAAAATAATTTATTTCTCTGGACCACCCAATGTGAAATAACCGGGTAATAACAGTTTGCATTTTCATTAATTTTTATCCAAAGATGGTCTGCTCAGTATTGGATTTCACCAGTAGACCAGCATTTGTCATTTCTGCCTATCTCCTCCTGAGTTTACCACTATCACTAAAGCTAGCCTTCAGCCAATTTGATTCAGTCCATGCGATAGCATGAAATGGCAGAACATATTGAATAGAACAAAGATATTGCTTACAGACAACATCAGCTGCGGGGAAACAAGAAAGATAGGCACAAGATGCTGGAGTAACTCAGCAGGACATGCAGCATCTCTGGAGAGAAGGAATAGGTGACGTTTCAGGTCGAGACCCTCCTTCAGAATGCAGATGCTGGAATCTTAAGCAAAAGGTGAAGGGTCCTACCTGAAACATTACCTATCCATGTTCTCCAGGGATGCTGCCTGACCCGAAGAAGCACTTTGTGCCTGAATTGATTTGGCTTTGAATGGTTCTGCTGTGCCAGAGCACCATCAAGTGGACATGATGAGTTAATACAGTTTTTAATGCAACAAACTTGAGATGAGCCCAGCCATTTCCAAACTTTCCAAGTCATTTAAGATGCCACCAAACAATGGGGAAACCCATTCTCGAACTTAAAAAACAAAGAGCAACAAGATGTGCACAATGCCAGTATCCCTCAGGTGGGCAGTCTGAAATCCACAATTTTCTCCTAATCCAAAGATCAAGACTATTTATGAAAGTCAGTAGACACAAGGTGCTGGAGTACAGTAACTCAGCGGGTCAGGCAGAATCTGGAGGAAGAGTTTAAGAAGGAACTGCAGATGCTGGAAAATCGAAGGTAGACAAAAGTGCTGGAGAAACTCAGCAGGTGCAGCAGCATGTATGGAACGAAGGAAATGGGCAACGTTTCGAGCTGAAACCCTTCTTCAGACTCTGAGTCTGACTCTGAGTCTTCAGAGTCTGAAGAAGGGTTTCGGCCCGAAACGTTGCCCATTTCCTTCACTCCATAGATGCTGCTGCACCCGCTGAGTTTCTCCAGCACTTTTGCCTATCTGGAGGAAGAGGATGGGTGATGTTTTGGGTCAGGACCCTCCTTCAGTCAATGCTGTTCAATTATACTTTATTGACATTTGTACCTAGATACAGTGGAATTGTTTGTTTTGTATACAATCCAGTAAAATCTTACTATTCGTATGTTATTTTTGTCTAAGACCAGAATGCTCAGAATGGACCAGGCATTTGTAAGCTAGGAGAGAGCACCTATCCGCTTTGATAAACTCATTGATAAACTTGGAGTGGTCAAATATTTCTCTCCTAATAAAATGAAAACTGATTTCTATAATTACCATTATTCAGCTTTTTAGCTTTAGCGTTGAGAAAGCAACACTAAACATCCAGTGGAGGATTAATGAATGACCATGTTTGGGGTGATCTCTGGAGGAGATTACTAGGAGCACAGGAGAACAGAATTCTTCTCACACGCTGAATTGTTTCATTCAGAAGTTATACAATAATAATGTGAGGCAGCGACAAATGGTGAACAGAATAAGTGGGAGCTTATTTAAGGTTTTATTTTTTGCTTGCTTCAGTCCTATTACTTCTGAACAAGTCACTAAGACCAGCATCCTAGCCATGCTATAGGACAAATGAGTCAGTAGGAGGGTTGGCATGGACACAATGGGTGAAGGGCCTGTTTCCCTGCTCTCTGATCCTATGACTATTATTCAGCCGAGTGGTCTGTCCATGATTATTACTGTTTGCAATTTGGAACAGTGGGCCCCAGTTGTGGAATTGCTTGACTTCATCGATACCCAGAGAAATGTTGAGAAACTTATGGAGTCATAGAAGTCATACAGCATGGAAACAGGCCCTTTGGCCCAGCTTGCCCATGCCGACCAAGATGCTCCATCTACACAAGTCTCATCTGCCACGTTTGGCCCATAGACCTGTAAACCTTTTTTTTCTCTCTCTCTCTCTCTCTCATTTATCATATTGTTCACAGTGAGTTTACATATTCTGTTGTGCTGCAGCAGGTAAGAATGTCATTGTTCTATCTGGGACATATGACAATAAAACACTCTTGACTCTTGACTCTACCTGTTCAAATGTCTTTTATCGGCTTGAATGTTTTGGATCCCGAGTCGCAACGTAACCTATTCATCTTCCCCAGAGATGCTGCCTGACCCGCTGAGTTACTCCAGCACTTTGTGGGGTTTTTTTTGTAACACTGCACCTGCAGTTTCTTGTGTTCCCACTCAGTTAGTAAGTTCTATTTTGGCAATTGCTGTCTCTCAATGCTGCTTACTTTAATGGATCTAAATTTACACTGACTGCTCCTTAACAAGTAATTCGATCCACTAAATGATGCCTGAAGTGGAAAGCAGTGTGTGTAGCCTGTGTTTAGTCCCAACTCAATAATCTAATCATTTGTATGAGAATGTTGTGAAGATTATTGTGAATCAACATTGGAGGACACATACTTAAGATTTTAACATTGAATATTCTATGTTCACTTAAATACAAATAGAGCCTACTGGAAATGCTCAGCATGTCAGGCTACACCTGAAACATTAACTCTGTTTCCCTTCTGACTGATGTGACCTTACCTACTGAGTACTTTTTAAAATTTAGATTTACAGCATCGGGAATTTTTTTTTGATTATCAATATTCCCCATTGCAAATTATTAATGATTCCTGGCTCACATTGTTGGTTGATTGTGCCTGATAGACGGAGGAGCAAAGAAAATATGAATAAATATCAAGAATAAATTGAGCTTTTCAGCTTCAGACGGAAAGAGTCCAAGTCAAGGGCAGCACACTGGTGTTGCAATAGATACCTGAGTGAAAATTAATTTGTGTCGGAAGAAACTGCAGATGCTGGTTTAAACTGAAGATAGACATAAAAAGCTGGGGAAATTTAGCGGGGCAGGCAGCATCTCTGGAGAGAAGGAATGGGTGATGTTTCGGGTCGAGACCCTTCTTCAAACTGGTTAGGGATAAAAGGCAAACGATTGATATCGATGGTGATGTGGAGAGATAAAGAACAATTAATAAAAGATATGCAAAACAGTAACGATGATAAAGGAAACAGGCCACTGTTAGCTGCTTGTAGGGTGACAACGAAAACTTGGGTGCGGGAGGGATAGTGAGAGAGAGAATGCCGGGGCTACCTGAAGTGAGAGATATTAATATTCATACAAATGAGCTGTAAGCTGCCCAAGCGAAATATGAGATGCTGTTCCTTCAATTTGCATTTTGCCTCACTCTGACAATGGAGGAGACCGAGGACAGAAAGGTCTGTGTAGGAATGGGAAGGAGAATTAAAGTGTCCAGCAACCGAGAAATCAAATATTTAATTATTTTAGATTACTTTGAGAATAGGTGTTTCAGAGGGAAACATAATAATCTTGAAACATGCAGAGGAAGAAAAAGAATCATGATAATCGTTCTCTTTAGGTTTAGTTTAGTTTAGAGATACAGCGCGGAAACAGGCCCTTCGGCCCACCGGGTCCGTGCCGACCAGTGATCCTCGCACATTAACACTATCCTACACCCACTGGGGACAATTTTCTTTTACATTTACCAAGCCAATTAACCTACAAACCTGTATGTCTTTGGAGTGTGGGAGAAAACCGGAGATCTTGGAGAAAACCCATGCAGGTCACGGGGAGAACGTACAAACTTCGTACAGAGACAGCACCCGTATACGGAATTGAACCCGGGTCTCCGGCGCTGCATTCGCTGAAAGGCAGCAACTACTGCAGCGCTACCGTGAACTGCCCATATAATATGGTAAATTATGGTAAATACCATTTAGATATTGCTTAAAGAAGCGTAGTAAAATTGATACGTAGGAGTCTGTAATGCTGGAATCTGAAGCCAAAGACAAACTACTGGGAAGGGTCTTGACCCGAAATGACACCCATTCCTTCTCTCCAGGGATGCTGCCTGAGTTACTCCAGCTTTTTTTGCTGGTATTTCCTGCTGGTATTTTTTGCTGGTTTCAGCAGATCAGGCAGCATCTGTGAAGGCAAATGGACAGACGACATCTCAGTTCAGATGAGTGAGTGTTGTACTTTGACGATGAGGTCTTACGATGGAAAGGTAAACAGACGCTGTTCGGTCAATCACAAGTCCTGTCCTCACCACCATCAAAGGGATCTACAGGAGTCGTTGCTTCAAAAAGCAGCCAGTATCAACAAAGAACCACACCATTCTGGCCATGCTCTCACTTCGCTCCTACCTTCGGGAGGAAGGTGCAGAAGCCTGAAAACCATGACCACCAGGTTAGAATAGCTCATTTCCAATAATCACCAGGCTCAAGATTACTAAACAACACAAAACCCAGCAAATATGAACATCTATGGACTGTCTTTGGTTGCAGTAAAGAGTTCAATTTTCACACCAGAATCAAGGTTATTAATATTTTTAATTTATTTTATTTTATATATTATGGCAGAGCTGGTAGAGATGCTGCCTCACAGCGCCTGAAATCCAGGTTTGATTCTAATCTCGGGTGCTGTCTGTGTGGAGTTTGCGCCGTTCACCCTGTGACTGTGCGTTTCCTCCATGTCTTCCCACATCCCAAAGACTTGCAGGTTTGTAGGTTAAAGGGCCTGTCCCACTTGGGCGTCATTTGCGTGTCATTTACGCGACACATTTACGCTTGGCGTGCATTACGCGCGCAAGGTGCGTGGTGACATAGGCAGTGACGCGCGGTCGCGCGCGGCGCCCCGGGATTTGGTGATTCACAAAATCTTTGCGCGCCACCTGCATGACGTGCAAATGAAGCCCAAGTGGGACAGGCCCTTAATTGGCCTCTGTAAAATGTCCCCTAACGTGTAGGGAGTGGATGCGAGAAAGCGGTAACAAAGAACTACTGTGAACGGGTGATCGCTGGTCGGCGAGGATTCGGTGGACTGAAAGGCCTGTTTCTATGCTGTATCTCTAAACTAATCTAAACAAAAAAAATCTGTGCCCATTGCATTTACAGGACTGTTAACTTGCTGCAATCTAGAATGCCATTGATCTGTTGTCAGTACATATGACGATCAAACACTCTTGACTATATTTTATACAAATGTTGAAGATAACAATTGTGGACCCACTACATAGTGCTCATATCTCATCAGAGAAGACAAGTTTGTCTTTTATATAGAAAGCAAAGAAACGTTGCCACAGGGATAAGATGTGCTGTTCTGTAAATAACTAATGGCAGGAGCTATACACGAAGGCAAGGCATTTCCATTGTATATCTGTGTGGTGACATTTCTTGATAGAAGTATTTTTGATTTCACTACCCACAGATCACTGGTTAAACCTTCAAGATCTTATGGGCAAATCATACAAATGCTCCAAATGCATTTGGAATATCTGGAGTGGAATAGTATGTGATAGACCGACCTCCCGTGAGTAGCCCGCCTCACAGATCAATAGAATGGGCGATGAGCAAGAGCATATCAATGTTTTTATTTACATATCTTTCATTCATTTGTTCTATATCTCTCGATATCACCGTCTATATCTGTTGCTACCCTTTCCCCAACTCTCTGTCTGAAGCTGGGTTTCGACCCGAAACGTCAGCTATTCCTTTTCTCCAAAGATGCTGCTTGACCCGCTGAGTTACTCCAGCTTCTTGTGTCTATCGTCTTTTTTTATTATTTGTTTTCATGCATGCCAGTTTATTGGGGCAGTTTGTCCCGATACGCAGGATGTTGTGGAGTCTACATTTAATTAACTGCTGGTTCCATATCTGAGACAACCTGCACCAATGGCTCATTTTTCCACAACATAAATAGGACCTACTTGGCACATCGAGGGGATAGACTTCCCCTGGCATTAATGAGCTCTTCCTTAAATGGATGGTAACAGATGAATGCAAGGCTTTCTTTTTTTTTGTTTAGAGATACAGCACGAAAACTGGCCCTTCGGCGCACCAAGTCCACACCGACCAGCAATCCCTGTAACACTAACTCTATCCTGCACACTGGTGACAATTTACAATCTTTACTGAAGCCAATTAACCTGCAAACCTGTACATCTTTGAAGTGCGGGAGGAAATCGGAGCACCCAGGGAAAACCCATCCGGTGATGGGGAGAATGCACAAACTCTGTACAGACAGCATTCGTAGTCAGGATCAAACCCAGGTCTCTGGCACAGTAAGGCAGCAACTCTACCACTGCACCGCCATGCCGCCCTATGGAAGGTTGGATTATACCTGTCCACTGCAGGGTGGGATTGGCTGCATGGTCTGAAGCCTGCTCTGTGTTATAGACAATAGACAATAGATGCAGGAGTAGGCCATTTGGCCCTTCGAGCCAGCACCGCCCTTCAATATGGTCATGGCTGATCATCCCCAATCAGTATGATATTCAAAAACTGTTCTTTAAATGTCTCTTTATTCACATCATTGCTTCATGTTCTTTAAGAACCGTCTGGGTGAAGCAATAGTGGCTTTAGTGTCAATTCCTGAATAGAGTGGGTATTTCCATTACTCATGTGCTCCATTGCTTGAGCCAATTGCATGAAATGTTTCTGCTGGGCCACTGAAATCCCAGCAGTTGTGGAGAAAATAGATGTATGGGGCATGTTTTTACACAGAAGATGATGGGTGACTCTGTAGGAAGGAACTGCAGATACTGGTTTCCACCGAAGATAGACAAAAATGCTGGAATAACTCAGCGGGACAGGCAGCATCTCTGGATAGAAGGAATAGGTGACGTTTCGGGTCGAGAGCCTTTGTCAGACAGTCAGGGGAGATGGAGACACAGATAAGGAAATGTAAGGGTGTGAAAACGAGACATCAAAGGGGATGCAGCTCAAGGAAAATGTAGAATAGATCGTTGTTAGCTAGGAGAAGGTGACAAACAAAGCATACAGAGATAAAATTTAATCGGGGACAGTTAGACTGGTCGGAGAACTAGCAAGGGGGTGGGATGGAGAGAGAGGGAAAGCAAGGGTTACTTAAAGTTAGAGAAGTCAATGTTCATAGCAATGGGGTGTAAGCTGCCCAAGTGAAATATGAGGTGCTGTACCCCAGGACAGCAAGGTCAGTGTGGGAAGTGTTTAGCAACCGGGAGCTCAGGTTGGATTAAGCGGAGGTGGCTGATACACACTGCCATAAGTGCTGCTTGAGGCAAATATGACAGCAGCATTTGAGAGGCTTTTAAATGGGCACATGGATTTGCATGGAATTGAAGGATATGGCTCAAATGCAGGCAGATGAGGCATCGTGTTCAGCTCAGACATTGAGGGCCAAATGACATTGAGGGCCAGACTGTTCTATGTTCTGTGAGGAGCTAATGCAGAGACAAATGTGGAGTTTGCCCATTTCTTTCAGCTTAAAATGGAATTGCTTGGACTTGGCACATGTCGTGTCAAAATCAAAAGGGCAGTCTTTAAATAGAGCAGGCCTGAAAGCTAACTTGATTTAAAGTACTAACGATTAGTGTGTAACAGGAATATCACCTTGGGCATTGTACCTAGTCGTGATGGGTTCTAGTTTAGTTTACTTTATTGTCATCCCGCTTGGAGTGCATACTGTCGTTGTGTCCTTGGGCAAGACACTTCACCCACCTTTGCCTGTGTGTGTCCTTGGGCACGACACTTCACCCACCTTTGCCTGTGTGTGTGGATGTAATTATGTGAAGCACTTTGGGGTCAATGCAAGTTGACTAAAAATGTGCTATATAAATAAAGAAATGTAATGTAATGTCATGTACCGAGGTACAGTGAAAAGCTTTTTGTTGTGTGCTATTCAGTCAGCGGAAAGACTATACATGATTACAATACAGCCGTCCACAGATGCAGGATAAAGGGAATAGTGTATACTGCAAGGTAAAGCCCAGAAAAGTCCAATTAAGGATAGTCCGCGGGTCTCCAATGATGGTAGCTCAGGACCGCTCTCTAGTTGTTGATAGGATGGTTCAGTTGCCTGATACAGCTGGGAAGAAACAGTCCCTGAATGTGGAGGTGTGCGTTTTCACACTTCTGTGCCTCTTGCCTGAAGGGAGGGGGGAGACGAGGGAGTGACCGGGGTGAGACTGTTTCTTGATTATGCTGCTGGCCGTGCCGAGGCAGCGTGAAGTGTAGATGGAATCAATGGAAAGGAGAAGGGTTGCTGTGATGATCTGGGCTGCGTGCACAAAATGGTAATGAGGTAAGATGTGTCGGCTGGGCAAAGAACCAAATGTTTTCAAGGTTCCATCCTCTGTCATCACGGGATCAGGGTCAGAGTCTGTCACAATCATTCCTTGCCTTTTTATTATTTCTCCCAGAGTTCGAATATTTGTACACACAATGAACTGCAAATGCTGGTTTACAAATAAAAAACACAGCGTGCTGGTGTAACTCAGCAGGTCAGGCAGCATCTCTGGAGGTCAAGGACAGGCAATGCTTCGTGTTGGGACTTCAGATTACTGTCTGAAGAAGGGTTCTGACCCAAAGCCTTGCCTATCCATGTCCCCCAGAGATGCTGTCTGACCTGCTGAGTTACTCCAGCACTTTGTGCTTTTCTCATATTTGTAATTGGCACTGGCTGCATGTTAAGAGGTTGGTTTAGTACTTCCTTTAATGTCCCTTACTCATTATACACCAGCTCCTCTTCCTGTGACTGCGTCTTTAATTGAGCCGACATGAGACATGCACTGCCAGGTTTGGACAGGCTGGCAGTGTGGTCAGCTGCTCTCTGAGTCACAGATTATTTTTTCTAATTTCCCTTTTAGCCCCTACTGATTCTAATAGACATCAGTACATTGTTGCAGAGTGGATTAATTTTAGCATTTGTTTAATCGATGATTTATTCTCTTGTCTCTAGATTTTAATTTGTATCACACCCTCTTCCAATTAATATCTCACGCAGCGCTAATATCTCATGCCTAATCTTCTATTTTATCCTTCTGTGATTTTTGTCACCTTCTGTGTAAACTGGTTGTAAGTGGACCCTCACCATAGTCACTATATTCCCTTTATTCCCTTATTTCCTTTATCCTGTATGTATACCCATTTTGGTATTTAAACAACTAAAATATAATGGCTGTAATTTCTAACACTATCTTACTATTTTAAATTGTACTCTAACTCTTAAGAGCTCAGTTCATAACGTCCCCACTCCAAAGTCTGATCCTTTTATCGTTTACTTAATTTTACTTAGATTTAGTTGGGATCTAATCCTATGTCCCCGTTTCCCTTACCCTTTCTATCGAGGGATATTTTTCTTCCCGTCCCCTCTTGGCGTACTGCCTCAAGTCTGGGTCACGACCGGTACTTTCCCTACGAGCAAGGTTTTCCCTGTCCGGATCCCGTTTGTTAGGGATCCTGCCGACTACACCAGATTGTCCGAGAAATCAATCGAGGTTAGACACAAAAAGCTGGAGTAATGCCCCTGTCCCACAGGAAACCTGAACGGAAATCTCTGGAGACTTTGCGCCCCACCCAAGGTTTCCGTGCGGTTCCCGGAGGTTGCAGGTGGTTGCCGGAGGTTGCAGGTAGTGGAAGCAGGTAGGGAAACTGACAAATCCTCCGGGAACCTCACGGAAACCTTGTGTGGGGCGCAAAGTCTCCAGAGGTTTCCGCTCAGGTTTCCTTTAAGTGGGACAGGGGCATTACTCAGCGAGTAGGTAATCGAGGACTCAGACTTGTGGAGAGCGAGACTTTATTACGTGATATGATGGAGGAACTGCCCCGGGAGATAGTTCCTCAAGCATACAGATGGCCCGGGTTTATATACTGCCGAACAAATAAACATATGTGCCACATATCTTAGTTCCTTAAACAGTTTATTCAGGGAGTTGCGATTTTATCGAAATTGCCTAAACTACATTACTCAGACCTGTACATCGTCACTGTTGGTTTTGCAGTAACAGATAATAACATCACGCACAAAGAAACAGATATCTGCACAGAATGCTCCAATCATTCGGCCATGGCTTTCCTAAGGACCATGCGGCATCTTTAGTTTCGCAATACGTGTGGACAAGCTGAACAGTTAAAGTTCAGCAAAATTCTCTAAAAATAGCACACAACGAAAAAGCTTTTCCCTGTACCTCGATAGTTACTCACTTACTTACTGCCTATTATGCCTCCTGGCATGTAGGGCAGCAACGAAGGTCCTCCACTCAATAGTGTTGATTCCTTCAGTTGCTGTTTTACATAACATATTTGTTTTACGAGACAGGGTTGTTAGCCCTGTGCTGAACCTCCAACTTGGAGGACCAGTGGATCGCTCCGTCTCGCCTCTACCCTTCGACCTTTCCAGCATGGGAGACCATAACAGGAGACGAATCTCCCGCTGGCATAGCTCTAGGGGTCACTGAGACACACAAGCTCCCCGACCACGACAAGGTTGCAATCCAATGTACCTCGATACACGTGACAATAAATGAAACTACACAAAATATTTACAGGACCCAGACACAAAAAGCTGGAATAAGTCAGCAGATCAGGCATCATCCCTGGATCAAAGGAATAGGTGGCGTTTCTAGTCGAGACCCTTCTTCAGAGTGAGATTCACAGTATTTTGACAAACCAGGATGCTTTTCATGGGTTACCCACCGTCCAAAAATGTATTTTTCTCCTTTCTGACCAAATGACCTTGTTTGCCAAATGACTCGTCTGAAGTCTCACACTATTGCTTCTGAATAAGAAAATAACTGTCCCATTTTGGGTAGACACAAAATGCTGGTGTAACTCAGCGGGACAGGCAGCATCTCTGGAGAGAAGGAATGGGTGACGTTTTGGGTCGAGACCCTTCTTCTATCCCATTTTGGGTACCTCCAGTAGCCATGTGGGTTCTTATTATCCTGGATTGTGTAGGTGCAGAATCTGGAGATTGATACAAATTTATATTTGATACGGGCTCTGTATCATGAAATGCTATAACATTTACAGCAAAGTAACTAACATGAATTATCTGTGGAGATTGTGGCATTGTTCCAAATTATCCCTTTAGCCTTGAAAGTGAAATTTAAAGAAAATCATTTTCAGAAATAACATAATTTAAAAGATGACCTTGGGAACTAGATACATATTACTTTAGAACAGAATTTGGGTGCATCCCACTGTGCTGTACCCACTGCACATCCTAATGAAATTGGCAGCAGATACATGGAAAATTTGGTGAAAGCAAATTATGAACCAAACAAAACATGTTGCTGATTTTTCTTTAGCTATAACACAACATTGCACTTTTGCACATATAACCATAAAACAATTACAGCACGGAAACAGACCATCCCGGCCCTTCTAGTCCGTGCCGAACACATACTCTCACCTAGTCCCATCTACCTGCACTCAGACCATAACCCTCCATTCCTTTCCCGTCCATATACAGTACCTATCCAATTTATTTTTAAATGATAAAAACTGAAATTTTTTATCAGTTCAAGTGAATTATCAGTGAATCAAAGTTCACCCTCATAGAGTCATCCAGCACGGAAACAGGCCCTTCAGCCCAACTTACCCGTACCGAACAAGATGCATATCTATACTAGTCCAACGTGCCTGTATATCACCCATATCACCTTTCCTACCCATGTACTTGTCCAAATGTATTTTAAATGTTGTTGTTGTTGTAGTACCTGCCTCAACTATCTCTGGCAGTTCGTTCCATATACCCACAACCCTCTGTGTGAAAATGTTGCCCCTCAGGTTCCTATTAAATCTTTCCCCTCTCACCTTAAACCTGTGTCTTCTGGTTCTTGATTATCTTACTCTGGGTAAAAGACTCTGTGTGTTTCGCCTATCTATTCCTCTCACGATGTTATACCTCAAATGATTGATTCACTGGCGTAGTGCTTGAAAGACTCTGTGCGTCATGTCCTGGAAGATTGAATATACAATAAACTGAGTGTATGACGGTGTAGAAATCGGTTCTCTGTGTTGATGAGATTAAAATGAGTTGCCCTGCTGCTGAAAGCTTCTGTGAAACAAAGGAATAGTTGACATAAGGCCTTTGTCCTTGTGCAGTGTCCTCCGAATATTACATGTGAAAAATGCTGACTACACAACACCAGCTGTCAAGGCCGTTCACTCAGCTCTGAATCAGATTGTTAGGCTGGACTTGCTCTCGTAATGATATTGTTCATGCAACTGAAACACCGATCTGCATGGAACGAACTGGATCCGTCATGAGATTTGTACACATAGACTCAAATGAAAGAGGAAAAAATTAAACTGAATGCTTGTTTGCCTGAATCCAGTCCTGCTATTCCTCATCTGGCATTGTTCCCTGTTGGAATGTGAACATGTGCAAATGGCAGCAAATATCTGTATTACTTATGGGTGTGTGCATTTACAAACAACCTTTGTCCAGGGTCAGATTTGGAGAATGACAATTTGAGCAACGTACTATGGAGCTGATTTGCTCATAGAACTGTGTCTCACATGACTTACTCCGCTTAGGGCACTGGGAAAGAAAAAGAGAGTTAGCGTTGTAGAGGTAGAGTTGCTGCCTCACAGCGCCAGAGACCCGGGTTCGATCCTGACTATGGGTGCTTGTCTACGGAGTTTGTACATTCTCCCCATGACCCGAGTAGGTTTTCTCCGAGATCTTCGGTTTCCATCCACAATCCAAAGACGTGCAGGTTTGTAGGTTAATTGGCAAGGTATCAATCTAAATTGTCCCCAGTGTGTGTAGGATGGTGTTAATGTGCGGGGATCGCTGGTCAGTGCAGACTCGGTGGGCAAGGGTCTGTTTCCACGCTGTATCTCTAAACTAAACTAGACCATGGTGTGGCTAATAGAGTTGTTGCCTCACTGCACCAGAGACCCGGGTTTACTCCTATCCTTGGGTGCTGTCTGTGTGGAGTTTGCGAGTACACTCTGTAGCTATATGGGTTTCCTCCGGGTGCTCTGGTCTCCTCCCACATCCCAAAGACGTGCAGGTTTCAGAAGTCAAGAGATTTTATTGCCCCAAATCTATATTGTTTGGAGCCTATTTTGAGGTTGTAGTGTTTAATAGCCTGATGGTTGCAGGGAAGAAGCTGCTCCTAAATCTGGACGTTACAGTTTTCAGGCACCTGTACCTTCTTCCCAATGGCAGGAGTGAAGTGAGAGCGTGGCCGGGATGGTATGGGTCCTTGATGATGCCGGCTGCTTTTTTTAGGCAGCAACTCTTGTAGATCCCTTAGATGGTGGGGAGGTCAGTACCCGCGATGCACTGGGCAATGTTTGCAAACAGACAAATTAGAATGGGTTAATTGGCCACTGTAAATTGGTCTTAGTTGGTAGCTAGTGGATTCAAAAGTAGGTTAACGTAGAACTAGTGTGAACTGGTCGGTGTGGACCGTGTGATCCGGAGGGTCATTCAATCAATCAACCTTTGTCCGCATTCTATTGGAAGTTTTTTTGACTTGAAACATTAACTGTTTTTTCAGTCCACAGATGCTGCCTAGACTGCTAGGTATTTCATGTATTTTCTGCTTTTATTTCAGAATTTGACCTTATGCAGGCGTACAAAATCATGAAAGGAATAGATTGAGTAGACGCTCAGAACCTCTTGCCCAGAGTAGGAGAATCGAGGACCAGAGAGCGTAGGTTTAAGGTGAAGGGGGAAAGATTGTATAGGAATCTGAGGGGTAGCTTTTTCGCACGAAGTGTGGTGGGCATATGGAACAATCTGCCGGAGCAGGTTGATGAGTAGATGAGACAGGGACTATTGCAATGTTTAAGAAGCAATTAGACAGGTACATGGATAGGTACACAAAATTGCTGGAGGAACTCAGCGGGTGCAGCAGCATCTATGGAGCGAAGGAAATAGGCGACGTTTCGGGCCGAAACCCTTCTTCAGACTTCTTCACCACTGCGATATCTCTTCAAGGTATGCCTACTTTGAAGAAGTTCTCCTCCTCTCTCCGGAGACAGTTTCACCACTGCGATATCTCTTCAAGGTATGCCTACTTTGAAGAAGTTCTCCTCCTCTCTCCGGAGACAGTTTCACAACCTCCTCTATCTGCAGTTCCCTTTTGAACACAGGTACATGGATAGGACAGGTTTAGAGGGATATGAGCTAAGCACAGGCAGGTGGGACTAGTGTAGATGAGACATGTTGATCAGTGTGGGCAAGTTGGGCCAAAGGGCCTATTTCCACACTGTATGACTCGATGACTGTGACTAATTCCAGCATTTGTAATTAATTTTTGCATTTGGAGGAAGTAGTCTACTTGACAGAAAGCCCATTAACATAAATTTAAAGTTGGTTGACAGTTTGAAGTCTTTTGTTTGACAGAAGAATTAAGTTAGAATTTAATTTCCCTTTCTCTCTTATATTTTCTGTTGAGCCGGAAGGCATACATCTGGGCGTATTAAAGTGTGAATCAGTAACAGGCAGTTTTCTTAACTGTTTAGGAGATTGAGGAGGGATCTTATAGAAACTTACAAAATTCTTAAGGGGTTGGACAGGCTAGATGCAGGAAGATTGTTCCCGATGTTGGGGAAGTCCAGGAGAAGGGGTCACAGTGTAAGGATAAAGGGGAAATCCTTTAGGACCGAGATGAGAAAAAAAAAATTCACACAGAGAGTGGTGAATCTCTGGAACTCTCTGCCACAGAAGGTAGTTGAGGCCAGTTCATTGGCTATATTTAAGAGAGAGTTAGATGTGGCCCTTGTGGCTAAAGGGATCAGGGGGTATGGAGAGAAGGCAAGTACAGGATACTGAGTTGGATGATCAGCCATGATCATATTGAATGGCAGTGCAGGCTCGAAGGGCCGAATGGCCTACTCCTGCACCTATTTTCTATGTTTCTATTTCTGTTAAATAGTCAAATGTCTAGTCTTTATGTTATTTAGTTTAGTTTAGTTAAGAGATACAGCGCGGAAACAGTCCCTTCGGCCCAACGAGTCCGCACCGTCTAGCGATCCCCGCACATCAACACTATCCTACGCACACTATGGACAATTGACATTCATACCAAGCCAGTTAACCTAAAAACCTGCACGACTTTGGAGTGTGGGAGGAAACCGAAGATCTCGGAGAAAACTCATAATGGGTTTTATAATGGGTTAATTGGCAGGCCACGAGATGAAGGTACAAACTCCGTACAGCAGCACCCGTAGTCGGGATCGAACCCGGGTGTCTGGCGCTGTAAGCGTTGTAAGGCAGCAACTCTACCACTGTGCCACCATGCGGCCCGCTGTTGATTGCTGTTGTGCTACCATAACTTTAAACGAGAGGAGATCCAACAAGACATGTTTCAGAAACGACTCATTATTACTTTTATTTAGAAACTCAAAATTCCACAGAATTAGCACGGGGTGCACCAAGGATCTATGGTGTTTAAGGTGCAGGATTCAGCCACTAAGTACAATTGTCAGGATGCATCACAACAAGGTTTGGGAACAGCTCCATCCAAGACCGCAAGAAATTACAGAGAATTGTGGATGCAACCCCCCCGACCATCACACAAACCAACCTCCATTCCATTGACTCCATCTACACTTCCCGCTGTCTCGGCAAGGCCTCCAGCCCAATCAAGGACCAGTCTCATCCCGGCCACTCCCTCTCCCATCAGACAAGAGGTGCAGAAGTGTGAAAACGCACACCTCCACATTCAGGGACTGTTTCTTCCCAGTTGTTATCAGGCAACTGAGCCATCTTATCACCAACAAGAGAGCGGTCCTGAGCTGCCATCGACCTCATTGGAGACCCTTTGACCATCTTTAATCGGACTTTGCTGTTGTTTATCTTGCACTCCACGTTATTCTAAGTATTATATAAATCCGGGCCGTCTGTACTCTTGAGGAACTATCTCCCGGGGCAGTTCCTCCGTGATACCATGTAATAAAGTCTCGTCTCCTTAAGTACGATTCCTCGATTGATTTCTTTGACAGCTATCCAGTCAGCAGAAAAACAATATATGATTACAATTAAGCCGTCCAGTATACACATACAGAACAAAGGAAATAAGGGAATAAAGTGAATATGGTGACTATGGTGAGGGTCCACTTACAACCAGTTTACACAGAAGGTGACTAAAATCACAGAAGGATGAAATATAGATTAGGCATGAGATATTAACACTGCGTGAGATATTAATTGGAAGAGGGTGTGATACGAATTAAAATCTAGAGACAGGAGAATAAATCATCGATTAAACAAATGCTAAAATTAATCCACTCTGCAACAATGTACTGATGTCTATCAGAATCAGTAGGGGCTAAAAGGGAAATTAGAAAAAAATAATCTGTGACTCAGAGAGCAGCTGACCACACTGCCAGCCTGTCCAAACCTGGCAGTGCATGTCTCATGATGGCTCAATTAAAGACACAGTCAGATGTAGAGGAGCTGGTGTATAATGAGTGTGGAACGTTAAAGGAAGTACTAAACCAACCTCTTAACATGCAGCCAGTGCCAATTACAAATATGAGAAAAGCACAAAGTGCTGGAGTAACTCAGCAGGTCAGACAGCATCTCTGGGGGACATGGATAGGCAAGGCTTTGGGTCAGAACCCTTCTTCAGACAGGAATCTGAAGTCCCAACTCGAAGCGTTGCCTGTCCTTGACCTCCAGAGATGCTGCCTGACCTGCTGAGTTGCACCAGCACGCTGTGTTTTTTATTTGTAAACCAGCATTTACAGTTCATTGTGTGTACAAATATTCGAACTCTGGGAGAAATAATAAAAAGACATGAAGTGATTTAGACAGACTCTGACCCTGATCCCGTGATGACAGAGGATGGAACGTTGAAAACCCTTGGTTCTTTGCCCAGCCGACACATCTTACCTCATTTCCATTTTGTGGACACAGCCCAGATCATCACAGCAACCATTCTCCTTTCCATTGACTGCATCTACACTTCACGCTGCCGGTCAAGGAACGGTCACTCCCTCTTCTCCCCTCTCCCATCAGGCAAGAGGTGCAGAAGTGTGAAAACGCACACCTCCAGATTCAGGGACTGTTTCTTCCCAGTTGTTATCAGGCAACTGAACCATCCTACCACCAACTAGAGAGCGGTCCTGAGGTACCATCGACCTGATTGGAGACCCTCGGACTATCTTTAATCGGACTTTGCTGTAGTTTATCTTGCACTGTACGTTATTTTTTTTTAATCCTGTTTCTGTAAACCGTTGACGGCTCGATTGTAATCATGTATAATCTTTCCACTGACTAGATAGCAAGCAACACTTTAATGTTGGTACTTGTGAAAATACACTAAACTATAAAGTCCAATAAAAAGTGGATACACAACAGTAACATGGGGTGTTCACATCATTGGTGGGGTGGAAGATTGCAACCTTCACGTGGCCCGCCCTGTTTCGACGAATGCAATCACCACGGGCGTGCACATTCAAATAAGATCAAATTGAACAAGTTGTCCTACAACTTTAGGCTGTGCACGCCATACGCAAGAAGAAGAAGAAGACATCATTGGTGCATGTATTAATTGATATCATGCCATTGTGAACTTAGAGAGGGTAAACTTACAATGACAATGATGGAGTTATGTTATCAGGCAGGTGTATTATTGCCTGCTATTTGTTCCTTATGTCTTTTTCAATGGTGAAACATTTAAAAGAAAATCACAAAGTACTGGAGTAACTCAGCAGGTCAGGCAACACCCAGGGAGAACATGGATTGGTGACGTTTCGGGTTGAGACCATTCTTCAGACAGGCATTGTTTGAACATTTAAAAGTATTGCCGTTCAGAAGAACCTTGATGTCTTTAAATTTAAAACTGTAAATCTCGAAAGATTCTCTGAAATGTAATCTGCAGGTATAGTAAGTATTTAGGATGACAATTGTAAGGTTCATCTTTATGTGAGGTTTTGAGTACATAGATTCTAATGGAAATTACACAGGTTATGATACCCTATGATAAACAATAGACAATAGGTGCAGTAGTAGGCCATTTAGCCCTTCGAGCCAGCACCGCCATTCACTGTGATCATGGCTGATCATCCACAATCAGTACCCCATTCCTGCCTTCTCCCCATATCCCCTGACTCCGCTCTCTTTAAGAGCTCTATCTAATATCTTGGGTATCATGTATGGTTCTGGCCTCACTAAGAATATATATTAGCAACAGAGGGACTGCCAGCAAAGGTGAATATATTGTAGAAACAAAAAAAAAATCTGAATTTAAAAACACTAAACAAAAATTGGAACAGTTGGAAACTGGTAATGGGTAAATTATCACACAAAAATAAATATTAAGTTCTCACGCACTATAGATTAATGGAAGGAAAAGTGTTGAATTGAATACATATATACAGAATGGGAGAATGTTACAGCATGAAGCCATTTGGTTAATAAAATCTGCACCCACTCTATATAAGAACAAACCCACTGGTCCCTTTCTCTTATCTCGTTTCCCAATACTTTGTAAATTATTTGCTTTCAGACATTTAGCCAGTTTCCCGTAAAATGCTGCAAATGAACCTGCTACCACAATTATCGTATGTAGCACATTCTATGTCATAATTACTCAATGTGGTGAAGTGGATTTCCTCATCAACACACAGTGCTGGAGGAGCTAAACAGGACGGCAATACATGTGGAGGGAATGGTTAGGCAAGGTTTCTTTGAAGAACGTTTCTTTGAAGGGTTTGATCCTGAAACATTGCCTTTCCATTCTCTCCATAGATGCTGCCTGGCTTGCTGAGTTTCTCCAGCACTTTGTGTTTTGCTAAAGATTCCAGCATCTGCAGTTTCTTGTATCCCCAACATTTTCCTTCTGGTTCTTTTACTAATCACCTTCATTCCTTGCCCCCAATTTCTTGATTTCTCTGCCTATGAGAACAGTTTTTAAAATCTACTAGACCAAGTGCAGACCCGTTGGGTCTGTTCCCCGAACGTGCGGCTGAGGGGGGGGGGGGGGGGGGTGGGGGGGGGTGGGGGGGTGGGGGGGGGGGGGGGGTGGGGAGAGGAAAGTGAGAGGGAAGGAGGGGGGAAGAGAGGGAGGGAGGGGGGGAGAGGTGATTTGAAATATTTTTATTTGATCCCTTTATAACTTTCTGTGTTCCAAGGAAAATAATTTGTGTTTCTTCATTTTATCCACATTAATAAAGTCCAACATATGGAACGATGTTGCTGAATTTCTTCTGCACTCTCTGCAAAGCCTTTACCTTAGGTGCTCTTGGAGCCCTATTTTAAAAATATTTGCATTAAACTTCCTTATTAGAACACGCATACAAAATTTGGTTGAAATCAATTATTGTCTAGGGGGTCCACGAGCCAATCAAAATTGTATCCATTTTATGCAAAAGGCAACTATATTAATGCAATGAATAACTGAAAAATAATAGCTCCTGTAAAATCATTCTGCATATTTGCCCTATTTGAGGTTACGTTGAATCATTTCACTGTTCTTATCCACAAAATTAAGCATGAGGCAGCTATTTGATGGATATTAATGACATCGGTTGGAAGCTGCATACCAAATCTCGTTGCGCTTATGTGCAATGACAATAAATGATATTATTATTATTATTATTATTATTATTATTATTATCAATATAATTAAAAAATAGCTGCCTTATGTTTTATTAAATACATTTGGAGCTTATATATGGGGTGGAAGATTGCAAATTTCACGTGGTCCGCCCTGTTTTGACTAATGCAATCAACTCGACGTGCACAAACGGAAGATCAACTGGAACAAGTTGTCCAACAACTTTAGGCTGTGCATGCCACACGAAAGAAGAAGAGCTTAAATATTATAAATTGGCTACCATTTGTATATATTGTTATGGAAACCGAACAAAAGCTAGTCAAAAAACATTGTGCACTATCACCAATGTTTCCTAAAGTGTTATGCCTACAACTAGACACAATCCTACAATTGTAGCTAAACCGGTGTTTATAATATTTGATCATCACCTCCTTGCCCTGTACTTACTGACACTATTATTGAAGTCCAGAATCCTATATCCTTTCTTATCCAATTCTTTAACCAGCCACGAGGGGCCGAATGGCTTAATTTTGGCTCTATCATGTAATGGAATGCTTTCACAATTGTCGCTGAGCCACTTGAAAAGTGTGAATCCTCCCTTATTGCAAAGGGAAGTCAGATGTTCTACTGGTTGAATTGCTTCCTGCTCAGTAAACATGGATTTTAAGCAATCATCCACGTAGAAATTATTCTTCAAAGAGATTCTTACTTCATGAAATTTAGTATTCTCGCCAAACTTGCGTTTCAAACTCTGGTTGCGTCGCTCTGCCATACGATGATTATTCGATAGACTAACACATTCTTGTTTGAAAGGTAAGTCCAGGCAATAGTGTCTGTCAATCTTTACTGAGTAGTTTATAATATCCATAAACTTCAACTCTTCATTCGACATCTCTTCACATTCCTTGTCGATACTTTCATTGAAGTCATGATTGTATGGCTTCATCACCGGCTTTTCTAATTTATCAGTAAATATTTGATTAACAGCAATGGTAGGATAGTTCCTCTGATTCTTGTTTTCGTTGTTCCTTTTCAAAGAGCCATAGATAACTCATCCAAGTCGGGTTTTTGCAGCATACGGTCCATCACCTTAGCTCCTCACAATCTGTATAGGTTCCAATGCCTTCAAAACATTTGTTCCGATAAGTAGATCAACACTAGAATTTATTTCAGATATCTTGACATCCTTCAGGTAAGGCCATTGCTTCAAGTCTTCATGCCTTGGTATATTTTGATGACCAACAGGCATGGTTCCATGTGTAAACACTTCAGATATTGGTATAAAATTATCTTCATTCAGACTGGATATCTCCATACTCGTAATGTAACGACTCCTGTTCTCTTTATCTTTAGTCATGGTACGTAATCGAATCTTAGTCTCTTCTCCTGTGATGTTCAGCCTTCTCGTCAGGTTTTCTGTGCAAAAGGTAGTCGAACTTCCATGATCCAGAAAAGCATATGTTTGCGTCTTACTGTTCCTTACCTGTACTGGTAAGATAGAAAAATTACAAGCTTCAACCCCGGCCCCAATATGAGCAGTTACTTGAGGCAAGGTGATAGCATCACTAGTAGTTGGCTTCTTCTTCTGTTCCGTTTGCTCCAGTTCCTCCTCTTCTATTTGCTCTGGTAGTTCATCATCCATTTGTTCCGGTTCTTCCTCCTCTCAATACTCTGGTAGCTCTTCTTCAGTGTGAAGTGCTTCAGGATGATATTGCCTGCACATAACAAATCATAGGATTCTTACAGTCTCTCACCATATGTCCTTTTTGCAAACATCCAAAACAGATTCCCTTCTCTTTCAAGAAATCCATCTTATCTTCATATTCTTTCATCTTGAATCTTCGACACCATCTTATGGTGTGACCAACTTCATCACATTACAAACAAAATACTATTTGCTTGCTAGTAGATACATTTCCTTACATTCTATCTGTCTTTTCCACAGGTCTGGTTGTGATAGCAAAACTACTTCTCATAGGTTCTGATATTTCTTCAGTTTTGGTAAAGGTAGAGCCTTTGTTAGTTGCAATTGGTGCACAGAAAAGACGCTGGGTGGCACAGCACGGTGGCGCAGTGGGAAAGTTGCTGCCTTACAACACCAGAGACCCGGGTTCGATCCTGACCACTGCTGCTTTCTCTACGGAGTTTGCACGTTCTCGCTGTAACCCGCGTGGGTTTTCTCCAGGTTTTCCTTCCACACTCCAAAGACGTGCAGGTTTGTAAGTTAATTGGCTTCGGTGATATTGAAAAATTGCTCTGGTGTGTGTAGGATAGTGTTAATGTGCGGGGATTGCTGTTCGGAGCGGACTCGGTGGACCGAAGGGTTTTCGTGCTGCTTCTCTTAAGTAAACTCAGTGTATTCACTGTGCTATTCCTCTTATGGTTTTGTACACCTCTGTCAGATCACCCTTCATCCTCTTTATATTTGTCCTTTTTATAACTGCTTGCAATCTTTCCTTATGTTTTCTATTATATACCCTTATGATTGCATTCTTGGTTCCCCTTCAGGATTTCCTGCAGCCAACCTGATTCTCATGCATTGCAACAGGCAGCTAGCTAGCTGTCATATGTCCACAAGGCTACGTGCTGCTGCAAGGATACTCAATTCAATTTCAATTTAAAAACTCTTATTGGCATGATAAAAAAAACATTGTTATATTGCCAAAGTATAAAACATGACATACATATTTAAAATGCATAAGTATAAATACAAGTATACAGTGCATGGATAGATATGTCCCTGTACATAAACTCGCAATGGGCCAATAGCCCTTTATTGATTGCTACACGTTCTTGCAGCTGTATCTCTCTGCAGATACGTCATTGCCCCCCCACACAGGGGGAGGGGCGAGTGCGCAGACGTCACCGCCGCGGCCGCTGGCCGGTCGGGAACGCGCACGATCACTCGCTCCCGCGGAGGACAGGCCGCGCATGCGCCCCCTTGCTCACTCGCTCCCGCGGAGGACAGGCCGCGCATGCGCCCCCTTGCTTGCTCGCTCCCGCGGAGGGCAGGCCGCGCATGCGCCCCCTTGCTTGCTCGCTCCCGCGGAGGGCAGGCCGCGCATGCGCAGTCGCTCAGTCGGTGGGAGGGAGGTCGCCGTCCGCTCACTCCCCGCAGCCGCTCGTCTCGCCACCGCCGCCACCTCCTCCTCAACAACAGCCGGTACGTATCCGTGCCTCAGAAACACGAGCATTTTTATTTCAACTTGACGACTGTTTTTTTCCCCCCCTGTGAAGGAAGGGAGGAGATTCGCCGTGAATTTATTTTTTCTTTCTCTATCTCTCTCTCTCTTCCTCCTGAGGCCGGGGCCATGAGTAAAAGGGAGGAGACAACGTGTCTGATCTCTCGCTGACTAGTCTAATCCCTTCCCTACCTCCCTCATCTCAACCCCTCGGCGCCCCCGGGCCAGCGAGCAGCAAGGGTTGCAGACAGACCCTCTCTCCACACACACACACTAACACATCCTCGCAGCAGAGTTTGTGGGCCGCTGGGCTCGACAGCATGGAGACTAGACACAAGGCACTGCAGTCGATAGCTTGGCGGCTGCCGTCCTGTATGTGTGTGTGTGTGACCTTTCAGCTGTGGAGGTGGCGGGCGTGTGGTCAGCGTTTGGGCTCTGGGCCTGTGCTCGCTGGAGTTTACAAGGGTAAAGGGTGGAGGGGAGGGGTTTACAAGGGTAAAGAGTGGAGGGAGAGAGGATCTCATTGAAACTTACCAATTAATGAAAGTGCCTGGATACTGAGAGCATGTTTCCACTAGTGGGAGAGTCCAGGTCTAGAGGGCATAGCCTCATCAAGAATAAAAGGACGTACCCTTAGAATGGAGAGGAGGAGAAATTTATTTAGCCAGAGGGTTGGTGCACCTATGAAATACATTGCCCCAGACGGCGGTGGAGATCAAGTCATCAGGTAATAAAAATGAGCTGGTTTATGCTAAGAATAAACAACAAAATATTGGAGAAACTCAGTGGGTTAAACGTTATTTCTGGGGTAAATGCATAGGTGATGGAAGGACTGCAGATGCTGGTTTATACCATAAAGATGGTAAGTGATATTAAGATAGGGACAAAATGTTGGAGTAACAGAATGGGTCAGAGAGCATCTCTAGAGTAAATGCATAGTTGATGGAGGCCAAGTCACTGGGTATTCTTAAAGTGGAGATTGATAGGTTATTGACGAGGAAGTGCGTCAAAGGTTATGGGGAGAAGGTAGGAGAATGGGGTTGAGGGTGGAGTACGCTCAATGGGCTGAACGGGCTAATTCAATGTTTTATGGTCTTTAGTCGGGGCAACGGCAGCTATTCTATTATATCACGACTCAATGGTTTTGTAACATTGTGGTTGTTATTATTGTCCAGTTTGTGGGACACATGTCCTTACCTTTTTTGAGTTTTAACAATTTAAAATGCACTTTTGATCTTGTTCTTTTTGACCTTGAAGATCATGTAAGGTTATTCCAGTTTGGAATGGGCAGATGGCTCCCTAGATGTATGATATTTGCAATGTTAGCGGTTGAGGTTTTCAGGTTTTTTTCTGAATCATGAAGATTTACTTTGTAAATGCAACATTTATTTTGCCCAGTGTACATTAATTTGCATGTGAATTGAGAGTACTCTGACTATTCTACTACAGTTAGAATTCCAAAGAGAGAGGCGGCACAGAAGCAACAGCTTAGGCCTACTGAGTCACTCTGACCATCAAACACCTGTTTGTAGAGATACAAGGAGCTGCTATAACTGGGATCTTGAGCAAAACACAAAGTGCTGGAGTAACTCGGCACATCAGGCAGCATCTGGCGGGACTACCTTGTATGTTTATCCTACCTTAATCACATTGATTGATGGGCTCGGCGGGCCGAAGGACCTGTTGCCACACTGTATCCCTAAAACTAAAAATTAGAAAGTGAAACCTGCAATCCTTTTATAAGTAATGTTGGGATGTTCCATGTTCAACAATTTAGGAGATTGATTAAGTTAGGCAGATCATGGTTTGCTGGTTCAGTGCCCATATAAAATCATTATTCATGAATATTGTACGTAGTCCATTCACTGACTGAATAGCACGCAACAAAAAAGTTTTTCACTGCACCTCTGTACACGTGATAATAATAAACTATATTTAAAAAGTCAATTTTGTGCATTTGTACTCCAATATGTTTGCCCTGTAGTAAAGCTGGATTAGTAAGGAGACGAGGAGGAATTTCTGTAGTCAGAGGCTGGTGAATCTGGAACTCATTGCCACAGCTGGTTGAGGGAGCAAGGTCAATGGATATTTTTAAGGCAGAGATTGGCAGATTCTTGATTAGCAAGGGTGTCCGGTGTTACGGGGAGAAGACAGCAGAGGAGAATGGGGTTGAGGGAGAAAGATAGATCAGCCTTGATTGAATGGAGACGTAGACTTGATAGATCAAATGGCCTAATTCTGATCCTATAATTTATAAACCAGTGTAAGACATTGTGGTGCTATTTGAAATCTATATAGTTTTGATTACATGTGCTCTGCTTGTTGCCATGTCATAAGTAGTTTTTTCACCTGCAGAATAATATCACCTTGTGTTAGTATTATGAGTGACATCTATATTGGTGAAGAATAGTTGTGGTCAAGCACTGCCTGACAATATTGTGATATCTAGTTTTGTTTTCCATTCTTGAGTGTGACTGCTCCTGACTAGGTTGGCAGTTATTTCTCAATTGCCCTGAACGTAATATGTGTCTTTTTGAACGTATTTTGTTTCAACTGAAGAACTTGCTAAGCCAGTTTAAAGAGATAGCAAACATGTCCACGTGGGTCTTGAGTTCATTATATAAAAGCAGCAGATTTTGTTTCAGTAAAAGACATGACGAACCAGTAACACTTTAATAAGATCTATCTAAAATTATGCTCTCAAACTGCTTAAAGTATTAAGAAAGGTCTGGTTTCGACACACAACATAAACTACCCATGCTCTCCCTCTCCAGAGATGCTGCCTGACCCGCTAAGTTACTCTAGAACTTTGTGTTTCCATTTTTGCTTATTATTAGTATTATTTGAATGTTTTCTCTTTGGATTATTAGTCCAGGGCTATTCTAAAAAAACAGGGCATTGTAGTAACATTTTGAGGGTTTAAAACAATGACAATATATTTCATGTGCAACTTAACTTTTTTTCTCAGAGACATTCTTGATTTTTCCCCTCTGAAACCATTTTATTTCTACTTTAAGTCAGTGGAAAGTTCAGGCAGATGGTTTTTGGGTTAGAATTATCACCTGCTGTACACTGGTGTTTAAAGATGCAATAGAATATTTGAAGCCTCCCAGAGCCTTGGTTTAATGCCTCATCTGGGAGAAGCATACCCAAGATTGCATCAATTTTTAAGCAAAGATTGCATGCACACACTTCTGGAGTAGAATAAAGGCTCTATGTACACTGGTGGAAAACAAGGCAATGGAGAGATTAAAATTGTCAAATAATGTGTCTACCTTCAATGTAATCAATTATATCTGTTGCTAGGACACACAATACTCTTTCTGAATTGCTATGCCAATTTAAGAATGTGGACAGGATGATATTTTATGTTCTTCTTCTTGTGTATGGCATGCACAGCCTAAAGTTGCAAGACAACTTGTTCTGTTTGATCTTCTGTTTGTGCACGCCAGGTTGATTGCATTCGTCGAAACAGGGTGGACCTCGTGAAGGTTGCAATCTCCCACCCCTTTTTTATATTGATTAATGTCTAATGCTGAAGATTTATTGGGACTTTGCACAAAATGTCTAATTGCAAATAGAAGGAATCCCAATGGGATTAGGAAATACATTCCCGTTATATAGTTAAGATATTTCCTAGTCTTTTGGACTAATGCAAGGAGAATGTGAAACTATATTATAAAAGGATTGGATGAAGAGAAAAAACAGGTACTCTATATTTGTTTTTATATATCTCATGGCCACGCTACATTGAGGGAGTACAAAAGTATAAGACCATTCCTTCATTTTGCTCAAATGGGGTAAAATAAAATTTTTGGGAATAGAAACAAATGATTGGCTTCTTCTTGCGTATGGCGTGCACAGCCTAAAGTTGTAGGACAACTTGTTCTATTTGATCTTATTTGATTGTGCACGCCGGGTTGATTGCATTCGTCGAAACAGGGCGGACCATGTGAAGGTTGCAATCTTCCACCCCAATGATTGGCTCATTGGACATATGACTATGGTAAATCTGCTGACTAACAAATCAATTTCACAATCCAAAAAACACCCAAAGTTGCATGTCATATTTTGCAACATTACCAATCAAACCTAGAACAAATCAAGGGACATTATTTACATGGCCAGTGAAATTTACAATTGTCACTGATGAATAAATAATTGATTGTGCTAGTTTGCTATCAGTTTTCTAAATGCCTGGAGCTGTAATTATTACATACTGGTGAATAGGGTGTGTTGGTTTACATTGTGCATGTAAAACTTTAGTCAAGTATTTAAAGATTTCTAAAATAGTACATTTTGTGTATGAGATTTATGCTCAGAAGAGCACCAATTTATTAGTTAATCACGCAAAGCTTACATTTGGCTAATGCTGTTCGGTAATACTGTTCTGTTTATGCTAATCTTGCATTTTGTGGACTTTTTGTTATGAATTTGAATTTCAGTAATGCCATCTGCCTTCAGTTTTCAATTTAAGAGAGTTCCTAAAATTATTTTCAGGTAGAAAACTTGGGCAGGGCGGGTTGGGTTGGTCTTTGAGAGGCAAGAGCAATTTTGCTGAATGGATTGGTCTAAATGAGATCTTTTGATCCAAATGTTCAGAACAATGTGTCCATTCTGGATTGTGAGAGGGACAGATGATATGAACACAATTGCCAAAGTCTTGGGCCTTGATAAAGGGGGTCAAATAGATGATATATGTGGAGAGTCTACAACAATATGTGGCTATGATTTGATGAGGCAAAGCAATGGTCAGAGTTGAAGGGAAGAATGAATGGGTTCTAAAAGAGCTGGGGAAGTTAGGATAAGAAAGTTGTTTACAGTGTAAATGAGAATGTTAACTGAATTTTATTTTGGATGAGTAGTATTTTGTGGAGATGCGGAATAGGATTTTGGAGAATTTGAGCTGAAAAGCTTGGACAATGATTAGGATTCGAGACAAATGCTAGTGATATGGAGATTTCAAAAAAATGCCCTTGATAATTTATGTTGGAATTAAGATGATGACTGAAACATAAGAATTTAAGATCAGGGAAATCGGGCTTCACTCCTGCCTTTAATGCTGATGAAGTCTGAATCCCAGGATCTCCATTGGCCATAGCCCTGAAGCAGTGAAAATTAGCTTAGATTTGATTTGGAAGTCTCCTATCAGTTAATAATACCAATGCAACAAACCTCTTTCAGAATTCAAATAAAAAGTGTCCATCAATGTGAAAGATTCATTACAGTTTTGACATTTTTATGGTAGCCTACAGTAATGAGTTTGATTGGTGTTTCTGTTTGGCCTTTGGTTTTTAATATTCAACTTAATTACCATCTCTGAATCCACATTCCCCACATCCCTACTCTGCCCCAAACAAGATCTTAGTGGTCAGAGGTAGGGTGGTCATTATTGACCAAGACATTAATTGAATCGGCTGCATAAATTTGCCACCTCTTAAATATTGCTGATAATGTGTATTCTGTGACGTTTTACTCATTTCCCATCTCTCAAGTCTTTCCATCATCTCTAATGTACTAATTAGGAGTATGCTGAAATACGTTATGAATACAGCTCTAACAACCCTCAAGAATCCAAATAAAACAACCTACTGTTTTGCACGGCACCATCTAAATGTCCCCATCCAACATTGGTGCAGCATGGTGACAATGTGTGCCACATCGACATTGGCAGCCTTCTTGTCAACCTTCTAAAACTTGAGGCTGCTGCCACCAGGAAGAATAAAAGCATCAAGAATATGGAAACTGCACTGCCTATGATCTGTCTGCAATTTCATCTACAAGTTGCACAGTATCCAGCCTTGGACTACTGCTCATTGGTGTGGATCCTGCAATGCTCTCACAACAACACCTTGGAGTACCTTCATCCTTAAAAAGATGCAGTCATTCAAGTTGGACCACAATCAACTGGAGGGCTATTGGGGATGTACAATAGCTAGATGTCCAACAGATAGCTAGCATTTGTAACCCATGAATACATTTTAAAACCTATATATTTATAATATAAATATTTTATATTACATTATTATAATATATATTGTTTAATACTATAAGATTTTTTTAATGAAATCTAATTTCCCACTAAATATTGTGTATATATTTATTTAATTGTTCATATTTGAAAATGCATTTCTTTTGCGATTTTGTTGTGGATTTCCTACTCTGAGATCAGAATTGTCACACACAATAGACAATAGGTGCAGGTGTAGGACATTCGGCCATTCGAGCCAGATCCGCCATTCAATGTGATCATGGCTGATCATCCAAATCAGTACCCCGTTCCTGCCTTCTCCCCATATCCCCTGCCTCTGCTATTTTTAAGAGCCCTATCTAGCTCTCGCTTGAAAGCATCCAGAGAACCTGCCTCCAACGTCCTCTGGCAGAGAATTCCACAGACTCACAACTCTCTGTGAGAAAAAGTGTTTCCTCGTCTCCGTTCTAAATGGCTTACCATTATTCTTAAACTGTGGCCCCTGGTTCTGGACTCCCCCAACATCGGGAACATGTTTCCTGCCTCTAGCGTGGCCAAACCCTTAACAATCTTATATGTTTCAATGACACATAGTGGGACTTCACACAGAGGGTGGTGGGTGTATGGAACGAGCTGACAGAAGGGGTAGTTGAGGCAGGTATTATAAACAGTATTTAAAAGTGATGTGGGCAGTTCCATAGATGGGAACGGTTTAGAAGGATGTGGGCCTAATGTAATTTTGTGCTGTACGACTCTGATTC
Source organism: Amblyraja radiata (assembly GCF_010909765.2). Lineage (NCBI taxonomy): Eukaryota > Metazoa > Chordata > Chondrichthyes > Rajiformes > Rajidae > Amblyraja > Amblyraja radiata. The sequence continues at coordinate 10,301,045 of NC_045966.1, read as the reverse complement.
TAGCTCCATACTTAACTGATACTGGTACACGTATTTTGGCCTCCCGGGAAAAAAAAACTTTCACAGGGAGGGTCTGTTACTCATTTGTTGAAGCAGTCAGTGTACCTAATGGACAAGCAACAAGTGCTGGCAATGTCAATGACATTTAGAAAAAAATATTTTTCTGAAGAATTATCTGCAGAGTTAAAGTAGAACGCCATGAAAGAAAGATTTAGGTTTTTAAAAAGGTTTAATTTAATCTATCTATTTCATCTACTCAATCTATCTGAATCCTCTATTTGATGATTCATTATATGGTGATTCACTTTTGAAATACATTTTTCCAATTGTTGTAATCTGAGTTTAAAACTATAATGAAATTACCTGCTAACTGGTTTATTAACTGGTTTGCACCCATATGCATGGTAATTACTTTATTCTGCTGCATGCTTCCATTTAATAACAATGGTTACACCCTAGAAATATGAGTAACCTTGGAAAGACCTTGAAGGAAATGGAAGATGTGAAACCGAGTAAATGCAATGTTCAGTCATGGCATTGGCATTATAAAGGAAGGACTCGTAGACCAAGTTTCTGATTTTAAACTAATATAACAGTAGGATTTTGAAGATCGCTTTGTTACCCCTAGGCCAAATGAAGAGAGTTATGTATATTGTTCCAGTTTCTTCATTGTAAGTAGCAGTCTCTTGCATGCGTAGCCAAGACTTAGAGAGCAGCATAGCTCAGGACTCTTGAAGTTTACTGAAACTTCATAATGCGACAGTTAACAGCAACTAAAATACTACAGTTAGTATAAAGAGGACAGGAATTATATAATTTCTCGTATGGCAGCAACATTGTAAAACGTTTGTGCTTAAACAATCTTGCAGTGCTTTTAATTTTGACTACAATGGCACAGCTCACTCTGTTTTCACCCTTCTACGTGGATTGATTGGATTTCTTCATAGTTTTATTTAAAGCTGCCAAGATTTACCCTGAGTCGCTTAGTAGTTTTATAATGCAAAAGACTCCCCCACCATGTCAGTTGCTTGATTTAACTTAGCCCCTAGGTTTTTGATGGATCAATTTATATCCAGTGTTTTCCTTACAAGTTCATGCACCCCAACATGATTTTTCTCTACAATACCTTGTATATATATACTTGTGTAATGGCTTGATTGTACTCGTGTACAGGCAATACGTAGAGGGTCCTACAAAGGAGAGGGCAAAGCTTGATCTACTCTTAGGAAATTGGATAGGGCAAGTGACATATGTCAATGGGCAAGCCTTTTGGGACCAGCGGCCACAGTTCTATTAGCGTTAAAATAGTTATGGATAAAGGCAGGGTAGGTGCACAAGTTAAAATTATGAATAGGGGTAAGGCCAACTTTGATGGTATTAGACAGGGAACCTGCTAAAGTTAATTGAGTACGTTTTTTGTGGGCAATGGAATGTCCAGAGTGCCTTTAAAAGTGAGATGACGAGGTCAGGACATGCAAATGAAGAATTTTATATATTTCCTCAATTTCTCCATTGTAGGTAGTATTCTCTTATACATAATGTGACTGGGCCTGCAGCCATGCATGTTCCTGTTATAGTGAAGGGCAAGGTAATTAGGAGTAAGGAAGCTTGAATTATGAGAGAAATTGAGGCTCAGGAAAAAGGAGGCATGGGACAGGCAGCTGGGATGCAGGAGGATTTGTGGGCACTGAGGAGCATACTTGAGAAGGGAATTAGGAGGGCTAGAAGGGGGCAGGAAATATGTCTGGCAGATAATATTAGTGAAAATCCAAAGAGATTTGATGTACATTAAGGAAAGACAAGTAACTAGAGGGAGAATGGGGCCCCATAGAAAGTAAAATGGTCAAATCTGAGTGGAGCCACAGGAGATGGCCAAGGTCTTCAATGAGCATTTATTCCCTCTTTTTACCGTGGAGAAAGACAGGAAGACTGGGGTACCTGGGACAGCTAATGTAGACGTCGAAGAACGTCCGCATTACAGTCAAAGAGATACTAAATGTCCTAAGGTGTATGAAGGGAGATAAATCTCCCAGGCCTAATCGGATATATCAGAGGACACTACGAGGACCTAGAGAAATTGCAGATGCCCTAGCTGAGGTAAATGAATCATCATTAGTCATGGGTGAGGTGCCGAAAGACTGGAGGGTGGCTAATATTTAAGATGAGCTTGTGATGTGCCTCAGGGATGGGTGGGCCCATTGCTGTTGTGGTTTATATTGATGATTTGGATGGGAATGTAGAAGGCATGATTAGTAAGTTTGCAGATGACTCTGGTGGGTGGTGTCATAGATAGGGACGATGTTTATTAAAAATTACAGGAGGATCTTGATCAGCTGGGCAAGTAGGTCGAGGAATGGCTTATGGAGTTTAATGCAGATAAGCGTGAGGTGTTGCGTTATGGGAAGTCCAACCAGACCAGGGCCCTGGGGAGTGTTGGAAAGCAGAGGGATCTAGGAGTACAGGTACATTGTTCCTTGAAGGTTTCAGTTAGATAGTAGTCAAGAAGACTTCTGGCAAATTGTCCTTCAGCCAGCAAATTGATTATAGAAGGGATGTTTTGTTATAGTTGTGCTAGACATTGGTGAAGCCACATTTGGAGTATCGTGCTCAGTTTTGGTCACCCTGATATAGGAAGGATGTTGTTAAGCTGGAGAGAGTGCAGAGTAGATTTACAAAAATGTTGCCAGGACTTAAGGGCCTGAGCTACAGAGAGAGTTTAAGCAAGCTAGAACTTTATTTCTTGGAGCGCAGGAGGCTGAGGGTGATCTTATATACGATCATGAGGGGAATAGATAGGGTGAATGCATGGAGTCTTTTGTCCAGGGTAGGGGAATTGAGAACATGGGGTAATGGGTTTAAGGTGTGAGGGGAGAGATTTAATAGGAACACGTGGGGCAGCTTTTTCACACGTAGACATTGCTCCTACTCTGCAGATAGTCAAATTGTAAATCCTTTGTGGGGAAAAATGCATAATATAAATTGGTCATGTGATTATTGAACAAGTTAATGCGCAATGATTCAGTAACAATCGTGAGAAATTGATTGTTAACAAAAGGTATGTATAAGGTTATATGATACACTTGCCTATCAACAATGGGAACGGTCTCTTCATCAGTTTACAAATAAAAATATAATGATATTAGTTAGAAACATTGTATGAAATCTTAGGGTTAATCATCTTTTAATGGTTATGGCGGGCATTTGATTCCTGTATTGGATAGCAGAAAATGTCATTTAATGTTAAAATTGTGGTTGATGGCCAATTGTAAAAGACAGTTGTTAGTAAGTTAACAACAATTTGAAGGCCTGGTTTAAAAGGGCATAAACCATTTGTTGAGCTATGGTAATTGAGATGAACACCAATGTGTTTCTTCACCAGATAAAATGGCAGTTCCACCAACTTATGCAGATCTTGGGAAAGCAGCCAGAGATGTGTTCACCAAAGGCTATGGTAAGAAATTCAAATATTGAGTTTTTGGCAGACACTAGCAATGTTTGCATGTGGATTATTATAATGTGGGATTTGCTGTGTGTTGCTGAGTTTTTAGCAGCATACTGAGGTGTGTATTAGTTTGGTAGGTTCTTTTGTTTGAAGGAGTGGGGGTGGATCAGGAGGTAACATAAGCACAGAAATTGTTTTTGTGGACACTAGTTTAAAATAAATACCTGCACATTTTGTGGCAATGTTACAAACCTGTCGGTGATGAGCTATTAGTTAAAGTGTATGATTGTTAATTTAATATACTTTGATTATTTTTATTATTAAATGTACGGCATTTAAGTGGGTGACCAAGTTAAACTAAGTTGTACATCAGGAACATAACTGAGCGTCTTTGTTCTCTTGGTAGGATTCGGTTTAATAAAGCTGGACTTAAAAACAAAGTCAGAAAACGGATTGGTAAGTGCTATTAGGAGAAAGGTTAATGTAGAGCTTGCTTGGTTCCTGAGGTAATACATAATAATGTTTCGGATGTCTTTGTAATACACAGTACAAAGCTGTGTTTTATTTAACAACACAGTTTTAGCTTGCAAGATGAAGGCAGTTATCCACTTATTGGCCAAAGAGGAGAGTGGAAAAAATATTTTCCACTGTGCCTGAGTCATCATTGATTAATAACATTTTGAATTTTTAGGAAATAGTATTGGCACGATTAGTGGAGAGAGAAACAGATGTTGCCTAACCTTCCATATAAGCATATTTTCTGTAATGCTGGGAAATTAAAATTGTGCTCTTATGCCTGCCTTCATGCTAAATGCAATTAAAAATAACTGGTTTTAGTAATGATGACCATGAAACTACAGGTGTGTCAAATCCATTTCATTCAATAATCGATCAGCTAGACTAACCTTAATGTGCTGACTCGCATCAGTGGTGGTGAACCATTCAGGTCCATTATAGCTGCTTCTGTAGCAGGACAGGTATAAAACCCAACACCTCAGACAATGGATTCGGGCATGGCAAAGTTGCTCCCAGCCCATTTGACCTTGTAATGTCTTTTGCACAAGTCTCTGGACTGGTGTCTAAATTGGGAGCACTGTCACGTGATCTAGCAACTAGTCGGACTCTCAATCATCCTTTATTAGCACCATTGCCAGGACCCTTCGACCCATCTTGTTTATGCCGACCAGTGGGCTAGTCCTATTTGACCCATACCCTCTTAACACTTCCTATCCATATATCTGCCAAGCATCATTTATGTCATAATTACACCAGCTTCTATGGTGGTTTCTGGCAATTCATTCCAGATACGGACTACTCTTTGAGCGAAAAAGTTTCCCTCTGTTGAAGGGCCGCTGTTAAAAGTTGCCTTGAAAAGGCCCCTCTTAGAACTCACCTCAAATCTGTGTGCTCTAGAATCCGCTACCATATGTTGAGAAGTATTCAACAAACTTTCAAGCCTGCTTTGGGATATACCTGATGACTAACATAAATCATCAAAATATTCTCAGTCTTGGGCGAAATTTTAAAAGCCACAAAAGCATAAAAATTTGCCGTGAAAGTTGGTGGATAAAACCTGGTGTTTCAGAAAGGGTACTACAAATTACATTGGTACTCTAAGATTGGGGGAAGGTAAAATGAGTTTTGCTGCATCTCGTAGTTGTCCAAAGTGCTTTTATGAAATAAGAATCATATCAATCTTGACTGTAATTAAGGCACTACTTTGTCCAATCTCTTATGTCAAAAATGCTAAATATTTTGAAATATTGGAAATATTGCAGACTAAATATCTTGCTTCGTATTATAGGAATTCACAAGTGCTGGGTCTGCTAATATGGATACTGCCAAAGTTGCTGGCAGCCTGGAAACAAAATACAAGTGGGTGGATTATGGACTGACATTCACAGAAAAATGGAACACCGATAATGTTTTGGGAACGGAAATTACCATTGAAGATCAGGTAAATAGGTTTTTAAAAAAAACACAAATATAGTGTTTATTCTGTCTTTTTTTAAACCAAAATACAAACTGCACATTTGTTTCTGTTTAGCTTCTGCATGGGCTGAAGATTGGATTTGACTCTTCGTTTGCACCAAACACAGGGTGAGTGTCAAGTCTTCTAATGTTTTGCAGTTTCCCCGCTTGAAAGGGATTTAATTTATCTACCCCGAAATGATGAACTGGATTCACTCAGACCAAACACTTCTTTTCCACCTTTTATTTTCTCCTTCTTTTATTTTGGCAGATTAGTTTTTATCAGTTTTGGTCTTTATCAGTTTTGGTCTTTAACAGTTTTGGTCTTTAACAGTTTTGGTCTTTAACAGTTTTGGTCTTTAACAGTTTTGGTCTTTAACAGTTTTGGTCTTTAACAGGTGAAAAACCGGCTGCCAATCGGGTCTGTAGAAAATCAGTCCTGCTTGCCTTTTCTGGCTCTCGCGGCAATCTTTTCGGACAGTCCTTTTGATTTACTGTTCAAGTTCTCTGCTCGCAAATCTCTTCTCTCTTCGTCACTGGCCTCTGGTGCTCTGTGCCCTTTTGACCCCCAGGCAGAACTCGGCAGGCTGGGGTTCCGCCCACTTCAATCACTGTCTCGTGATTTCAATTGTGGCATTTCTCTGCTCGCAAGTTTCTTGCATTTCAGTTTGACTTGACACCTCCCACTCGATCTTCCAATGGAACCACTTGGGAGATCGACGCTTTAAAGTCAAACTTTGAATGGGGGTTTGAACTTAGTCACCTGATGCATTTTTGTCTTGTTCTTCTACTGGAAGTAAGACAACTCCCCAGACTTTGAGTTTTACCCTCTTCTTGACGTCATCGTGTACGTGGTAGGGTCCAAAGAGGTCTACTGTTGTAAACTCAAAAGGAGCAGCAGGTTCAGTTCTTTCAGGCGGCAGATCACTCATTACTTGTTGACATTTCTTTGCTTTTGCTTTCTTGCAGATTATGCAGTGATCAACAACTTTTTGAGCAATTCTCCTTCCTTTTATGACCCAAGCCTTTTTCCTCATTTTAAGCAAGGTCCCAGCCACTCCGTCATGACTCTCCCTGTGAGCCTCCCGAGCTAGCAGCATGGACACCCAGGCATCAACGGGTAGGATGGGAACAGCAACTTTATCCTCTTCAAAGCTCTGCACTCTGCCACCACAAACCATCAGCCCAGAATCTTGGTCTTTATAGGCTACCAGTCGATCTGTTGTGGTGCTTGGGAAAGTTGTGCCCAATTGCGCAGCACAAAAAATGTCTTTTAGAGCATTTTCTCGTTCTCTTACTGTAATGACCCCTGTCAAAGAGATGGCCTCCCACTTTGGATTGTTTAGAGCTTTGTTCTTGCTAAGAAACCTCTTCGCTGCTCTCCAAATCCATGCAACTGTCTTGATCAGTCGAGTTAGAATGCTGAACCGCTTGACATCAACAAGGTTCTGAATAGCTGACCCTGCAGGTGGTCTCTTTGGGCTTGTTGGTTCCGGTTCTTGGTTCTCTACTTTGGCTCTTGATAGTGCTGCAACAAAAGCTTTCTTCTGTAACTTGTTGATGTTCTCTCTGGCAGTGGCAGCCAGTTCTTTAGCTGATTTTATTGGCCACTCATTCACAGGCAATACCAGGAACTTCGGTCCATTTTGCCACTCCGAATACTGATCAAGGTCTTGAGGGCTAGCACCTCTGGTGATTACATCAGCGATGTTTTGTGGGCCAGGAATCCACCGCCAGTCCTGAATGTTGGTGCTTGTTTGAATCTCTCCAATCCGATTGGCGAAGAATGTCTGAAATCCGTAGCTTTCTCGCTGTATTGCACCAAGGATTGTTTGGCTATCCACAAGATGATACCACTTCGCCACTTGAATTTGACTGTGTAGCTCAAAATACTTCTTTAAGCGTGAGGCGAACACTGCTCCGCACATCTCTGCTTTAACAGCGTCTCCTCTGTGGTCCAAGGGAGTTAACTTGGCCTTGGATTCCACAAGTCTGACAATTGGGCCATGGTCTGAATCCCATCTCAGGTACATCACTGCCCCGTAGGTGTGCTCACTTCCGTCAGAAAAGGTGATTCCCAAGGGTTCAGTTGCGGAGCAAGAGGGAGTCAGTGCCCTGACGAACTTGACTTTTCCAAGTTGTACGTACTCTTCAAAGAGCTTAATTGCATCCTCCCTGAGTCCATCTGAGAGTGCCATGTCCCATGTGTCTCTGACCGAACAGCTTCCCTCTTTTGCTTCTTGGAAAGCTCTGCGTACTAGAATCGCTCCCTTTTGCTTAACAGGAGCCACTATGCCGATGGGGTCATATAGCCCTGCTACCTGGCTGAGAAGCTCTCTTCTTGTTAGGGGATTTGGCGTCTGAGTTTTGATTTGCTCTTGTAGAAGGCTTTGACCAAGCCGCATCTTTTTCTTTCTCTTGGAGAAATTGATTCCCACCATAACGTGGAGCATGTCCTCTTCAACAATGTAGCCCAGACCAAGTGCCTTGTTATCATCATCATGCATTTGGTTTGGTAGGATCATGCTTTTTGTTTTGCTTTTCTTTAAAGCATCATTGTCCTCCTTCCTCCCACTTTGGCCAGACAGAACCCAAGGCTTGAGCTCAAACCCACCAGCTTTTAGGATTTGTTCCACATTTGCTGTGATGATTCTCAACTGGTCGAGGCTGTTGTGAGATGTGAGGATGTCGTCAACATAGCTGTCTTTCTGGAGTACTTGCTGCTCATCCTTGAGGTGGGTAAAAGAAGGAAGATTTGCAGTCTCATGCATTGCCAACTGTGCAATGCACCCCGCAGGTTTGTCTCCGATGTTCACTGGGGTTGTGACAGAGTGGGGGTTTGGAGCAATAAGGTGACTCACATACCACACTGGTCCCTTCCAGTTTGCAATCATGTCTTCGGACAATTTGATTGCAGCCTTTCGGTCCACCATGTCGTGCACCTGCGCTGTGTAGGCACTTTTCCATTCAGGTTCTCTGGATAGCTGCCTCTCCGTCCTGAGAAATGTGGCTTCCACTGTACTTTTATTATTTGGTAGAGAAGCTGGGTCTTCCAACCAAGGATAGCTAGCATGCCAATGTGGGTCTTTACTGTGACGGTCTCCTGTTACGTAGGTGAGGCCTTCCCTTACCACTTCGAGCTCTCTCTCTTCAGCAAGAGTCATTTCTTTTCCGCCTGGCTGGCAGTTTCCACAGCGGCAACCCCCGCACTTTGGCTCGCATGTTGCTCCAATGCTATCCCACTTCCACCAATCCAAGAAGTCCCGATTGGCGGTTGATGTGCGTGACTTCTGAACTTTGACGGCGACCTGTCCGTTTGGTGAAAGTTCCTCAGGGACTGGGGCAGTGAGCTCCTCATACTTTAAAGCAGCTGCTCTCATTGATCTTGCGAAGTGTGTTTTGGACATGTGGGCTGACATGGTAAGCTTCTCAAACAGCTCAGGATGACAACCTCCAACAGTCTTTCCCAGTGGTCCATCCCACAGAATGAGATCTCCAACAGTTCTAATCCTCTGAGGCGCTAGCTGACCTTCTCTATGGCTTATGAGCAAATGTATCTCTTTTGGTCTCACAAGTTCCTCAAGTGGGACGTCTGGAAAGAACTTTTGCAGCTGCTGTGGTGTCACATGTTTGAACATCTGCAATGCTGTCCAATCCATAACAAACTAACTGGTGCGACTTGAGTGTGCCCTTGGGAGTCTTCACTCGGATCTTTAGAAGGTAGCGCATCGTCTCTACGTGGACCTTCATCCCCCCAACTCCATGGACGATAAGCGTGATGTCTTCACTCCTAAGGTTCAGTCTACTCGCAGCCTTGTGAGTTATGTAGTTGGTATCTGAAGCCAAGTCAATTAATGTCCCAACCTTTTGTCCAGCATTTGCTACGACCTCCAGAAGCATCAAAATCACTGGATGCTCTTGCAGTCCACCTTCCTTTAGGAGGCTTGGCTGATGCTTTGCAGTGTTGAAGGCTCTTGATGCAGTGTTCGAGAACACATCTCGGCATTGTTTTGCCAACTCTGGTGGAAGTTTGCTGAAAAACTCCTCTTGGTCCACTGTATATTTCTTCTTGCCTTTATCTTCCTCTGGACCAAATTTACTCCTTCTCTGATCCACACTGCTTTTCCTCATCTCATAATTGGGGCACAGATAAAAATGATGCTCAGGAGTCTGTTCATCCTTGCAGATTTGATTTTTACACAGATATGCAGGTTTGCAGTATGAACCATCATCATGAACTTCAAGACACTTTTTGCATGCTCCCAACTTCTTTACTGCAGCTCTTTTCTCTGTCAGCTTTAGCCCTCGAAACTGCTTGCAGAAGTACAGCTTCCTTTTATGCTTTATGTCACCACAGACTACACAACTTGTGTGGTCATTTTCTGACTTGGTAGACTTGGTTCTGGCATGTCTTGGTTCAGTCCGAGTTTCCTTTCTACTCGGCTCCTCGTCCCTCAGTTGCTCGAGCTGTTCGTATATGCTCTCCTGCTCTTTGAGAAATGACAAGAGACTGTCAAACCGTTTCTCTGGTGCCACACCATTCCTCTTGTCAGCTACATAAACCAGCCATTCCTTCTTAAGGGTTTCTGGAAGCTTTGTTTCAATTGATTTTGTCATCAGTGGATTTTTAATGGCGCCTGTGTCTCCGAGATCGCTCAAGTCATTAAGCGCCTTTTCCACAGCTTGAATTAATTCCACTATTTTACGTGGCTGATGTCCTCTGACAGGTGGGATTCTCTGAAGCTCCTCCACTATCTCAATAGCAATAGCTGTTTGATTTCCAAACCGGTTCTCTAGGACACGAAAGATATCATCTGCAGTGTTATAACTTGTGAGGCGGAGGTCTCTTGTAATTTTGTCCTCCAGACTGTCCAGCAATTGAACCTTCTTCACCTCATTTGATCCAGTGGGTTCACCTTGCTTTTGCAGTGCTTCCCAATCCTTCCTCCATCTATAAAAGTCACGCTTGTTTCCAGTAAACTTAGGAAGGGCCGTGGGCCTCAGTCTGATGGCTGGTGAAGGATAATTGAAAGCATTCGCCGCTTGTGCTAATCCTTCAGCGTCCTTCTTTATTCTTGCCTGTATGAAGTCAGCCTTCCTGGAAACCAGTTTGGGGACGAGAAGCTCGAGTGTTCTTAGGTGTTTCTGGAAGCTCTCTTGCTCATCCAGAGGGACCCAACGTTTCCACCGACTGTACGTCTCCTTTGCAGTCTCTACCAGTTTCTGCAGGTGGTTAAGCATGAATTCATATGCTTCTTGGTTGCTATTTGATGGTGCGGTGGCAGCAGCAAGTTCACATGCACCATCTGCTGTCTGTAGTGAGGTGGATAACTCAACATTTCCAAAGTTTGCCCATAGAGTGTCCTGGATGAGCCCTTTGACCTATTTTAGTTTCGACTCACACTCCTTTGCAGTCTTTGCCAGGTCGGCTTTTTGCTGTTCAGTTAACACAGTTTCCTCATCTGTGTCCAGCTCCGCCTCCAGCTCTGCAATGAGTCCAGCCTCCACATCGTCATTGGCTTCCATGACTTTTTCGGCCTCCTGCATGAGTTTGTTGAACTTGTTCCTGAGCTCCTCTTCAGACATTTCTTCATGGTTCCTAATGATGCTGTTAACAAGACGAGAGAATGCCCGTTTTGCTGTTGTCCTCTTCAGCTTGAGCTGCTCAGCTGACTTTCCAGCAACTTCATCAGCCATGTTTTATTTTGACTTAACTGTCTTTTTTCCAGGTTTCCAGATCTCCTGGCCCCGCCCGGTTTTTCACTGTTAAGTCTTCTACTGTTTCCAGATCTCCTGGTCACAGCGGTTTTTCACTGTCAAGTCTTTTAATATTTTTCAGTTTCCCCGCTTGAAAGGGATTTAATTTATCTACCCCGAAATGATGAACTGGATTCACTCAGACCAAACACTTCTTTTCCACCTTTTATTTTCTCCTTCTTTTATTTTGGCAGATTAGTTTTTTATCAGTTTTGGTCTTTAACAGTTTTGGTCTTTAACAGTTTTGGTCTTTAACAGTTTTGGTCTTTAACAGTTTTGGTCTTTAACAGTTTTGGTCTTTAACAGTTTTGGTCTTTAACAGGTGAAAAACCGGCTGCCAATCGGGTCTGTAGAAAATCAGTCCTGCTTGCCTTTTCTGGCTCTCGCGGCAATCTTTTCGGACAGTCCTTTTGATTTACTGTTCAAGTTCTCTGCTCGCAAATCTCTTCTCTCTTCGTCACTGGCCTCTGGTGCTCTGTGCCCTTTTGACCCCCAGGCAGAACTCGGCAGGCTGGGGTTCCGCCCACTTCAATCACTGTCTCGTGATTTCAATTGTGGCATTTCTCTGCTCGCAAGTTTCTTGCATTTCAGTTTGACTTGACAGTGAGTTTAAAAAAAATATATATATATAACGACAAAATATTGTGAACAATATTATTTTAATCTTCATGTAACTTTCATGAAAAGGGGGACACTTGATTTTTTACATTTGCTTTTTCAAACCATTTATAGTACATTGAGCAATTAGTTAGTTATCTTCTTGAGTGGTGCCAATGATATTGTACAACTTGTAGATCAAAGTTACATGAACACCAGAGACTATTAAAAAAATAAATAACTGCTCATAGAAATATCACCTTTCTAAAATGAGACTCTTGGCTTGTCCATGAGTCCCACATCTAGTCATTTTAAATATGTATGAAGGAGCTACAGATGCTGGTTTAAACCAAAGATAGACAAAGCTTCAGGGTCTCGACCCGAAACGTCACCCATTCCTTCTCTCCAGAGATGCTGCCTGTCCTGCTGAGTTACTCCAGCTTTTTGTGCCTTGCCATTTTAAGATTTGGTAGTGGATTGAGCATGGCTCAATGGTACTTTATTGTCACGCATGTACTGCACTGTTGCATAGCTCACAAGTGCATGTATCGCCATATTTTGGCGTCGTTTACTAAAAGTAAAAGTCCAAACTCCAGCCAATGTACTCGATGGATGGGACGCCCCCGATCCAGGTAAGCTCCAGGCTGCTGCAGAGCATCCTCTGTCTCCCTCAACCAGCTTGGCCAGCAAACTGAAGTTCCTCTCCTCGACCGACTGTCTTTGTGTCCCAAGGACGCCCCCCCCTGCAGCCAACATTGAAGATTCTGTACTGATTTTGTGGTTTTAAAATTATTGGCCCATTCATTGGTAACGAAGTCTGATGAGAGAAAACTTAACTTATTGTTTTAATTATATAGTTAAAATAATTGATGAACCTAAGGTTTAGAATGTAATGATGGAATTAGTTACAGTTTATTTTATGTTTTGTTATTTTCCTAAAATAGGAAGAAAAGTGGAAAAATTAAGTCTGGTTACAAGAGGGAACACGTCAATTTGGGAGTTGACGTCGACTTTGACGTTGCTGGCCCAGCTATACGTGGAGCCGTCGTGGTTGGGTTTGAAGGATGGCTTGCAGGTTATCAAATGACCTTTGAAACTACAAAATCCAGAGTCTCCCAGAGTAACTTTGCTGTGGGATACAAGGCAGAAGACTTCCAGCTCCATACAAATGTGTAGGTACTCGTCTACTGTGTTTCTGTAGAGATATCTGTCAACATTTTCTTTTGTAAATTTTTTTTGAAGAAAATAATATTTTGACATAAGCATAACACAATTCTACTTTTGCCTGCATCGGTTGATGGATTAAATGTTCTTGTGTAATGTTGGATAATTGGAATGAATGGTTGTTGGCTTCATCATAATCATCATATCCGTCTGAAGAAGGGACACGACCCAAAACGTCACTCATTCCTTCTCACTGGAGATGCTGCCTGTCCCGCTGAGTTACTCCAGCATTTTGAGTCGATCTTCATCAGAATCGGACTGAAAGTGTACATCGTAGAAACAGGCCCTTCAGACTGTGATGTCCATGCCACATGTTGTACTGCACTAATGCTGTACCACATTAGATCTGTAGCTTTCAGTGTTTTGGTGATTCAGGTTCTTGTCTAAACATAGTGAAAGAATCTCTTTCCTCCACCTATTCAGGCAGTGCATTCCAGATTCTAATCTTCCTCTCCGTTTCCCTCTAAATCTTCTACTTCTTACCTGTGCCCTCTAATTTTAGGCTCTCCCCCTCCTCCCCTCTCCCCTCCACATACTCGGAAAAATACTCAAAATATCTACCGTATCTATACCCTTCATAAATTTGTAAACTTTAATAAAGTCACCTTTATGCCTCCATTCCACTGACAATGAATACAGACTATCCACACTTTGTAAGTACCCCCCCCCCCCCCCCCCCCCCCCCCCCCCCCCTCTTTACCAGCAACATCCCAGTGAATGCCTTCTGCACTCTTTCTAATGCTGTCACAACCTTTTTCTAATGTAGCGATCAGAACAGTGCGTAATTGTACTTTGGTGACCCGGTCTTTATATAAAGGCATTTGGTTTGAGGTGGTGCCTGCTGTATTAAATCATGTGAATTGACTTTGTGTCCGTCTGAGTAACCCCTGTTCCTTTAAAAATATAATGTATTCACAACTTTAAAAAAAAAAGGATTATTGTAATTAAATGTTAAGTATTTAATATAATAGATAATCAAATATGATTTTTAATGGATGAGAAGGGTATTGAAATAAGCCTTGATGCACAATTTAATTATACAGTTATGACTGGGAACTGTTTCCAGGGCTAGAATGTGTGTATTGAACCGACTAATCAAAGTAGATTAAATAGTTTTTGTCAACCATTCACAACAAGTTGCTACCAAAACATGTATCTGGGTGGACCCTGCCTCTGTTTCTTGGCTTCTGAACCTACTGATTGTTTTCTCTGGAGTAAAGACTGTACTTCACGAGGAGCAGATGAATGGAATGCTAGATATTGGCCATTTTTTGGCATGAAAAGTTGAATCGCATGTGCTTGTGTAAGACTTTGATCTCGGAATATCTGAAGCTGCCTTATTGCCAAAAGAGTACTTGAAGGATATTCACTGCTGCATGGTAGGAAATTTGGAAGGCAGTTTATGACCAGCAGAGGTCAGAATTATATATTCCTCATCCACAATGAGGAATGTATAATAACCTAATCATCTTTGTTTGGTTTAGACGATTGAATATTCCCAAAACACCTTCAAAATAGGGTTAATTACGCATGCTTACGAAAATCAAATTATAACATCTCATTTCAAAGCTGGTACTTCCATCAACGTACACCTCGTTCAGTAAAGTGTGATAGCATTGGACTAGTGTGAATGGGTGATCGGTCCGTGGTTAGCGTGGGTTCAGCGTGCTGTAGGGCCTGTTTCCATGCTGTATTTTTAAATAGAACTGGTGCGAATGGGTGATTGATGGTCGGCATGGGTTCGGTGTGACATAGAGCCAGTTTCCATGCTGTATTTCTAAAACTAAAATAGCATTGGGTCAGACTAATGTGTACAAAAAATATTTTGATCTTTATACTGACTTTTAATTTGCTCCTTATTTATAGCTCTGGTGTATTTTGAATCCATAACTTTCCAAATTGAAATGAAATTGCAATCAACCCTAGTTTCAGCTAAATTGCAAAGTGATGTTCGTGGAGTTAGTTAATAATTTTGTTTTTAATACACAGTGGGCTGCCTAAGTGTGCAATTGGAGAAAAATAGGTCGGCATCGGTGATAATGCTTCTGCAATTTTATACAAAACATAAATAAATTTAGTGCTTCTTCAAATGACATGCATGTTCCTTGCTACAGAAACGATGGTACGGAATTTGGTGGCTCCATTTATCAAAAAATCAGTGACAATCTGGAAACTGGTATCAACCTCGCTTGGACAGCTGGGAATAGCAATACTCGATTCGGAATTGCAGCAAAATACAAGATTGATGATGAAGCTACATGCTCGGTGAGTATATATTTCATTATTTTGTCTTGTTAGATTGTATATATATTTGGGCCGAGAGAAGGTATCTGCATTCCAAAGTGTATGTTGCGCTGATTAAAACATAAAACATTAAAGGTTGTGATTTTTGGGAGAAATGCTTTATAAAGAAACTTCTTTCTTTGTTAATCAGATTAAAGTGAACAATTCGAGTCTCATTGGACTAGGATACTCTCAAATTCTAAAGCCAGGTGAGACGCATTTGATCGTACACTAATTCCTTATTGTGTTAAAATATCTAAATAATATATTTCAATGCAAGATCGATAAGCTAGGACTATATTTTGTTATCGTCGCCATGTAATTTCCATTGTGGATTTCTATTCCAGCATCACTCCATTCATATGTTCATAAGTTTATATTGATAGTTACTGAATGAAGTACTGAATGCTAGCGATGCATCCAATTTTGTGTTCTCTGCCTTCGGGCTGATAAAATGAAACGGCAGAATGGATCTGAGGTGTCATTTGTTTGGGACGTTACCACATGCAACATTTACACCTTGGATCTGAAATTTGTTTGTATAACTTGTTTAGTCATAGTTATACAGCACAGAAATAGACCCTTCGGCTCAACTTCAATTTTTGTTTTAAATTAGTCTCATCTCCATTTGGTCCATAGTCCTTTAAACCTTTTCTACCCCGCATACTTGTTCCAATGTCTTTTAAATGCTGTAATTGTATCTTTAGCCTTTGACCAGCCATCTGCTAATCAAACCACCCTCACCTGTATCACGCCAAGCTTTGTCCTGCCCCCACCTCTTTTCCAGCTTTCTCCCCCTTACCTCTCCACTACAATCAGTCTGAAGAAGAATCCGACAGAGATGCTACGTAACCTGCTGCTTAGGAAGATGAGGGATCCAAGGGCAGACACTGGCATGGATATTAGGTTGGCTGTTTGGCAGAAGACAGAGTGGCAATAAAGGGGTTATTTCTGAGTGGCTGCCAGTAGAGTTGCACAAGGGTCGGCGTTGGGGCCACTACTCTTCACGTTGTATATTAATAGTTTGGACGAGGGGATTGAAGGCTTTGTGGCAAAGTTTGCGGATGATACAAAAAATTGGAGGGGGCAGGTGATGTAGAGAAAGCAGGGACTCTGCAGAATATTGCATAGCAAAGTGTGGAATCATGCATTTTGGTAGTATGAATAAAGGCGTAGACTATTTTCTAAATTTGGTGAGAATCCAGAAATCGGAGGTGCAAAAGGGACTTGGGAATGCTGGTGCAAGATTCCTAAAATGTTAATCTGCTAACATATGTGGCCCTTGTGGCTAAAGGGATCAGGGGGTATGGAGAGCAGGCAGGTACAGGATACTGAGTTGGATGATCAGCCATGGCGGTGCAGGCTCGAAGGGCGAAGGGCCTACTCCTGCACCTATTTTCTATGTTTCTATATATTTCAAGAGAGCTTGTATACAGAAACAGGGATGTAATGTTGAGGCTCTATAAAGCGCTGGTATGGCCGCATTTGGGAAATTTCAGGCACCATATCGGAAGAAGGATGTGAGGGCTCTGGAGAGTGTCTAGAGGAGGTTTACAAGAATGATCCCAGGAATGAGTGGGTTAACATATGATGAAAGTTTGTGGGCACTGGGCTTGCACTCACTGTGTTTAAAATGAGGAGGGACCTCATTGAAACATCCAGAATAGTGAAAGGCTTGGATAGAGTGGATGTGGAGAGGATGTTTCCACGAGTGGGAGAGTCTAGGATTGGAGATCATAGCCTCAGAATTAAAGGAAGTTCTTTTAAGAAGGAGGTGAGAACAAATTTCTTTAGACGGAGTGTGGTGAATCTGTGGAATTCTTCACCACAGAAGGCTTTGGAAGCTGTCAGTGGATATTTTTAAGGCAGAGGTAGATAGATTCTTGATTAGTACGGGTGTCGGAGGTTGTGGGGAGAATGGGGTTAGGAGGGAGAGATGGATCAGCCATGATTGAATGGTGGAGTAGACTTGATGGGCCGAAAGGCCTAATTCTACTCCTATTCCTTTATGACCTTAACCTACTGAGTTACTCCAGCCCTTTTTTTTGCTAAAGCAGTTTCTGCAGTTTGTGTCTCCTTGTAACTCTACTGACCTCTACCATTTCCTTCAGCTTGTTTGACATGCTTGCCACAATCTTTGAGTCACCAACTGGGTTTCTTTTTATTATTCATGCATTCTCCTCAAAATTATAAAATTCTGTATCGATCAAATACAATATGAACGACACAGTGGGCGCAGCGGTAGAGTTGCTGCGTTGCAGCGCCAGAGACCCGGGTTCTATCCTGACCACGGGTGCTGTCTGCACAAAATGTATACGTTCTCCATGTGACCGCGTGCGTTTGCTCCGGTTTCCTTGCACATTCCAAAGACGTACACGGTTGTAGGTTAATTGGCTTCTGTAAAGTGGTTGCGATAATCACTGGTCGGCATGGACTCAGGGCTGAAGGGCTTGTTTCCATGTTGTATCTCACGCCTAAACACAGCAAGGGCTGAAGGGCTTGTTTCCATGTTGTATCTCACGCCTAAACACAGCAAGGGCTGAAGGGCTTGTTTCCATGTTGTATCTCATGTCTAAACACAGCAAATAATTTGACTCTATGCATAACATCCCCTTTATCCAGTCTCCAAGGCGGTTGGTTGCACACTCTATACTCGTACATGAATTGAGAACATGAGATATTACTTAATGCTATAAGAATGCAACCATACTGAGGTTTATCCAACTGTTAACAAATTCACTGACACCAGAACGCCAAGTTCTGACTTGTACTATTAGATTTATGAATGTACCTGTATAGATGAACATGTAATAACCACATTTTTTAATGTGAGGCATATGATTCAGTATTATGTGACTGATCATCTTTTTCCTTAGGTATTAAAGTAAGCCTGTCAGCGCTGCTGGATGGCAAGAATATTAATGGTGGTGGTCATAAACTTGGCCTTGGATTTGAGTTTGAAGCATAAACCTGGAAATGGAACGAACCTACAATCAGTAAATTCCCAAATATTTTCCACTGTAGCTATCTGAAGATCCTGGTGTTTTTTTTTCTGTTGAGCCATGTGTCCAAGCAGTGTTGTAAAATCAAACCGTCTTGTTTGGGGACTGTCCTCAGAAGAACAGAATGCATTTTCAAAACATGTCATTATGACTATTTATTGTAACCCATAGACATTTGCAATTCACCTACACATGTCTATTTTTCCTTCACGGTGAAGACTGGTTGTATGTGGCGTAAAAACAAAACACTTATTATTGTTGGTTGAAATTGTGGTCCCTTATCCCTGCACCTTCTGAAAAGGTTGATGCAACACAGCCATATGGAGGGATTTGTATGTTTACAGCTGGTATTTGTGATGGTTGGGCTTAATAGAAAGTAAAAAAAAAATACACACAAAAGAAATTTAATGTGCCATCTTTTTAAAGATTTCCCTGTTGTGCTGTTCTTTGTTTAAAATAAGTATTGTCTTCCAAATTCTGGAATATCATTAAGGAAAATACTTTGTTTATCAGCCCTGAATTTGAACACATACCTTGTGTGCGTGCAATTATTGAAGGCTACCAAAAACTATAAAAGTTATCATTTAATCCATAAGAAATTGAAGGGCACGTATGCAGATGTCAGTCATACTAATGTACCTTGCACATGCCTTTGGAATACTACATTATTTAAATAACGTGGGCCTAACATTATTGAGGTCTGCTTCTTTGGAGTCCATTGTAAATATCCATGGCTAGAGTTTTACTATTGTCAGGTGAGTGTATCTTCGTACTCCTTTGGAGGAATATGGAACAGGAAAAGAACATTGGAAAGGAACTCACTGGTATTTTTTGATGATCGATAGATACCTTTATTTCTGTGCCAGTCCGTTTCTTTTCTAGGGGCAGTCCTGATTGTTCTGTTAGCCCTCGGTGGTGGGAAGCACTTCCATCTGATTACAAGGTCTATGCAACAGAATTTTAAACTAGTTAAGACTAACACAACTTCTACAATGACAAATCCAGGGCTTGTTGCCATGTTTGGGTCGGTCTCCAGTGTTATTTTTAAATATATATTTGCCTCAAGATAGTTTCTATATAAAGAATCAGCTGTATCAAACTGAATTACCAAAGTGTTGTACTGGGCAAATGTTGGCACCTGCATCTTTTTAGGATAAATATTATTTTTTAAAACAAAGTCACGAAGAACATTTTCCTCATCTGAAGTCAGCTGTTTTTATTTGAGTTGAAATATTTGCATTGTGTAACATGTGAAGAGAATTCATCAAATATGAAAATACAGTTTAAAATAAAACTCATTCACAAATAAAAGCAAAATGCTGGAAGTTTTCAACTCTGGCAACATTTGTGGAGAGAGAATTAGTTAACTTCTCAGGTTAATGAATTTCATCAAGATCAATTCACATGCAAATAACTGTATTGCATTTTATTGAAGCAGGTTATGGAAATGGTATTTTTGAAAATTAATTTTTCCCATCTTAATGCAGCATATGTTGTCATTTTAATATATATTGACACCACTGATTAATGTCCTGCTCTTCCCAAGATGAACAGTTTTTAATTTGCCTCTAGGTTTCATCTATGGCCTAACCATCTGCTTAAGTATGCACTAACTTTTAATTTTATTACACCCAAGTAGAGGAATGTATTACATGTGCCAAAGTGGTTTGTGATTTGCCCAAACTATCTTAAAACACAAAATCTTTTTAAACCATCAATTATGATTCCAAGAGTTTTCTTTCCAATGGACAACCAGCATTCTGGAATTGCCTGTTATAAATTAGCTTTTTTTAAAGCATTGTTTGCAAAAATGAAACTTAAAATTATTATAAAATGCTTTATTTGGAAACCATCTGAACTAATGCATTGTTTCAATTGTAATATATAATTTGGAGACCTTGAAAGTTTTTTGGGTTTTTTTTTTCCATTGGTTAAAAATTACCTTTGTCAAGAGTCAAGAGAGTTTATTGTCATGTGTCCCAGATAGGACAATGAAATTCTTGCAACTTTTCAAGCAGTAATTTTTCAAGCTCTGGTGTGCAACCAAGTGGTAAATGAAATTTCATCTTAGTTGTATCTATTTTTTGCGCACTTGGAGGTGCTTCAGTACAAATTACGTGCCATGGAACATTATTTTCTGGTGAGTGGAGACAGTTCCAGTCGGGTGTTTGTTAATTTAAACATTTGTTAATCATTAAACTCTATTATAGTTCCTGTTTTATGTGGATTAATTGATTATTGCAGTTTCGGGATCTACAGTGCAAGGTCACTCATCTCCTGCCCACTTAAAAACGAAAGAATTTTAAATAATGTTTATATGCAACGTTATGCAGTTGTAGAAAATCCAATTTACGATAGGAAATGCTTAAATACTCTTCAGGTACCATCATTAACAAGATAGACTTGGTGGCTAACATTTGAGTCACAACCCTGCATAAGAACCCATTAAAATGCTGACTGATTGTTACGTTTTTTCATTTGTTTTTGTTACAAACTTTAATGTGACCCGAAAGTTGTTGAAAATAATGTGGGCATAAATGTAGTATTTCAAAACGAGAATTGATGTCACTTTAAAAAGTCTAAAGAGATTTTGAAGTACGTTTATTCCTTTTAGCATTTGCACTCAGTAACTTATCTGGAAGAGAATTATGGAACTTTTCATTTCTCAAATTCTAACATAAATCCTTAAACCTAAATTACATTAAAATAATCCTATACTTTTCTTTGCCATAATTGAGCAGTGTGATTCACAGCATATGGCCCTTCTCTGTTTAAAAAAAAAAAAAACACATTCACTTCATTGACCATATTCATATTCATCAGTTTTTTTTGTTGCAATTGCTACCACCCATGAAATCCAAAGCTCTCTTGCCAAGCCTATTAGGTTAGAGATTAGTCCTTTGTTGCATATACAAAATCTACTGTGTGTTTTTGGTCTGGGGAATCACACAGTTTTACTCTTGAAGTGTGACACTTGAGGTAATCGGAAGCATATTTTGGATGAAGAGGACGTGCGGCTGATCAATTGCACATTTAATACGTGAAGATGAGTTTTTGTTTCCTTTGTATTTTTCTCCGAAAATGCTTGTGGCTTGTTTCACTCATTTTTAACCCCAAAAATTCAAGAGGGAAAATAAAATTGCCATTGACGATGTAAATTTAGAGAGCATACTAACAATTTGATTTTTCTCTTGCTTTGTCAGTCTTAAGTCGTAACTTGTGCTTTGGCACAGTCTGTGTTTCTGTACTTTCCCTGAAATCTGTTAATTGTTATTGAAGGTTTATTTGATAACTGGGACTCAGTACTATGTGTCGAAACCTGATTTGATCAACATGTAAGTGCAAGCTTTGATTTAAATTTCCCGATGCTGACCTGTTTTGGTCTACTTCACGTCAATTTTCCAGCAGAGATTGAGCAGTGAAAGTAGATATTACAGTAGAGTACACAGATGTTTACTTTCTATGAGTTCAACGATTTTAATTTTCTGTGAGATCTGTGGTTCTAGTTTACAGTACTGCCAGAATATGGGGCACATATATAATGGCCTCTTGGTCACTATTAGTTGTTGCCATTCATTTCTGCTATTTTAGTCATTATAACATTTTAACTCAACACTAATCTTCTGTAAAATGTAGCTGAATTATCGGCTTTTATGCACTGCGTACTTCATAGAAGGTTTTCCATTCTATGGCAAAAAAGAACTAAAGGTTGCTATGGGAGTATTATCTTTGTTACAATTTCTGATGCACAACTGCTAACATATTGAAAACACAATAAATCTTCTTTTGTGTGCAAATTGTTTTCTTCCCCAAGATATTATTTTTCTCCCTTGTGAAGCCACTTGTTTGTTCAGTTAGGCAATATACTGCAGTAAACCACTTGACTATGAGCTGAAGAATTTGCTCAGACAATTTGAATTGGAGGGCTTGTGTTATAAGGGGAGAGCGAGTATCTAATTCTCTTCATGGAAAACATTGGTTTGCCTAGATAGAAAGCTGAAAGTTGACATTATCAAAGTATATAAATTTGAGGCATAGATAGGTGCCATGGCAAGGGTGTCTAAAACTAGAGGACCTAACAAGAGGGAGAAGGTTTAAGGAGGACCAAGGGGGTAATTATTTACTCAAAGGCTAGTGGTATCTGGAATTGGGGGGGGGGGGGGGGGGGGGCTGAAGAAGGGTCTCGACACGAAAGGTCACTCATTCCTTTGCTCCAGAGATGCTGCCTGACCTGCTGAGTTACTCCAGCTTTTTGGGCCTAACTTTGGCATACCCAATCTTGGATAGAGTGGATGTGGAAAAGATATTTCCACTAGTGGTAGAGTCTAGGACTAGAGGTCATAGCCTCAGAATTAAAGGATGTTCCTTTAGGAAGGAGATTAGGAATTTCTTTAGTCCAAGTGGGGTGAATTTGGAATTATTTGCTACAGGTGGCTGGGGAGGCCAAGTCAGTGGATACCTTTAAGGCAGAGATAAATTAATGATTATTGTGGGTGTCTGCGGTTATGGGGAGAAGGCAGTAGAATCAAGTCAAGAGAGTTTATTGTCATGTGTCCCAGATAGGACAATGAATTTTTGCTAATGAGGTTAGGAGGGAGAGATAGATCAGCCACAAATGAATGGCGGAGTGGACTTGATGGGCCGAATGGTCTAATTCTGCTGTTATTAGTTATAAACATATGACGACATTTAAGTAGTGGTTGGACAGGTATTTGATTAAGGCATGGATGGAGTTTAAAAACAAAATACTGCTGTAGGAACAGCAGGCCAGGCATGCGTGGAGGGAATTAGACAGACAACCTTTCAGAGGAGGACCCTTCAGTCTGAAGGAACATGGAATTCAGTAGATTACCAAATGCTACGAAATCTTATACTTTATTCAATGTAAAGATGTCGAAGAAATTATTTCTTATGACATTTAGAAACCTGCCTGATGTTTTAGAACCTGTTGCCGGATGACAGCTCAGATATTGTACTGGTCTGTTTACTCATTTCTTCTACTTCATTTTATATTTGTGCAGCAAGATTTGTGTCCGGTTCGAATACCGCAGTGGCGTAGCGGTAGTTGCTGCCTGGGTTCGATCCCGACCACGAGTGCTGTTTGCACGCTCAGCCCGTGACCTGCGGGGTTTTCTCCGGGACCTCCGCTTTCCTCTCTTAATTGGCCTCGGTAAAATTACCCCGAATGTGTGTAGGTGTTAGTGTAGGACCGCTTTTCAGATGTGGACTCGGTGGGCTGAAGGGCCTGTTTCCGCGCTGTATCTCTAAACAAAACTTTCAATAAACCTCGTCAAATGCCACAGCATGGTTTGCCAAACCTTATCGAGATTGAATGCACCCCTCTGCACTGCATTGCCTAGTGTCACCCCGCCATAGTCCTTGGTTTTCAATTCTAGCTCAGTTGGTAGAGCGCTGGCCTCAGTTAAAGAGTTTGGTTCTAGTCTTGAATCAGAGACTTTAGAACAAAAAAATCACAAAGGCATTGGAGTTTACTGAAGGAGTACTCCACTGCTGAATGCAATATTTTTTTTAATTAAAAAATTAAATTGAGTGTCCATCTGCTTTGACAATGGGATAAGAAAAATTCCATGGCATTATGGCAATGTTACAAAATTTTGAGATTTTAAAAATCAAGTCTGTAATTTATCCCATCAGATAAAGCATAAAAATAAGTTTAATTTGACACCTAATTCACTTTCATATCTCAGGTATTTAAAAAGTTATGGCCATTTTCATACTCGGAAATGAGCATCTTGTTCCCTATTGATTTTCTATGGACATAACAAAAAAGTTGTGATCGTGAACAGTCAAAAGCCCATAACTTTCTTAAAAATTAAGAGAACTGAATGAAATTTTCAGTTATCATAGATTGAAGCATTCTGAAACAAATATAAAATAATCTTACTTGGATGACCTGAAATTAAAGCATATAATTAGTTAGTTACCTAATTGTAGCTAATTTCAGACTTCAATTACTAGATCTAAACATCTATCCATTTCTTAATAAATGATTAACATTTTTAAATAGCCTAAATGTCCAAATAATATTCACAAATGATTCACAATAAAACATGATTTTTAAATCTCATTTACATTAATTTATAGGCCAAATGGAAGGAATTCAGTGTTCAATTGCTGTAAATAAATGCCCATTTAAATCAGCTTTCCAGTGGGTCCCTGTGGAACGCGCTGGTTTAGAACGTTCATGAGCGAATGGCGGTGCGGGCTCGACGGACCTGGTGGTCTACTCTCGCACCTACTTTCTATGTTTCTATGTTTCTATGTTTCACATTGCGGTAGATTTGTGCCCCAAATGCCCAGAAAAATACTGCGCGATATAATGGGCCCAAAATGAGCTACTCGCAATATTAAACTTTGTATAAAGGGATCTTTAGAAGCCCTTTTTAATGTAAAAATATACAACCTACCTTCAGCTGTCTGCTTTATGAGACCATGCGGTTGCTGGCGGTCGCGGGTTTAGAGATTGATTTTTAAACTACTATAACTATTATTCAAGGCCTTTAAACCTAATAATAGCTTTTGCGACGGGGTCTTCCAGCGATTTTTCGTTAATAATTAACTAGGCTGAACAGCCTAGAGAAAATCGCGTTTTAAACCCGCCCCCCTCTAAACGGCGCCAAAATCGCGCACACCCGCAGCGGCAGATTTTCAAAGACGCTTCAGGTAGGCTTTGCAACATACCTACATTATGAGCAAAAAGAAAATCGTGTTCTTGGTCACATTTTTTTGGTTCACCAATCGACATCACTGAAATATTTTTAGACAGCTATAGATGCTGCTTTATACCAAAGAGGGAGACAAAGTGCTGGATTGACTCAGCAGGTCAGGTAGTATCTCTGGAGAGAAAGGATTGGTGAAGTTTTGGCTCGGCACATCTTCAGACTAGGGCGGAAGGCAGTAGGAATCACGGATGAGCGGGAGCGGTGGGAAAGGTCTTGCAGAAGTCCTGCCGGAGTTAGAAGAACTTCAAAGTTGGCGTACTGTGAGATTTTACAGTGGAGTAAGCCAAAATGCAGCTGCTGGTTTATCCCAAAGATAGACAATGATTAAGGGGAACAATTTGATATGCTTGTGTTCGCAGCGGGCATTTGTAAAGTGCCATATCATATGGAGGGAGGGAGGGGAGGGGGGGGGGGGGGGGGGAGAGAGGGGAGGGGGAGACACACTCATTGAAAGTAGAGGAAAATTGGGGAGCTGACACAAAATAATAGGCATGCAACGATATTTTCCAGTTGGCAAGATGTGACGCTTAATATGCCAAAGGGACTGCTGCTGGGGAGTTAAATTTATATAAGTATATTAAAATCAATATTAAAAGGTACGGTTGCTGATGGCACAAACATAAGTACTCCAAGTATCTGTGGAAGTAATATAAGGAAAGCTTTTCACTGTGTAGTAATGTGTACCAAGGTAGTCTTGACCCAAAATGTCACCTATTCCTTTTCTCCAGAGATACTGCCTGACCTGCTGAGTTGCTACTTGTTCTATTTGATCTTATTTGATTGTGCACGCCGGGTTGATTGCATTTGTCGAAACAGGGCGGACCACGTGAAGGTTGCAATCTTCCACCTTAGTAAAGAACTGAAGAAGGGTCTCATCCCGAAACGTCACTCGTTCCTTCTCCCCAGAGATGCTGCCTGACCCGCTGAATTACTCCAGCATTTTGTGTTTATTAAAGGACTACAGATGCTGGCTTAAACCAAAGATAAGCATAAAAAGCCCGAGCAACTCAGCAGGTCAGGCAGTATCTCTGGAGAAAAGGAATAGGTGACATTTTGGGTCAAGACTACCTTGGTACACATGACAATAAACTACAAAGATACTCCGGTATCTTTGTTACTAAGGAGGCAGCAAAGGGATACAACAGGTTAGGTGAGTGGTCAAAGGTGTGAAAGATGAATATTCAGCAGGGTAAATGTAGCTTTGTCCCATTGTGACAGGTGAAAGAATTATTTAACAAGCAAGAGTTTGAAGAGCTCTGAGGAGCAGAATGACCCGTCTGCATGATTTGGGACCGATTAGTAAACAGGTTCATCAAATAATGATGTGGCGCGGTAAACTCACATGATTTACTTAGACAATAGACAATAGGTGCAGTAGTAGGCCATTTTGCCCTTCGAGCCAGCACCACCATTCAATGTGATCATGGCTGATCATCCGCAATCAGTGGGGTGGAAGTTTGCAACCTTCATGTGGTCCGCCCTGTTTCGACTAATGCAATCAACTCAACGTACACAAACGGAAGATCAAATAGAACAAGTTGTCCAACAACTTTAGGCTGTGCACGCCACACTGAAGAATAAGAAGAAGATCCACAATCAGTACCCCATTCCTGCTTTCTCTCCATATCCTTTAACTCCGCTATCCCCCAGAGCTCTATATAACTCTCTTGACCGCCCTCTGAGGCAGAGAATTCCACACACTCACAATTCTGTGTAAAAAAGTTTTTCCTCATCTCAGTTCTAAATGGCTTACCACTTATTCTTAAACAAAGGTTCAAAGGTTATTTTATTGGTCACATACACCTAGGTATAGTGAAATGCTTCTTGCCAATGCAGCACATAAAGAAAGAATACAGACATAACAATAATAAAGAAATTTAAACAAATACATCCCCTCACAATGGTTCCTATTATGAGGGAAGGCACAGTGTCCAGTCCCCATCCCATGTCCACCCATAGTCTGGCCTATTGAGGCCTCCACAGTTGCCTTTAAGGAGGCCCCATGTTCCAGGCCGTTCTCGCCGGATGATTGTACTTCGGCGTCGGGAGAATCCTCTCAGCGGCATAGGAACCCTGGAACGGCCGCTTCCCTTACCGGAGACCGTGGCTTCCAAAGCCAACAAGGCCGCGCAGGTTGGAGCTCCACCACTGGCGATCTCATCGAGAGATCCCAGGCTCCCGATGTAAAGTCAGCGCCGCCGCCCGCAGCTCCGTGATGTTTTACTCGGCGGTCTTCAGCTTACCGGAGTTCCAGCGCGATGACCCGGGCAAGGCATCGCCCGCTCCGCAATAGCACTCCTGCGCTGTGCCGCCGCCGAAGCCGAGGTACTGCGCAGTCCCCTCAGGAAACGCCGCTCCAGGCCCGCTGGTAGGCTGCGAGGATGGGTCGAAAGTGCAGCCCGGAGAAAAGCTGCCTCTCCGACCAGGTAGGGACCCTGAAAAATAGTTCCCCTCCCACCCGCCACATAAAAAAGTCTAGAACTCCAAAAACAAAACACTAAAACTCACTAAAAATATTTTAAAAAGAGTGAAAAACGAACAGCTGCAGGCTGGGCAGCCATATCACAGGACAGCACCCCCCCTATCAGTACTTAGACTTATACTTACAATGGAACCTGGTTCTGGACTCACCTAACATTGGGAACATGTTTCCTGCCTCAAGTGTGTCCAAACCCTTAATAATCTTATGTGTTTCAATAAGATACCCTCTCATCCTTCTAAATTCCAGCGTATACAAGCCCAGCAGCGCCAATCTATCAACGTATGACAGTCCCGCCATCCCGGGAATTAACCTTGTAAACCTACGCTGCGCTCCCTCAATAGCAAGAATGTCCTTCCTCAAGTTTGGTGATCCAAACTGCACACAATATTCCAGGTGTGGTCTCACTAGGGCCCTGTACAACTGCAGGAGGACCTCTTTGCTCCTATACTCAACTCCTCTTGCTATGAAGGCCAACATGCCATTCGCTTTCTTCACCGCCTGCTGTATATTCATGCTTACTTTCATAGACTGATGAACAAGGACCCCCAGATCCCGTTGTCCTTCCCCTTTTCCCAACTTGACACCATTTAGATAATAATCTGCCTTCCTGTTTTTGCTACCAAAGCCTGTCTGCTTCTTTTAGTGTTGAAACAAAGAACTGCATATACTGGTTTATGCCAAAGATAGACACAAAGTGCTGGACTAACTCAGCGGGTCAGGTCAGAAGGAGTGTCCCGACCCATAATGACATCCATCCTTTTTCTCCAGAGATGATGCCTGACCCGCTGAATTACTCCAGCACTTTGTGTCTATCTTCTGTTTCTTAATTCTGTGCTCTCATTTGCACAATTTCTGCCTCTCTTTAACAAATTTGGAAAACAATTCTGAGCATATTGAATTCAAGTGCAGGGCCTGCCCCAACAGGGATTTCCTCCTGCAAGGATTTGTTGCTGTTATTGTGTCCTTTCTTGCATATTGTTTTTCTGATGTTCCAAAATTGCTGCCTGCCTGCCCGTTGCCCATGTTATTTGCACCAGCATAATCCCCGACACAGCCCTAAACTGTGAGTCCAGTTCCAAGCAACTTGGCACTACGGAGTTCAGCAGTCAATCTGTTGTGATCATGGACTTGGGTCACCCACCCATACCCCCACAGGCTTGTCAGTTGTCTCTCAAGCATTCCAAAGAAAACTTAGGACCTGTCAAAAATGAAAATGAATCTGAACATTCTTAAAGGTACTAACCGTTGACAGAGAACACACTAAAACACACAGACGTAAATACTTTAAAACATTTTAAACTAACTACATTAAACATAAAAAGAGCTCCATTTATTTCTCTACTGGCAGCCAATTTGTCCCAATCATTTGAACTGGGCCAAATTATTTGTGCCCATTTTAACTTGGAAAAGACTCATTTGTCAAGCTTTGGAAATTCAGTGCCCCTGGAGGCCTCTGTGTTGAACAAGCTGCAGGCCGTATTGGCTTAGGTCCATGCCATAGTTAGAAGCAAGTAGGTCTGACATTAGCATTGGCATCGAGTTAGAACATCTGTCAAGTTATTCTAATCGATGTAGAGAAGGACCCAATCAACTCATCCAACTAGGATACAGTGAAAAATAAGCAAGAATGACAAATAGAAAGAAGTTATTTCCGTTAGCAGAAAAGTGTTTAGGTGCCGGTTGTAGATGTGGACGATAGAAATATCTGTGAAAAGAAAATTAAAATTCTGATCATCTGGGTCCATAAATATTTGATTTTTTAAAATGAGCTAAGAGTCAGACAACCTCAAGTATGTGCTTGTAATAATTGAAGCAGCAGTGATTATTTTCTACTCGTTGCATGATATTTGAGACAAACTTGAAATTAGAGGCACTCTGGCACAGGAGGATATCAGCCCATTGAAGCCAAGCTAACTTTGCAACGCATTCCAGTCAGACCCATTCTCACGTTCTCTCACTCCAACCTTCCAACCAATTCTCTTTCAAGAGCTTATACCAGCTTCATACTGATTGTAGTGGTATTTTTGACAAAACATTAGAATGCTTCTGAGAACAAGGTTCCTATATTTGTTAGGTACACAAAATTGCTGGGGGAACTCAGCGGGTGCAGCAGCATCTATGGAGCGAAGGCATTCCTTCGCTCCATAGATGCTGCTGCACCCGCTGAGTTCCCCCAGCAATTTTGTGTACCTTCGATATTCCAGCATCTGCAGTTCCCTTTTGAACTCCTATATTTGTTACTTTGTTAATCTTTCTTGGAATGTTCAAGGTGATCTGGAAACGATTATCACATTGAACTGAGCTTGTTTAGGCTTAGTCAATATTTACACAAATACCGGTTTAGCACTTAAATTTCCTGTAACATTTATTTTCTCAGTCCCTCACTGGCTCAGCTTGAATATCTGAGTGTTTCCATTTGTAAACAGCATAGGAAGACACAAAGTAACCCAGAAGGAGTAACTCAGCTGACAGTATCTCTGGATAACATGGGTAGGTGACATTTCAGGTCGGGACTCTTTTTCGGGCTCATTGTAAATGGGAGGGGGGGTGAGGAAAGAGAAAAATGTGGCATGTCACAGGTGGACACAGGAAAGGGGGGAGGGGGGTATTTCAGCCAGATGTTTGGGGGGGGGGAGGATAAAAACATAAGATTGAGGGGGGATCTTATAGAAACTTACAAGATTCTTAAGGGGTTGGACAGGCTAGATGCAGGAAGATTGTTCCCGATGTTGGGGAAGTCCAGAACAAGAGGTCACAGTTTAAGGATAAAGGGCAAATCTTTTAGGACTGAGATGAGAAAAACATTTTTTAAACAGAGAGTGGTTAATCTCTGCAATTCTCTGCCACAGAATGTAGTTGAGGCCAGTTCATTGGCTATATTTAAGAGGGAGTTGGATGTGGCCCTTGTGGCTAAAGGGATCAGGGGGTATGGAGAGAAGGCAGGTACAGGATACTGAGTTGGATGATCAGCCATGATCATATTGAATGGCGGTGCAGGCTCGAAGGGCCGAATGGTCTACTCCTGCACCTATTTTCTATGTTTCTATAAAGTCGCCCACCACTCTCCCCACCATTTGACACCAGCAGTGTTCATCGCAGGCCAATTGGATAGAGGAAAAAACCTCAATAGCCAACTGCATGATATTTGATTCTTTCTCGTACAATATTTTAACAAGTAAACAGGGGTTCAAAGAACTGAATAATTTTTGTCCTAACTTCCTACATTATTGTTCAGAATTATTCATGATAATTCCTTAGAAATGATCTCACGCAACTGAAGACTTCAGGTAAATCTAGATGAGTTAGTTGTTACACCTGAGTAAGATCTGATATCTATTTATACAGTGCATCCATGGCAATATATTGTATTTTGTTTGGAAATGTTATGCTGGCCAGTCTCCTTTGCTATTCTCTCACTAACATTCTTTGTTGCATTCATCAACATACAGTTGCATCAACCAGTTCCTGTGGAAAAACAGTCTTGTGGTAGGTAGGTAGACACAAAAAGCTGGAGTAACATAGCAAGACAGGCAGCTTCGGGTCGAGACCTTTCTTCAGACTGTCTGAAGAAGGGTCTCGACCTGAAACGTCACCCATTCCTTCTCTTCAGAGATGTTGCCTGTCTCACTGTGTTACTCCAGCTTTTTGTGTCTATCTTCGGTTTAAACCAGCACCTTGAGTTCCTTCCTACAGTTCCTTCCTTGTGGAAGGGAGTGTATTTTCACATCTCTCCCATTCTAATAGCTGCTGTTGCGATAACAGATGATCGATGTAAATTTATCAATGATTCCTAATCCTTGGAGGATTCCAAATGTAGCTCTAATAGGTAAAAGGAAGGTGATAGAAGTCATAAAATTATAAATGGTTGAGCCTAGATGTTGGTTTCTGGTAAATTATTGTCAGGTGCTGTGATCAAATGGAAAACTTTGCTTTTGTGCTACCCAGGAAGATCATTCTGAAGAAGGGTCTCGACCCGAAATGTCACCTATTCCTTCGCTCCATAGACGCTGCCTCACCCGCTGAGTTTCCCCAGCATTTTTGTCCGCCTTTGACTTTTCCAGCATCTGCAGTTCTTTCTTAAACAGGAAGATCGTACCCTACATGAGTACCACTTATAGCGCAATAATAGAAAGAAAATAGTGTAAGTTAGTTACAGAGAAAGTGCAGATAAAAAACAGTGCATGGCCATGACCAGCTCGAGCGGCAGATCTGGAATACATATTTTGCATATGTAAGGTCTGTTCAAGAGTGGTGGAATTGACTGAAAGATACAGGATGGACATGGGCTCTGCGGCCCACTGAGTCCACGCCAACCATCGATCACTCGTTCACACTAGTTCCATGTCATTCCACTTGCTTGTCCACTCCCTACACCAGGGGTTCCCAATCTTTTTCGTCCTTGGCAACTTTTCGGAAGTAAATTTACCCCCCACCCTGTTTTGTTCAGTATTTTGAGTTTACACTTCTACCAAAATAAAGCAACCGACAAAGGGGAAAATTTTAAATAGTTTTCAGCATTATTATTTTAAGTTCCAGAATCAACAAATTTACCCCCGGGTGTAAATTTACCCCAGGTTGGGAATCCTTGCCCTGCACACTAGAGTTGGGGAATCGAGGACCAGATGACATAGGTTCAAGGTGAAGGGGAAAAGATTTAATAGGAATCTGAGGGGTAACTTTTTCGCACAAAGGGTGGCGGGTGTCTGGAACAAGCTGCCAGAGGAGGTAGTTGAGGCAGTCCCTGCCCCCAACGTTTAAGACAGTTAGGCAGGTACATAGAAAATAGGTACAGGAGTAGGCCATTCGGCCCTTTGAGCCTGCACCGCCATTCAATATGATCATGGCTGATCATCCAACTCAGTATCCCATACCTGCCTTCTCTCCATACCCCTGATCCCTTTAGCCACAAGGGCCACATCTAACTCCCTCTTAAATATAGCCAATGAACTGGCCTCAACTACCTTCTGTGGCAGAGAATTCCAGAGATTCACCACTCTCTGTGTGAAAAATGTTTTTCTCATCTCGGTCCTAAAAGATTTCCCTCTTATCCTTAAACTGTGACCCCTTGTCCTGGACTTCCCCAACATCGGGAGCAATCTTCCTGCATCTAGCCTGTCCAACCCCTTAAGAATTTTGTAAGTTTCTATAAGATCCCCCCTCAATCTTCTAAAATCTAGCGAGTACAAGCCGAGTCTATCCAGTCTTTCTTCATATGAAAGTCCTGACATCCCAGGAATCAGTCTGGTGAACCTTCTCTGTACTCCCTCTATGGCAAGAATGTCTTTCCTCAGATTTGGGTACATGGATAGGACAGGTTTGGAGGGAAATGGACCAAATGCAAGCAGTTGGGACTAGTGTAGCTGGGACATGTTGGCCTGTGTGGACAAGATGGGCCGAAGGGCCTGTTTCCACATTGTATCATTCTATGAATCTGTGACACACTCACCGATGAGTGCGTGGGCCGAAGTGGTGACGTCAGACGCTGGGCGTGTGGGGAGGGGGGGTGACGTCAGGCGTTGGGCGTGTTGGCGTGGTGGGTGACGTCAGGCAACGTGGTGGGGGGGGGAGGGGGGGACAATGACGTAAGACGCGGGGCGGACGTCCTCCTCCGTCCCTTCACCCGCCGGACGGTGACGTCAGGCATCGGAGGGGGCGGGCAGTGACGTTGGTCGTGGGCCAGTGACGTCAGACGTTGGGCGTGGCGGGGTCGGTGACGCCAGACGCGGGGCAAGCACCGGGCTCTTTGTGAGAAGATGGCAGCACGGAGAGAGACCCGGAGTGGGCTCGCGCTCGGGCTGTGGCGGATCGCGCGCTCCCTCGCCCTGCTCGCGCTCGCCGCCGCCGCCGCCCCTGCCCTTTCCCCTCCCGCCGCCCCCGTCAACGACAATGACTTCCCGGGTGAGTGAGAGAAATGGTAGCGGTGATCCCGGTCTGGCCGTGTTGTGGTGGTGACGATGATGGGGGGGAGGGAGAGTAAGGGGAGGGAGAGTGAGGGGAGGGAGAGTGAGGGGAAGGTGGTGAGGGGAAGGTGGTGAGGGGAGGGAGAGTGAGGGGAAGATGGTGAGGGGAGGGAGAGTGAGGGGAAGATGGTGAGGGGAGGGAGAGTAAGGGGAGGGAGAGTAAGGGGAGGGAGAGTGAGGGGAAGGTGGTGAGGGGAGGGAGAGTGAGGGGAGGGAGAGTGAGGGGAAGGTGGTGAGGGGAAGGTGGTGAGGGGAAGGTGGTGAGGGGAGGGAGAGTGAGGGGAAGATGGTGAGGGGAGGGAGAGTGAGGGGAAGATGGTGAGGGGAGGGAGAGTGAGGGGAAGATGGTGAGGGGAGGGAGAGTGAGGGGAGGGAGAGTGAGGGAGAGTGAGGGGAAGGTGGTGAGGGGAGGGAGAGTGAGGGGAAGATGGTGAGGGGAGGGAGAGTGAGGGGAGGGAGAGTGAGGGGAGGGAGAGTGAGGGGAAGGTGGTGAGGGGAGGGAGAGTGAGGGGAAGATGGTGAGGGGAGGGAGAGTGAGGGGAGGGAGAGTGAGGGGAGGGGAGGGAGAGGGATAGTGAGGGGAAGGTGGGGAGGGAGAGGAATAGTGAGGGGAAGGGAGAGTGAGGGGAAGGTGGGGAGGGGTAGGTGGTGAGGAGAGGAATAGTGAGGGGGAAAGTGGGAAGGGATGGGGAGTGGAGGTAGGGTAGAGGGTTGTGGGTGAGAGGAGGAAGGATGGAGGGGTGTGTCGATGGTAGTAATGATGAGGGTAGGTGGTTGAGACGAAGGGGTGGTGAGGGTAGGTGGGATAGGAGGATGAGTAATGGAGGAAGGTGAGGGTAGGGGGGTAAGATGATAAGAGTAAGGGAGGGGCTTGGGGTAGTAGGTAAGAGTAAGAGGTGTAGGCTGAGGGTAAGTGAGTAGGAGGGTGATGGTGTGAGTATAGGTGGGTGAGAGTAAGGAATGTGGGAGTGTAGGTGGGTGAGGGTAAGGGGTATAGCGGTGGGTGAGATTAAAGGGCCGGTTGAGAATAAGTGGGTGGGAGGGAGTGGGTAGGAGGGTAAGTGGTTGCGAGTAAGATGGTAGGAGGGCATGGGAGAAGTAGGGCATGCAGTGGGTGGAGAGAGGGGTGATTGGTAGCAGGAGGGGTTGTCAGTGAGAGTAGGGGTAGGAGGGTGAGGGTGGGATGATTTGCAGGGAAAGGGTAGTGGGCAGAAGAGTAGGGGGTAAGAAACTGAGTGGCAGGTTTTCAGTGAGGGTGGGAGGGTTTTGATAGGGGAGGGGTGGTTGAGGAGTAGGAAGGTGAGGGTATCAGCGAGGATGTGTTGAGAGCAGTTGGGAGGAGATCTTCGTGGCTGGCGCCAGAGATGAACTTGGACTGTGTTTTGGCTGGACTGGAACTGTTACACACTCCTTTAAGCTTTGAAATCCTTAGCTTCGTTCACGCTATTTTTAAAACGCAAGCTTAAAACAGCCAGGCTTTCTTTCTTCCCAATCCTGGTTATTATTATTCATATTCCGCTTGGGGAGTCTGCATCCTGGGGGCATGAACATTGAATTCTCCCAATTTTGTTAGTCCTTGCTGTCTCCTCCCCTTCCTCAGCCCTCCTGCTGTCTCCTCCCATCCCCCAGCCTTCGAGCACCTCCTCCTTTTTCCTTTCTTCTCCCCGCCCACCCCCCCCCCCCCCCCCCCCCCCCCCACCCCCCGATCAGTCTGAAGAAGGGTTTTGGCCCGAAACGTTGCCTTTTTCCTTCGCTCCATAGATGCTGCTGCACCCGCTGAGTTTCTCCAGCTTTTTTGTGTACCCTGGTTATTATTAATTGGGTTTATATAAAAAACAACTTTTTTA
Organism: Amblyraja radiata; assembly: GCF_010909765.2. NCBI lineage: Eukaryota > Metazoa > Chordata > Chondrichthyes > Rajiformes > Rajidae > Amblyraja > Amblyraja radiata. The sequence continues at coordinate 10,265,737 of NC_045966.1, read as the reverse complement.
AACTTAAGATAGATCGATTGTATTTCTGTTTTACTTAAAAGACCTCATTATCCTGACTGGAGTAGCATTTGTGAAGTTTGAGTTTGAGGGTTATATAAACCAGTATATGGCCTTTTCTCCAGATATCTGTGTCAAATTGTTTAATCTGGACAGACAGAGGGTGATTTGATCTACCACTATTGCAAGAGGTGCTAATTTTCCTCGATTCCTGTTTGATTAGGGGTAGCTGAAACTAAGAGATTTGAGTCTTGAATGAGTTCCTTGTTTCAAACAGTGATTTTAGCCCTGACTTTATCCATTTGTCCTCGCTGTGAAATTGAGTAGAAATCGAGGTTTGAGAGCTCGTGTGTTGGGGCTTCAGTAGATGAGTATGTGTTTGGTGTTAATATATCTCCGCACTGTAACTCTTCGGATGTGCGAATTCTGTTGTATGTGAGTGGGAGCGAATGAATTGGGATCTACCTCAAGGCTACCTCAAGGCTTTTTGTAGACAACAATTATTGACTTGGTTTGGGATGTTCATCCAATTCTATCAACAAAAAGAGGCTCAGCTCTTTCTGCCCTTCCATAGCAACGGTTGTTTATCTTCTAGGGACGTATTTTTCTCAGACAAGAATAGCACCTCAGGGTGGGTCATGACACCATAGGCTAAAGACGGACAGATAACTGGTGAACTATGAAGTTTTACCTTGCACGGTAGGATGTGCAGTAAAACACAAGAGTGTGAATAACGGCATTTTAGACTTTGGAGGTACAGCATGGAAACAACCCCTTGGAGCCCACCATGTCCACGGTGACCAGCAATCACCCCGCACGCTAACACTAGGAATGATTTAGAATTTTACCGAAGCCAATTAACCTACAAACCTGTAAGTCTTTGGAGTGTGGGAGGAAACCAAAAATCTCAGAGAAAACCCACGCAGGTCACGGGGAGAACATTCAAACTCCGTACAGACAGCACCCGTAGTCGGGATCGAACCCGGGTCTACTTTACCGCTGCGCCATCGTGCAAACTTTCTCAAAACTTTCCTCCTCTCATCTAGTTACCTGAAAGTGACCTGCAGAGCAGATAAACAGACTGTTGAAAAGGGCATTTGTCATGGTGGCATTGAGTAGAGGAGTTGGGACATTATGTTGCAGTTGTACAAGACAATGGTGAGGTTGCATTTGTGTACTGTTTTGGTTATCCTGTTATAGGAAAGGCGTCATTGAAAGAGTTCAAAACATATTAATGAGAATATTGTCAGGACTCGAGTACTGGCTAGGACTTTATTTCTTGGTCAGCATGGATGAGTTAAGTGAAATGACCTGTTTCTGTTCTGAATGACTGTGACCTTTTGTGTAAATAATAAAGGTATAGAAGTATAATTGTTGTTGCATATTAATGATAATCAATTGTGTCTGGGAAAATGTAAGCTGGGATGATTATTACCAGCTTGCTTGCTTTCAACCATTGAAATAAGAAATGTCTTCACTCATGTTTAAATTCTCTTGCAATAAAAGCCAGTGTTCCATTTATCATCATAATTGCTCATTGAACCTGTATGTTAACTTTTGGTGATTTATGTACATGAGCACACAGGTCACTGTGAACTTGATAGTCTGCCAACTGTGATTGGGTGATCACTTTGCAGAGCACCCGGAAGATTTGTCCTGAGCTGGGTTTAGGCGGTGAAGGTTCCTGTTCCTGAACCCATGTGCGTGTATGCTTTTCAACCGTGTATGTGCCACGTGGCACTTAGATGTGTGCACGCCCCAGTCTGACCAATAATATCCACGCTGAAGAGTCTGATCTCAAATCATAGATACATAGAAAATAGGTGCAGGAGTAGGCCATTCGGCCCTTCGAGCCTGCACCGCCATTCAATATGATCATGGCTGATCATCCAACTCAGTATCCCGTACCTGCCTTCTCTCCATACCCCCTGATCCCTTTAGCCACAAGGACCACATCTAACTCCCTCTTAAATATAGCCAATGAACTGGCCTCAACTACCCTCTCTGTGGCAGAGAGTTCCAGAGATTCACCACTCTCTGTGTGAAAAATGTTTTTCTCATCTCGGTCTTAAAGGATTTCCCCCTTATCCTTAAGCTGTGACCCCTTGTCCTGGACTTCCCCAACATCTGGAACAATCTTCCTGCATCTAGCCTGTCCAACCCCTTAAGAATTTTGTAAGTCTCTATAAGATCCCCCCTCAATCTCCTAAATTCTAGCGAGTATAAGCCGAGTCTATCCAGTCTTTCTTCATATGAAAGTCCTGACATCCCAGGAATCAGTCTGGTGAACCTTCTCTGCACTCCCTCTATGGCAATAATGTCCTTCCTCAGATTTGGAGACCAAAACTGTACGCAATACTCCAGGTGTGGTCTCACCAAGACCCTGTACAACTGCAGTAGAACCTCCCTGCTCCTTTACTCAAATCCTTTCGCTATGAAACTAACATACCATTTGCTTTCTTCACTGCCTGCTGCACCTGCATGCCTACTTTCAATGACTGGTGTACCATGACACCCAGGTCTCGTTGCATCTCCCCTTTTCCTAATCGGCCACCATTTAGATATAAGTCTGCTTTCCTGTTTTTGTCACCAAAGTGGATAACCTCACATTTATCCACATTTATCATTCATCTTGTCACACTTGCTGCTGGACCAAGATCTGGCTGTGTAAAGCCCATGTCGTTGGCTGGTGTAATCAATGATTACCCCCAGCTTCAAAGTAAACGCATATTGGTAACATCCATTCTTTGGTACCAGTAATGTTAGGCTCATCGTGGACAATCTCTGCAGTGACAAACATCACTGAACATCTCTTTGCTTGGAAGCTCGGTTTTGACATTAAGATCACTACATTGAATGAGACACAACAGGTTGGAAATAGCAAGGCATTTGGTAAACCTTCTGGAGGGCAAACTTCTGAAGAGGAATGTTGTCTTCACCGAGTGAGCTCTGCCATCAAATAATAATAAGAATAATCAATAATAATAATATTGTAATCTATTATTATAATCCATCAATAATAATCTGTTGGGGCCCCCTGCAGAATTAGTGTGCACACGTTGTATGGGGCAGAATGAGCACACTACCTTGCATACAGCCCACCTGTCTTGCCTGATGGCACGTCCGACCAATCTGTGAAATATCTTGTGTTCCCACATTGTTCTCATTAGCCCCCACGAAAACCACAAACCCAGAGTGGAAGCGAGTCATTCTCGATCCCAAGGAATGGAATCTAGTATTTTTCTTGCTGCTGATATTCTCCATCATCTTTAACATTGTTGGTCCTGCTTTTCTCAGTTACATATATCATTATATCCTCTCGAATAAAGCATTTAAAGCAGCAATTCAATGTGTATCCATGCTGGTACCAGGAAATAGCTTTTTTAACTAGTTTCCCATCAGTTTTGCGCAGATATATTGTCCTCAGACATTCATTTGGGTAAGTAATGTATTTTTCGAGAAGCTTTTTAAATACTTAACTCTGATAATTCTCTATGTTAATGCCATATTGTGATTCTTTTAAAAGATACCTTAAAGCTGAGGTTAGATTTGGTGAATGTTGTACTTGAAAGAGTGACATTTTTGATAATGCTCAGACAGCTTGCAAGTGAGTGGTTTGTTTTGCGTTTACTAGCAAAAAATTGATGCAGATGCTGGAAGTGAAATAGATGCAGAAAATCATATTCGACAAGTTCATCTAGAGAAAAATAAATTGTTTTTGTTGATCCTCCATTGAAACCAGAAAAAATAGGAATCAAAAATGCTTGAAGTTGCAGAAAGGGAGTGGGATGAGAGAAGAAAGGATAGATTGTGATAGTGAGATTAAGATTGTCCATGTGATATTTCTTTCAGTACTTCAGAATAAAACTTATTTGTATATAATCATGAGCGGAATGGATCCAGGTGGTTGCACAAAGTCTATTGCCCAGAGTAGGCGAACTGAGGACCGGAGGACATAGGTTCAACGTGAAGGGGAAAAGATTTAAAAGGAATCCGAGGGGTAACCTTTACACACAAAGGGTGGTGGGTGTATCAAAAAGCTGCCAGAAGAGGTAGTTGAGGCTGGGACTATCCCATCGTTTAAGAAACAGTTAGACAGGTACATGGATAGGACAGGTTTGGAGGGATATGGACCAAGTACAGGCAAGTTGGACTATGATAGCTGGGACATTGTTGGTTGGTGTGGGCAAGAAGGGCCTGTATCACTCTATGACTCTAATATGAGAATGCGTCTGACTGGAATGCTTTGCAAAGTTAGCATAGCTTCAATGGGCTGATATCCTCCTGTGCCAGAGTGTTTCTGTCTCGAATATCATGCAATGAGTAGAAAATACTGCTGCTTCAATTATTACAAGCATATACAAGAGGTTGTCTGACTCTCAGCTCATGTTAAAAATTCAAATATTTGTGGACCCAGATGATCAGAATTTTAATTTTCTTTTCACACAGATATTACCATTGTCTGCATATACTACCTGCATCTAAACAGTTTTCTGCTAATGGAAATAACTTATTCCTATTTGTCAGAAGAAATAGTTGAGGCTGGGACTATCCCATCGTTTAAGAAACAGGCAGACAGGTCATGGATAGTCTGAATCCTTCGCTCCATAGATGCTGCCGCACCCGCTGAGTTTCTCCAGCATTTTTGTCTACCTTCGATTTTCCAGCATATGCAGTTCCTTCTTGAACACATGGATAGGACAGGTTTGGAGGGATGGCCTTCAGAAATTGTTGAATTCTGAATACGAGTATATTGAAGATTGAGGGGGGATCTTATAGAAACATACAAAATTCTTAAGGGGTTGGACAGGCTAGATGCAGGAAGATTATTTGGGGAAGTCCAGAACTAGGGGTCACAGTTTAAGGATAAGAGGGAAGTCTTTTAGGACCGAGATGAGAAAATCATTTTTTACACAGAGTGGTGAATCTGTGGAATTCTCTGCCACAGAAGGTAGTTGAGGCCAGTTCATTGGCTATATTTAAGAGGGTGTTAGATGTGGCCCTTGTGGCTAAAGGGATCAGGGGGTATGGAGAGAAGGCAGGGTAGGGATACTGAGTTGGATGATCAGCCATGATCATATAGAATGACGGTGCAGGCTCGAAGGGCCGAATGGCCTAATCCTGCACATATTTTCTATGTTTCTATGAAAAGGAGGTACCTCCCTCAATTTATTTGCGCTCTGTTGTAACAATGTAGAAGAGGAAAGGAAGGTCAGAGAAGGTGTGGGAAGGTGAATTAAAGTGACACTCTTCTGGAAGCCACGGTTAACATGCAGACTGAATGGACCAGCATTTGGCAGAATATCTCCAATCTTGGTTTTTTTTTTTTCTAATGTAGATGAGATTATCTTGATCACTTAATGTCATATGCCTAATTGGAAGTAATGTAAATGAACTGATACTTCACCACGAAGGACAAAGTTTTAGGGAATGGGTAAAGTAAAAGGGCAGGTAGTGCATGAGGAAGTGCCATATGAAGGTGAGTGACTGATGGAGCTGAAAGGGTGAGCCAAGGAGTTGTCGAATGAATGGTACAATTGGAAATCTGATAGGGGAGGGGAATTTGTGGTGTTGGAAATTCATGCAAGATATTACAGAATGGGATGTGAGGCGAGGACAAGAGGAACTCTATAGTTGGTCTAGCTATGAGGAGAGTAAATAAGAGCAGAAGTATGTTGAGAGGCCCATTGAGTAAGGCCACTGGCTGGATTTTAGCAAGCATTGATTTCCCTCTCTTAGGAGCATTTTCTTCGTAATGCCTTCTTTTACACTGGTGACTTTGTGCTGTAGTAACATTTCTTTTCCAATGTATCCCTTTCTGGTATAAGAAGCAACTGCAGATGCTGGTTTAAACCGAAGATAGACACAAAAAGCTGGAGTAATTCAGCGGGACAGGCATCCCTGGAGAGAAGGAATGGGTGACGTTCCTTCTCTCCAGAGATGCTGCCTGTCCCGCTGAGTCACTCCATCTTTTTGTGTGTATCCTTGTCTGGTCAATGGTTTCTAAAACTTTGATTTTTATATATATGTTTTCTAAGCTGCCATATTGGCATTGACACCTCTTATAAATAGAGTTAAAGTAGTAGAGTGGAAACTTCTTAACCCAAATATTGCAATGTAGAAATAATGATTACAAGAAATAGTTGGCACAAATGCATTAATGCATTTGCTGTGAATGTAGGTAAGTTCATTAGGGAGAAAACAATGTTGATTGTTAGTTGGGGTGAAAGGAAACATGCAAACAGGATAAAAGTCAGCAAAGATTGTTTGTGTTGGCATCTCAGGAAATGACCCATAATTTATGTTAACTATTTCGCATATAATATTTTTGGGCATTCTGACTGCATATGTTTACTTTGAAAGATAATATTATGCATTTTGGCAAAAAGCCAATATCGAAATAATCCGGTTTGGACGGATGTAGACGCTACGTGGCAGAATTTGCGGGTGGCTTAAATACTTCAGTTTCAGTCATGTTTTACACGGGAAAAGGACACAACATGCTAGAGTAACAGCAGGTTGGGCAGCATCTCTGGAGAACATAGATAGGTAATGTTTTGGGTTGGGACATTTCTTCAGACTGATTGTGGTGGGAAGGAGAAAGCTGGAGAGAATGGTAAGGACAGGACAGAGTCAGGCAACTGATGGGTGGATACAGGTGGTATGTGGGGTAGTGTTGATTGGCAGATAGTTGGACAAATGCGATAGATAGAAGACCAAGTGTGAGATAAGGACGGAAGACCTTTGATAACTAGAGAAACTGCACATGTTCTGCTTGGGTAGCTTACAGCACAACAATTTTAGATATCTAAATTTAAATATCTAAATTTTCCAATTTTAGATATCTAACCTAACAAATTCCTCCCTTTCCACCTATGTTCCCTCATCTGGCTTCACACTTTGTGTATCATCTGTCCTTATCTCACACTTTTCATCTTTGGCCTTCGCTCAACCATCTCAACCACCTGTATCCACCTACCACTTCCCAGGCTTTGTCTTGTTCCTCCTCTTAGTTTTTGGTTTAGTTTAGAGATACAGCGTGGAGACTGGCCCTTCGGCCCTGTCCGCGCCGACCAGTGATCATTAACACAATCCTAACATACTAGGGACAATTTTACATTCATACCAAGCCAATTAACTTACAAACCTGTACATCTTTGGAGTGTGAGAGGAAACAGAAGATTTCGGAGAAAACCCACAGGGAGAATGTACAGATAGCACCCGTAGTCGAGATCAAACCCGGGTCTCTGGAGCTGCAAGCGCTGTAAGGCAGCACTTCTACAGCCTTACCACAGTGCCGTCCTCTCTTCCAGCTTTCTCCTTTCCAACCCCCCCCCCCCCCCCCCCCACTCACCACCACAATCAGTTTGAAGAAAGTACCTGCCCTGAAACGTCACCTATCTGTTCTCCATAGATGCTGCCTGACCCGAGTTCCTACAGCACTTTGTTTTTTTTTTACCAGCATCTGCAGTTCCTTGTGTCTTTGTTTTAAATGGGGTATGTTTGTCTCATCAGTCTTTTCAGATGTAGAAAACAACTTGGACAGGCTTGAGCATAGAATTGGTGGAAAGGTTTGAAGCAATATTATCTTAGAAGACAGGAGTCGATGGTAAATTTCTGAGAGTGAATGGTGCTGTTAATATCACATTTTATGTAGGTTTTGACCTGACATGAGAACATTTGCAGTAAAGGGAATGTTAGCAAACAAAGACTTGCACAAGGCCACTTGACTTTGTACTGGGGCAGATGACCAGTAGCTTGGTCAAAGTATGCTTTAAGGTCACTTTAAAAGAAGAGGGAAATGAATGTATATGGGGAGGGGGAAGAGTAGTTCCAGTGTTCTGGGCCTTGGCAGCTGAACGCACAGTTGCCAAAGGTAATTTGATTTGTGCAGGAATAAGTTTAGTTTAGTTCATTGTCATGTGTGCCAACGTGCAGTGAAAAGCTTTTTTGTTGCGTTTTATCAGTCAATGTTAAGACAATACATGATTACTATCAAGCTATCCACAGTATACTGATAGAGGATAAAGGGAGTAACGTTTAGTGCATGGTAAAGTCCAATTAAAGATAGTCCGAGGGTCTCAATTGAGGCAGATGGTAGGTCAGGACCGCTCACTAGTTGGCGATAGAATGGTTCTGTTGCCTGACAACAGCTGGGAAAGGAGGGTTTGTAGGCTGCTGGTCTTGACAGTCACGGTGGGCCTCGCTGGTTGGGTCCTGGTGACACTGTGTCATTCCAGTAGGTCTAATTGTCCTGGGAGTCAGAGAACCGACAGAACTGTGAGGAGATTAAGAAGAGCATAATTAGAGCAAGAAATGCTGCTGTTGGAGTACATGTAATGGATGATTGTAGATCCACTTTGCAAATATTTCAAAAGCTTGTAGGATTGAAGCCAGGGTGACATTTGACCAGGGATATGAAAACAAGGCTGTGAAATTTAATGTTGAGATGTGGAGCCAGTATAGGTTAATAAACAGAAATGAAAGGTGAGCATATACGGTAGTTAAGGTGAGCTCTGCTTTATGGAAAATGGTATAAGATTTGATCATGTGTGGATCAATGATTCCGCACAACATCAGTATAGTTAAGAACAAGTTAACTTTTTTAATTATTAATATGAACAGTTATTATTAATATGTAGTTAATAGGTACCTGTTTAAGATAAAGAGTTATCTATTAGATCATATTACACATTCTAGTGTTGGTAGAGTACAGTATACTGACAGATTTTAAATTGTTTCAAGGATTCCTCCTTTAAGTGAGTTAAGTTAAATGGTTACTACATACATGTATGCTACTGTTGTAGAATATCAGGATAGAGTTTTACAAATGCAGTTTAGGCTTTAGCCAGCCTGATCCCTCCCTGATCTAAAGTTGTGGTTAGACAGAATTAATGTCCCTCTTGAAGGCCTCTGGTTTGAATATCCCACTGTCTGGCACAAGCATTACTGGAGATGTGTTTATAAAAGCCATAAAGGAAGTTGTCTGTTTCCAGGGTCTCCAGGCAATGCATGAATGAGTGTATTCAATTTTTGGTGTAATGTACTTTGCTATGTGTGAATAGCTGTTTAGTGCCAGAGTTTATGTTGCACAGGAGAATAGTCCTGTATGATGCTGAAGTGTACCAGGAAACCTTGTTTACTTGGGTCTGAACACAGGCTATACTGTACAAATTGATGTGATGCAAGTAAAAGATCTTGACATCCTTACACAATCCTGAATGGAACATTATGAAAACGGAAGGTACACAAAAAAGCTGGAAAAAGCAGCAGCATCTATGGAGCGAAGGAAATAGGCAACGTTTCGAGCCGAAACCCTTCTTCAGACTGATCGGGGGTGGAGGGGGTGGGGACAAGAAATTATGAAAACTGAGTTGATTCCAATTGTTTATATTACTTTATTAATATCAATTGACATCATTTTCAAAATAAGCAAGTGCCCTTTTGAACGAACTGCTTGCTTATATCAAACTGGTTTCATTGCTAAAGTGTATTTTTTTTCTTGAGTAAAAAGGGACCCTATGCATTTGAGATATTCAAGGTAGATCATTGTTAATCGACACAATAGTTTTAAGTGGAAACAACTATTTTAAACGCTGGTATTAGAACATAGAACAGTACAGCAGAAGAACAGACCCTTTGGCCCACAATGTCTGTCGCACATGGTGCCAAGATAAACTAATATCATCTGCCTGCACATGATCTATATCCCTCCACTCTCTGCATAAACATGTCCCTATCCAAATGTCTTTTCTATGCAACTATTGTGTCATAATTTTTTCAATTTCATTTCTAGCCAAATGGATTGCTGAATCTGAGATTGGTTTTGTCTGTTGTCTCATATTATTTGCTTACATATTGAGTAATGCTTCAAAAGCTAGTGAACCTGTATCCATTAATTGCAACTGTAATCTAATGGAAGTTATTTCACAATGTACTAAAATGATAAATGTGCCCATTATGTACTATTGCTGCATACCCTGTTTCTTTCACTGTTTTCATGTTCATAAGTGATAGGAGTAAAATTAGGCCATTTGGCCTATCGTCTACACCGCCATTCCATCATGGCTGATCTATCTCTCCCTCTCAACCCCATTCTCTGCCTTCTCCCCATAACCCCTTGACACCCGTACTAATAAAGAATCTTTCGATCTCTGCCTTAAAAATATCCATTCACTTGCCCTCCACAGCCTTCTGTGGCAATGAATTCCACAGATTCACCACCCTCTGGTAAAAGAAACCTCCTCATCTCCCTCCTAAAGGAATGTCCTTTTATTCTGAGGCTATGACCGCTAGTCCTAGACTGTCCTACTAGTGGAAACATTCTCTCCATATCCACTCTAACAAAGCGTTGTTTTGACTAGTCTAGAGGGTAGATATCTGAAGTATGTAAATCTGCTTGAGGATGAAATTGCAGATGCTAGTTTAAACCGAAGATAGATACAAAAAGCTGTACGTCTTTGAAGTGTGGGAGGAACGAAGAACTCGGACAAAATCCACACTGGTCACGGGTAGAACATGCAAACTCCATGCAGGCAAGCACCCAAGTAGTCAGGATCAAAGCCGGGTCTCGTGTGCTGTTAGGCAGCAACTCTACTGCTGCGCCACCGTGCTGCACAGAACTTTGTTCCTCTACCTATAACTTGTGGCCAAATATTTTTCCTTGATTTCTAACACATTTGGATATTCTTAATATTCAATCAGATGAGATTTCCTTTTAAGTACAATTTTGGACAATCTTGATGAAATATATCTCATCAAAGATAGACACAAAATGCTGGAGTAACTTAGCAGGGCCGGCAGCATCTCTGGATAGAAGGAATGGGTGGCGATTTGGGTCAAGACCCTTCTTCAGACTGAGTCTGGGGAGAGGGAGATACAGAGATAAGGAAGTGTAAGGTGTGAAAACGAGTCAAAGGGGATAGCGATCAAGAAAATGTAGCATAGATCATTGTTAGCTAGGAGATGGTAACAACAGTGCAAACAGATAAAATGTAAACGAGGACACTCAGACTAGTCGGAGAACTGGGAAGGGGGGGGGGGGGGCTAGGATAGAGAGAGAGAGCGAGGTTACTTGAAGTTAGAGAAGTCAATATACCGCTGGGGTTTAAGCTGCCCAGCCTTCATAACAAGATTTAAGGGAGAGTTAGATAGAGCTCTAGGGGTTAGTGGAGTCAAGGGATATGGGGAGAAGGCAGGCACGGGTTATTGACAGGGGACGATCAGCCATGATCACAATGAATGGCAGTGCTGGCTCGAAGGGCCGAAAGGCCTCCTCCTGCACCTATTTTCTATGTTTCTATGATGAGATGTTGTTCCTCCAATTTGCGCTGGGCTTCACTCTGACAATAGAGGAAGCCCAGGACAGAAAGGTCAGTGTGGGAATGGGAGGGGGAGTTATTGTTTAGCATCCGGTAGATCAGGTTGGTTTAGGCGGACTGAGCGGAGGTTTTCAGCGAAACAATCGCCGAGCCTGCGCTTGGTCAAGCCGATATATAGGAGTCCACACCTGTAACAGTGGATACAGTAGATGCGGTTGGAGGAGGTACAAGTGATCCTCTGCCTCACCTGAAAAGACTGTCGTGGTCCTTGGACGGAGTCGAGGGGGGAAGCATAGGGCCAGTTGTTGCATCTCCTGCAATTGCAGGGTAGAGTACCTGGGGAGAGGGAAGCTTGGGTGGGGAGGGGGAGGCTTGGGTTGGAAGGGACGAGATGTCAATCTGTTTTATGTTTGTTACGATGTAGGCTTTGCCTGATCGAATTTTGGACTCTTTATTTTGCAGTGACTACTGATGTGGAAACGGAGATGTTAACAGTTACTGCTGGAAATAATGCAGGAAATACTCTCAACGGTGTGTTATCCCCGACGTCAAATTCAAAAACTGTTGGACTTGGAGCTAAAATTACAAAAGCAATCATCGAAATTATACCAAATAAGACCATCACTGTCTCCACCACCACATCTGCAACCACACCAAATACTACTACAACAAGAAGCGTGATCGTGCATCCTGTCGTGACAATACAGAAAGAAATCGGCCAAAATCATGACCAAAGTACCCCTAAATTAGTTACATTCACAGTGAAAGATAATATCACTGAACCAGACACTGAAATAATGGTGATTGCCACAGATATCGATGAGGATGAAACCATTGCTTCAAATATCATTCCAGACAAGATGGATGAAATGATAAATAACCAACTTTTGGTTGTTGGACAGGATAATTTGCAATCCTATTATCCAGGAGGGATGGAGTATGTTGACAACCCTCAAATAGAAGAGAATGACATGGATAATGATGACGTGGAGGACACGCTTGAGCTCCCTGATGAACCAATATATATTGCCGCACCTGAAGAAAACGAGAGCCATTTCTTTTTTTACTTGGTAGCTGCTGCTTTTCTGATTGCTATTGTTTACATTACATATCACAACAAAAGAAAGGTGAGTCGGTGAAAGTATACAGGCCAACATGATTCAACTGTAAAGATCCACAGTTTAGACTACTTTAGAGATACAGCGTGAAAACGGGTACTTCGGCCCACCGTGTCCTTACCAGCCAGCGATCACCCCATACACTAGCGCCATCCTACACACTAGGGGTAATTTACAGTTTAAAGAAGCCGATTTATTCTCATACCTGTACACCATTTTGGCGTGTAGGAGGAAACGGAGCACCCGGAGAAAACCCACACGGTCACCTCCGTACAGACATACAATATAATGTGAATCACTGCAGAAGTACAAACTCCGTACAGACAGCGCCCGTAGTCAAGATCAAACCTGGGTCTCTGGCGCTGTGCCACAACTCTACCGCTGTGCCACAATTGTAAAACTAAAAAAAATTCCACGAAGGCTGATGAATTATTGAGTGTGTCTAACATGTTTTTCAGTAAGTACAGGCCATTTGGATGCTCAATAAAGCATATGATCCTCACCGTCATTGTGCCTCAGTCCCAATGGGGCAGTGATCCTCAAAATAGAACCAATTTGCAGTTTTATTTTTTTGTTTGCCATACCAGGCAACTAGTAGCTCTCTGAATAAGTTTAGCAATTAGTGCTAAATCAGAGTGAGTTTGCAGTGGACCCTTTTCAATCGGATGAGAGCAGAAAAATGCTCCTGTTTTCATATATAGCCAGTCATTTGTCATCCCTAATTCGATTTTAACAGTTAGACAGGTACATGTATAGAACGAGTTTGGAGGGATATGGACCAAGCACAGGCAAGTGGGACTAGTGTAGCTGGGACATTGTTGGCTGGTGTGGGCGAGTTGGGCCGTAGGGCCTGTATCCATACTGTATCACCCTATGACTCTATTTGATAAGATTGGCGCCCTAACAACCACTCAAGCCAATCATCCCCTCTGCCGTCAGAACATAATGACTGCAGTGTAGCAGCCACATGGAAATTACTTAATCTCATCCCGCGAGTTGGTAGATATGATTTCTAAAGTGAATTCCTTTCTATCCTCTGGCTATTCCTCACGGATTTTTCTTCTTGAAGGTGATGACTGTCTGGTCTCAAGTGAACAATGAGAGCTGGAGATAGACACAAAATGCTGTAGTAACTCGGCGGGACAGGCCGCATCTCTGGAGAGAAGGAACGGGTGACGTTTCAGGTTGAAATCATTCTGCAGACTGAAGGGTCTGAAGGAGGGTCTCAACCCGAAACGTCACCTACTCCTTCTCTCCAGAGGTGCTGCCTGTCCCACTGAGTCACTCCAGCATTTTGCGTCTGAAGTTCCTTCCTACACAATGAGAGCTGGAAGGCTTGGTTAACATTAAACGTGCAAAATCTGGACAAGATCATATTCAGTTACATGTAAATATAGCACCAATATAAAATCAGGTTGTTTCAGGTGAAATGGTGTTTCTATTTTAGGGTGAAGCTGATTCTATTTTCCTGTTTGTTTAAAAAGTATGGAAACTACAAAAGGTTAACTAGTTGAAAATTAAAATACTTTCATTATTACTTTTAATGAGGAGGACATCTGGTTTTGAATCATTAATCAAAATATGTCTTTCTTTCCCTTTTAGATTTATATTCTCTTAGTGCAAAGCAGACGGTGGAAGGATAGTCTGTGCTCAAGGACAATTGAATATCAGCGGTTGGACCAAAACATGCACGATGCTATGCCATCACTTAAGATTACAAAGGACTATATTTTCTAAATGCATTACTTCAACCAGTTGCATTTGTTTCAATTTTTTGTTTGACCTTTGTTGGTGGAACAATGGAAATTAAACAAAAAATATCCGTTACCTTTGTTTAGCATAAATTCTGTTTAATAATCGGACCCAAAAGTAATGTTGTTAATCTTCAAGAACGTAACTCGTGATGGTAATGTGAGTCACTGCATCTATTATAATGGATTATCAGTTGTAATCAGGAAGAACAATCCACTTCCATTGCTGGCAGGATAAGTTAATCTAAACTATATATATTTCAAAATTAGCAGTTAAATATTTACTAATTTCCCTTATCTGGCATTGTCTGAATTTAATGACTATTAAAAGCTCAGTTAATGGAATTCCATAATGTTGATATCGAATCAAGTTTCTTTAAAAAAAAAAAAAAGGATGTAAGCTGCATACTTATTTCTGGCAAAGCTACCTTTATAACATTTTGGCAAAACTGTTGCATTATCATGGAAAAGAAATGTTGATTTTTTTTTTGTGTGTCATAGTTATTTGACTTTTTGTTGTATACCTTTTGCTATTAAAATTTTGCCTATAGTGTTAAATGGTACTTTGGCCAAAACCAGGTTGAAATATATAACCTGCCTGTAGCCTTAGCAAAAGCTTCAACTTCAATATTGTGTTCCGTTCCCCAATCATTCCAAAGTACATATCCATTGAATTTTTTTGTTTTCTTTCAAGCATTAGCACATTATTTTGTGATTTTTGTATTCACTATTAAATTGTGTACTTTGTTTATCACTTATTTGTATAGATATGAGGTTCAATATATGATCTAACATAAATACATTTGTTTAATTCAAAAATCTTTACTGAAAATAGTTTCTGGAGTGGGTTATCATTACCTGTTTTAGAAAGCAAAATGTTAAAAGAACTTGCTTTAGTTACCTGACTTGTATTTAAGACATTGTCAGATTCTTTGAAGATCAAGGCTGAAATTGGTTGACTTAAATGATTTAATTATTGTTTACTTATATGTTTGATCTTTCGTCTGAAACAATGCAAAATGAACACAAATCACCTGGAATTTTTTTGGGTCTCTGTTTTAATAAAGGTTTTGAATTAATTCATTCATTTCAGGTACTTCTAAATAGCAGTTCGGTGTCCTGTAAGAAAGCCGATCTTGGATCAGGCGTCAATGGTGAATGAATGGATTGTATGGGATGGTGAAAGTCAAAAAAATTTGAAGTGAAGGTTGAGCCCTATAATTGTAGTGGCCAAATGTCAACTCTTAGATAGCCCTTGCTGCTTTTTAAGGCATGACCTCATGTGAGGTCGTTATCTCCCAGACTGTCACAGTTCGGTGGGGGCGCTGCAATGTCAGCAGCCCTGTCAGCAGCGCGTTCGTTTTTTTTAGTATGTTTTAAAGTATGTTTTTAATGTTTCTTTGTGTGTTTTGTGTGGGGGGTGGTGTGGGGGGGTGAGGGGGAAACCGTTTCGGCCGCCTCCTCCATGGAGAGGCGACTTTTTCCAGGTCGCCTCCCCGTGGCCTAACAGCAAGGATCAGCGCGGCCTTTCCCGGAGACGCGCCTGGGGCTTCTCCGTTTCGCTGGCCCGGGGCAGCCGGCAGCCTGAAGCCGCGGTCTGCAGAGCTCCAGGTGGCGCGACGTCTACAGCCCGGGATCCCTCGTGGGGGACCCGGGGGAAGAAGAAGCCATCACTGCCGGCCCACGGCCAACTTCTACCGCGGGTGCGGTGGCGACTTACCATCACCCCTGGAGGGGAGCTTCGACCGGTCTGCGGTGCTTCTGGCTGCGGCGCGGCGGGAACTTTAAACTTTAAATCTTCGACCGCCGGCCTGAGGCCTACACCAACTTAAAGCCGCGGTCTCCGGTGGGGAAGAGCCGACTCTGGACTTACCTGGACTTGTACCTTGTCCTTTTACCATCTAGACGCCCGCAGCAATGGCTGCGGAGGGTTGAGGTCCCGACCACGGGGGAAAATGGAGGAGGACTGGCCAAATTGTGTGCCTTCCACCACAGTGATGAATGCTGTGGTGGATGTTTATGTTAAATTTTTATTGTGTTTTTGTGTGTGTTCTTTGTAATTGTACCGCTGCTGACATATTCATTTCACTTGCACTTATGTGCAATGTGACAAATAAACCGTATATTATTGTATTGTATAGTTAACTTAATTTCTTGGAAAATTTCCTTCCATTGCCTCCATCTTCCATCCTTTCCCAATAATCCATGAGCTTTACTGTCTGTGGAGATCCATTGCTTTAACCTGTTATTGTCCCAGAGGATTTATTCATTCCAGGCTCCCATCTTTCCTCTGGGACAATAACAGGTTAAAGCAATGGGTCTCCACAGACAGTGAATCCATTACCCCCCACGCTTTGTCCTGCCTCTCCCTTATTCCAGCTTTTTTCAAAAGTAGGCAGATCTGTTCCCATAGCCAACTTCAGCAGCCAATTGATGGGTCGAATTTGCCTCCTGCGGCCGGCATCCGGAACTTCAGCCTGGCTGGAGCTGGCAGATGTGTTCTATAGCCGACTTCCGAGGCCGACTGTGGGCCAGTATCTCGGCTCTTCGGTGGACTGCTCTGGTACTGATGGATTCCTCTCGGAGACTGTGACCTCTGTTGGTCCGGCAACATGGATAATCTAGAAAGGCTCTGGAACCAAGGGCACAGGAAAATCGGTGGTGGATCTGTAACTGGAAAAGATCTATTATTCCATGAGTAACAGCAGCAAACCTGTAAATGTCATGTTTATTCTAATTGTTTTCGGTACTTTTTCTGGTCTTCTCTGCATTTTAATATAATCACCGTAAGCCATTTTTTTACACAGCAAATAATGTACTATCTTATCAAGCATTCAAAAACTTAGATATGTTGTATCCACTGATTATACTTGTTAAAGATATCTTGGCCAAACATGACTTTTTTTCCCCCTTTCATAAAGACAGTTCAGCTCTGCCTGCTCACCATGATCAAATCTTTAATAATGGATGCTAACAATTTTGCTAACATTAAATGTCAGATTACTTAGTATACTGTTTCCTAATTTTTCTCTCCATTCTTTAATTCAGCCATAGTTTTGGGCTTAAAAACAGTCACCCCTAATTCATTCTACTCTTCATGGAATAGTTTTTTTGTATTGGCATTCTTTTCAGTTGACTTTTAACTTCAAGAATTAACCTGATAACCTTTTGCCTTACAATTCCTGGATTCGAACAGCATCCTGCAGTTTCCTGTTTAAAATCCCAATGATTGACCAGATGCCTCTTTCTCCCATAACTCTGCCCACCACACGCACACCAGCGACCCTAATACACAGGGCAATGCTTTTAATTCTACTCCCATGCAAAGATTCTCCTGTTGACAACACAACCTATCAACACAATCCTCTATCAACACAACCTCTTCCTTTCAGTCCACAGGGTTCGCTGCAGATACCTTATTTGGCGTTTGTCCAAATATGATTTGGACACACAACAGGCATTTGATGGCACTGGGCCCGTACTTGCTGGAGTTTAGAAGAGATGATGATGGGGGGGGGGGGGGGCAGATCTCATTGAAACTTCCCGAATAGTAAAAGACCTGGACATTTCCACGAGTGGGAGAGACAAGGAACAGAAGGCACAGCCTCGGAATAAAAAGGCATACCTTTAGAAAGGAGTTGAGGAATTTCTTTAGTCAGAGCGTGGTGAACCTGCTGAATTCATTGCCACAGACAGCTGGGGAGGCAAAGTTATTGGGTATTTTTAAGATGGAGCTTGACAGATTCTTGATTAGTACGGGTGTCAAGGGTTATCGGGATAAGGCAGGAGAATGGGGTTGAGAGGGAAAGATAGTTCAGTCAGCATTGAATGGTGGATTGGATTCGATGGGTAGAATGGCCCAATTATCCTATAACTTCTGAACATAATATGAACTGTTACTGTTTTGAAATCAAGAAAAAAGATGATTAACTCACCACGCTGAAGTAAATCTGATGTTGAAAATTAACATGGAGTCTCACAAATTGATTACCTTGCTCATAATCATCAACAATGATAACTAATTACCACACTGGATTTACCATTGTTTTGGTAGCTTCAGCCCCAAACAACTAAATACACAAGGAAATGTAGGGGAGTAAAATCAAGATCAACATTACAGCCTGAAGAAGAGTCTTGACCTGAAACATCACCCGTTCCTTCTCTCCAGAGATGCTGCCTGTCCCGCTGAGCTACTCAAGAATTTTGTGTCTATCTTCATTATTACTAAATTGATTCTTTTCATCTTTTTGCTGGTGTAAGCAAAGTCTCAAAAATTAATTGCCACTGTCTTGGGAGGTCTGTGACCCAAATAGGTGAAAACAAGGGCTTAAAAATGAATATAAAAAATAGGCATCTGCATTCTATGAATGCTCAGTAGATGGCATTCTAGTAACAGCAAACTAGGTTGCCTTCAATAATGAATTTAACCTATTTATGGTCATGAGCAAAATAAAATCAATTTTCAGAATCAGATTTTATTCGCCAAGTATGTTTTGCAACATACAAGGAATTTCACTGGCCAGGTCAGTCATACAATTAAAAGCAACAGATCACTCAGAACCACATTTTAACTTGAACATCCACCACAGTGACTCCTACACATTCCTCGCTGTGATGGAAGGTGAAATAAAGTTCAAGTCCTTCCTTTTGTTCTTCCTCGGTTGGAGGCCTCGAGCCCTCCGTTGACGGGACGGTCTTGACTCCCGTAGACGCCACCTTTCGGGCCGTCCGTGTCGAGGCGTTCAGCTCCTGCAACGGGGGGTTGTCAGCTCCCCCTCGCCAGGCGATCGAACCTCGCGTCGGGGCTGGTCAAACGTTCTGCGGCGTTGGAGCTCCCGACTAGCCTCTTCCGAGACTGCGAGCCCTTGATGGTAAGTCCGCAGGCTGCGGTGGGAGCGATCCCAGGCAAGGGATCCGCTCCGATGTTAAGTCTCACCAGGGGCTCACGACAGTCCGAGGAGGCCTCCAGCTCCAGCGATGGTAGGAACTTAAAAAAAAGTTTCCCCCAGTCCCCTCCCCCCTCCCCCCACATAAAACAAACCGAAGTACATTTAAACAAACTTTTAACAGACTTTTAAAAATAACAAAAAGATGAAAAAACAAACAGTCTGCTGGCAGGGCTGCCTCTGGTGGTCATATTTCAGTCAATAAATTACAGAAAAAAAGTTTCAAGCTTTATTTCTGATCATGGCACAGTGATTGTAAGTACCTAGAATTAGGAAGGAGCAATTTTACATACTTACGGGTGACGATTCGGGTTGAGACATTTCTTCTGACTGCTGAAGAAGGGTCTCGACCCGAAATGTCACGCATTCCTTCTCTCAAGAGATGCTGCCTCCCCTTGTGAGTTACTCCAGCATTTTGTGTCTAGCCCAGAACCACACTTACTCTCTGAATGGAGAAGTTCTGCAAAGTGATTGTCCAATCTGCATTTTGAATCTCCAATGTAGAGGAGGCTACACTGTTCATAAGGAGGAGCCATCTTGGGGAATGGCTGCTAACCAGCAGCCGTCCGTTTAATTCGCTTTTTTAAAAAAGTTTTTAGTAAGTCCTGTGTTTCGTCCGTTGGAGAAATGGACATTTTAATGTGGGGGGTAGGGGGCAATTTTATTTCTAGGTCCCTACCTGGTCAGTGAGGCAGCTTTTTCTCTGAGCTGCCCGTCGACCCGTCCTCGTGGCCTACCAGCGGGCTTGGCGCGCTGTTTCCTGGCGGGGACCGCCCAGCACCTCGGCCTCGGTGGCGGCACAGCGCTGGAGCGCTATCGTGGAGCGGAGCGGGCGATGCCTTGCCTGGGTCGCCGCGCTGGATCGACGCGCTGGAGCTCTGGTGAGCTGAGACCGCCGAGTTCAACACCTCCGGGCTGCGGGTCTGCGGAGCGGAGCGGAGCGGGCGGCGCCGATTTCAACATCGGGAGCCTGGGAGCTCCAAACCGGCGCGGCCTTGTCGGCTTCGGAAGCCGCGGTCTCCAGCTAGGAAGCGGCCGTTCCAGGTGGCCCAGCCGCTGAGAGGACTCTCCCGACGCCGGGGCAAGACCACCCGGTGAGAACGGCCAGGAACATCGGGCCTCCGTAGAGGCAATTGCGGTGGCCTCAATAGGCCTGACTATGGGTGAACTTGGGGTTGGGGACTGGACATTGTGCCTTCCACCACAGTGGTATCCATTGTGGGGGGATGATTTTTTTGTCTGTAAGTAATCCTGTTAGTCTTTGTCCAAGATGGCTGCCGTGAAGAGAGAGTGGACGCTGGCGCGCTTTAGCTGCCGCTGCTCTCTCTTCACATTGTGTTTTTGATTTTTTGTTTTTGGACTGAATTCTGTTTTTAATTTGTGTTTCTGTGATGTCTTTATTATTTATTTTATTCTGATTATATGTTTTTTATTCCTGTTAATCTCTGTAAGGAGTCCTTGAGATTTCTGAAAGGCGCCCAAAAATAAAATTTATTATTATTATTATTATAAGTGATAGGCCGTTCAGCCCATCAAGTCCGCTCTGTCATACTGATAACAATTAAAAAAAACGAACCGTCGATGACAGGAAGGTGTGTGGAGATGCAGGGTTCAGAGAGAATTACATTTTCTGATCTTAAATATTCAAACTTCAGAGTGAGGAATTTCATTCAGGGTCAACACCAGATTCAGTGACATCATTTCATTCTGAGCCTCGAGTCAAGACATCTTAGCTCAGCAAGGAATGAAATTGGAGAAATCACTTAATAAATTATTATTTTACTCCTGCACACTGCTCTCCCCTCTCCACCTATGATACGATACGATAGCACTTTATTTATCCCAGGAGGGATATTGAGGGAACCCTAACCATATACCATATAACAATTACAGCACGGAAACAGGCCATCTCGACCCTTCTAGTCCGTGCCGAACACATAATCTCCCCTAGTCCCATATACCTGCGCTCAGACCATAACCCTCCATTCCTTTCCCATCCATATAACTATCCAATTTATTTTTAAATGATAAAAACGAACCTGCCTCCACCACCTTCACTGGAAGCTCATTCCACACAGCTGCCACTCTCTGAGTAAAGAAGTTCCCCCTCATGTTACCCCTAAACTTCAGTCCCTTAATTCTCAAGTCATGTCCCCTTGTTTGAATCTTCCCTACTCTCAGTGGGAAAAGCTTTTCCACGTCAACTCTGTCTATCCCTCTCATCATTTTAAAAGCCTCTATCAAGTCCCCCCTTAACCTTCTGCGCTCCAAAGAATAAAGCCCTAACTTGTTCAACCTTTCTCTGTAACTTAGTTGCTGAAACCCAGGCAACATTCTAGTAAATATCCTCTGTACTCTCTCTATTTTGTTGACATCCTTCCTATAATTAGGCGACCAAATAGTAATTTTATTTCTTGTCATCTGTCCCAATATCTCCTTATGTAGTCAAGAAGCTATCCTGATCTACCATGAAACGCTGCTATATTAAGGGGGGTTGATGGCATGATTAATAAACTATCCAAGTACAAAATCAGAGATTGGAATGAGATTGATCAAGTTTGTGCCAGTTACAGTATATGACGGACATAAGGCAGCACAGTGGCGCAGCGGTAGAGTTGCTGCCTCACAGCACCAGAGACCCAGGTTCGATCCTAACCATGGGTGCTGTCTGTATTGCATTTTTACGTTCTCCTTGTGACCGTGTGGGTTTTCCCCGGGTTGGCCACGATCTCATTTTGCTCCTACCATCAGAAAATAGGTAAAGGAATCTGAAAGATGTGACCACCAGGTTCAAGGATAATTTCCTCCCAGTGTCCATCAGGCTTTTGAACACCTCACGCCACTAAACTGAGCAATTATGAATGTCTTTGCTTGCAATAAGGACATATTGTTTTATACTAGTATTATGGTTATTAATTTACTGAATTAAAAAATATATCTCATCTGGTGTTTAAAAAGGAACTGCAGATGCTGGAAAATCGAAGGTAGACAAAAATGCTGGAGAAACTCAGCGGGTGAGGCAGCATCTATGGAGCGAAGGAAATAGGTGACGTTTCGGATCGAGTGTGTGTTTTGCGTTTACGGGCCTGTTAGTGTGCTGCAAGTAAAAATGGCATTGTTCCATTGTTGGTATAGATGACAACTAGGCACCCTTGACTCCCGATGTCCACATTGTCTTTTTAGGTGGTACCAGTGAGTAGGTGATACCTCAGAAAAAAACATTATGAATTTCAGCAGTGCATCCTACAGACAGAGCTACAATGGAACAGTGGTTCATTATTGTCATGTATGCACTACACTGCAACTTTTTTTATTGTTAGTTTAGTTTAGAGATACAGTGCAGAAACAGGCCCACCGGCCCACCGAGTCCGCGCCGACCAGCGATCCCCGCACATTAACCCCACCTTACACACACCAGGGACAATTTACATTGACACCAAGCCAATTAACCTACACACCTGGACGTCTTTGGAGTGTGGGAGGAAGCCGAAGATCACGGACAAAGCCCACGCAGGTCACGGGGAGAACGCACAAACTCCGTACGGACAGCATCCGTAGTCAGGATTGAACCCAAGTCTACTGGCACTGTTAGGCAGTAACTCTACCACTGCGCTACCATGCTGCCCTGCTCACAAATGCACCAATCGCCATATTTTGTCGCCATTTGATGGCCCACCGGGTCTTAGTTCCCAGCAGCCCACTGGGTCTATGCCTGTTTGGCTCCGCAGCGCATCCAGAAGCCTACTTTCAGTCACAATATTCTAGTGGAGAGGGGAGTGGATGTTGAAGCTAGTGACATGCACTTTAAGGAAGTAATCAAGCATTCTTCATAGGAAGATCAATGGGGTAGATTCCCTGCAGCATATTATCGTTTGATATATAATTAACTGAACTACCGAACAATGGAGCCAGGCTGGAAGTCGAGAACTTAAAGAATTTGTTTTGTTTAACAAACGAATCAACGTCTTGTTTGATCAAATCTTGAAAATAAAATGCTTTGAACTTATCAACAGAAAAATATTCATTTTTATTATAATTGCTTTGAAGAGCTGAGTGTAATGAATGTTGGTTATTGTTTTACATGCGCAGTGAAGTCCAATGCTGTGAAGTTATTCTTCAATGCTATGTATTAGGAGCAGATACAATGTCTGCTGGTGCTTGGCTACATCTGACGCAGCCTATATATGCACTGTACAGTCCACAGTCTCTTTAGAGAGATGCAACGCGCAAACAGGTCCTTTGTCGCAGCGAGTTCGTGCCAACCAGTGATTATCCCGCAAGCTAACACTAAACTACACACTAGGGACAATTTTACACCTTACTGAAGCCAATTAACCTATAAACCTGTATGCCTTTGGTGTGTGGGAGGAAACCGGAGTAAACTCCAAACAGACAGGACCCGAAGTCTGGATTGAACCTGGGTCTCTGGCGCTGAAAGGCAGCAGCTCTACCCGCTGCACCACCATGTCGCCCCGTTATTACACAGCCGTTACACAACTGGATCTCATTCCAGGCAGATCTGGGTGAATCGGAGTTGTACGTCCGAAAGGGCAAGCAGTTAATTTGATGTCAAGTTTGTCTGGCTTGCTGAGCCTGGTGAGTGATAGGTGGATACCGGTGAGGTGTGGGCGGTGATAGGCAGATGGTTGGACAAAGGCCGTAGACGAAGTGAAAAAGGTCTGAGATAAAGATGGACAAGGTGCAATGGTGAAGCTAGAGGGAGGAATATAGGTAGGGGGAGGGGGGGGAGGGAGGGGAGAAATGGGTGCAAGTGCAGGTTGGGCACAAGGAGGAGGGGGTAAGGAAGGAAGCAAGGGTTGTTTGTAGTTTATGTTACCAAAAATTAGAGAATTCAATGTTCATCCAGTTAGGTTGTAAGCTACACAAACGGTATATATAAGCAAATAAACAGGAGATACCATGACTTAAGTAGGTGACGGTTTTGATCAAAGCTCTTTTTCATCGTGAACAAAGAGCAGTTGTACATAAACCTTTGCAGATAAATATCATCAACTCTTACCCCAGTGAGATGGGTCGAGTCAGGTATCTTGCCCTTTATCATGTATCTGTACACTGTGGACGGCTCGATTGTAATCATGCATAGCCTTTCCACTGACTGGTTAGCACGCAACAAAAGCTTTCCACTGTACCTCGGTGCACGTGGCTATAAACTTCTCCCCTCTCCCGTCAGGCAGGAAGGGTGAAAATGCTTGTCTCCAGATCCAGGGACAGTTTCTTCCCAGCTGTTATCAGGCAACTGAACCATCCTACCACCAACTAGAGAGAGTACTGACCTACCATACGTCATTGGAGACAGACTATGTTTAATTGGATTTTGCTGGACTTTATCTTGCACTAAACATTAGTCCTCTTATTCAGTCACTGTCCACTGTGGATGGCTTGATTCTACTCATGTATAGTCTTTTTGCTGACTGGATAGCATGCAAAAAAAAGGTTTTCTCTTTGCCTTGGTACACGTGACAATAAACTAAACTAAACTAAACTAATGTAATTATTTGGGATTCTTCACTGAGTTTCCCTTTACATTGTCATGGAAGATCAGTAACATTCACGTCACAATCATAAAAAACTCAACAACGGCACGGTGGCGCAGTGGGAGAGTTGCTGCCTTACAGCGCTTGGAGCGCCAGAGACCCGGGTTCGATCCCGGCTATAGGTGCTTATCTGTATGGAGCTTGTACGTTTTTCCCTTGACAGCATGGGTTTTCTCCGAGATCTTCGGTTTCCTCCCACACTCCAAAAATGTGCAGGTTAATTGACTTGGTGTAAGTGTAAATTGTCCATAGTGTGTGTAGGATAATGTTAATATACGGGGATCGTTGGTCTGCTTGGACTCGGTGAAGGGCCTGTTTCCGTGCTGCATCTCTAAACTAAACTAAACTAAACTAAACTAAACTAAACTAAACTAAACTAAACTAAACTAAACTAAACTAAACTAAACTAAACTACACTAAACTAATATTGTAACGATGGTGGCAAACTTGCCTCTACAGAAGTGTCATCAGCATGTCATGTTGGTGTCTACCATCTACCTCATTGGTGACCCTCGGACTATATTTGATCAGACTTTACCTTGCACAAAACGTTATTCCCTTATCATGTATCTGTACACTGTAAATGGATCGAGTGTAATCATGTATTGTCTTTCTGCTGACTGGTTAGCATGCAACAAAAGCTTCTCACTGCACCTCGGTACACGTGACAATAAACTAAACTGAAATGAACCTGTTCCATCTGCCTATTCAATAGAGGCACACCTTGCACAGCAATAGTTCATGTGATTCCTTTCTGACCGCATTCCTCCTTCCTCAAAATGCTGACTCGTCCTGATCCAAGGACACTCGCTCCCTTGTGAACCCAGCCAATTAGTAGCTTTGCCAGCTGCTCAAATGGGGGAGTGAACACAGCCTTGTTAGCGCTTTACATCCATATGCTCACTTCTGGCATTGGAGAGATTATCCCTCTTAACCAGAACAGTTGCCAGGGCTGTTGGGATCAATCAGAGCATTGAGTATAGACGTTGGGAGGTCATGTTGCAGTTGTATAAGACATAGGGGCGGCCGTGTTTGGAGTATTGTGTTCAGTTGTGGGCACCATGTGATAAGAAAGATGTTGTCAAGCTGGAAAGGGTACAGAGAAGATTTCCGAGGATGTTGCCTGGACTCGAGGGCCTGAGCCCTCGGGAGGGGTTGAGCAGGCTAGGGCTCTATTCCTTGGAGCGCAGGAGGAGGAGAAGTGATCTTATAGAGGTGTACAAAGTCATGTGAGGAATAGATCAGGTAGAGGCACAGAGTCTCTTGCCCAGAGTAGGGGAATCGAGAACCAGAGGACATAGGTTTAAGTATACTAACACTATCCTACACACCAGGGACAATTTTACACTTTTGCCGAAGCCAATGAACCTACGTCTTTGGAGTGTGGGAGGAAACCGGAGCACCCGGAGAAAACCCACAAGGCCACAGGGAGAACGTGCAAACTCTCTACAGACCGCACCCGTAGTCAGGATTCGAACAAAGGTCTCTGGCGCTGTGAGGCAGCAACTCTACCGCTGCGCCACTGTGCCATCCTGAAGAAGGAGATGGTGATCTGCCAGGTTATACACAGATGAGGAGTGTTACAAACTACCTCCACTGTCATCGCATTCGCAAGGATGCATCTCGGGTACGGATGCAACGATTTCTATGTGGTCTCAGAATGCAATTTCTCTATGGTGCCAATTACTGATGATCTTGTCCGTGTTGTCGTTTGGTGAATGTATAACCACCAGGAACTGCATTAAAATTGTACACAATGTTCAAGAAGGAACTGCAGATGCTGGAAAATCGAAGGTAGACAAAAGTGCTGGAGAAACTCAGCGGGTGCAGTAGCCCTTAAAATTGTACAATCTCATAGAAACATAGAAAATAGGTGCAGGAGTAGGCCATTCGGCCCTTCGAGCCTGCACCGCCATTCATTATGATCATGGCTGATCATCCAACTCAGTATCCTGTACCTGCCTTCTCTCCATACCCCCTGATCCCTTTAGCCACAAGGGCCACATCTAACTCCCTCTTAAATATAGCCAATGAACTGGCCTCAACTACCTTCTGTGGCAGAGAATTCCACAGATTCACCACTCTCTGTGTGAAAAATGTTTTTCTCATCTCGGTCCTAAAAGATTTCCCCTTTATCCTTAAACTGTGACCCCTTGTTCTGGACTTCCCCAACTTCCCCGTGTCAAGGGTGAAGAAAATCATCTCTGATCCCTCCCACCCAGCTCACCACATCTTCCACCTGCTGCCATCAGGAAGGCGCTACAGCTCACTGCCCGCCAAGACATCTCGATTTAAAAACAGTTCTTACCCACACGCAATCCGAATTCTGAACACACTATGACAACAGCACATATCCTCCCCATGCATGTACTGTATATTGTATGATGTTGTGTTTTATGTTATGTTTGACGGGAATCAGCCTACCTTGTAACATCCTGTACTGAACCTGAATTCCACCAGCTTGACTGTGTGGTCATTAAATAATCTAATCTAATCTAATCGGGAACAATCTTCCTGCATCTAGCCTGTCGAAGCCTGCTCATTTCACTTGCAGCAGTTGCGAAGAGACGTTTAATCTTCCTTGAATTGAAGTGAAACTATCAGATGCTAAATCACCATCAACTTTTAACTCATAAGAATACATTTTGCGATCTGCAGCAGAAGAAACAAGTGTACTAATACATTCACTGTCTCGACTAATTTCCCTTGAGTCAAAGGAATGAACAGATAAAAATAATTTCATTGAAGGTTGCATTAGTCTTGGAATTTTATGTTTTTAATTTGTAAAGGTCTAGCTTTGGTTACTGGAAAACAGAACAGACATTTACATGCAAGTGGTGAGCCGATGTGGTGGTGATGAGAAGAACACAAGGTGGCGCAGCGTTAGCGTTGCTGCCATAAGGGGCTGGTCCACTGTACGAGTTCATTCAAGAGTTTCCCCTGATTCGAACTCGGAGAATTACGGTAATGGCCGCTCGTGGGTACTCGGGGCTCTCGTGGACATTTTTCAACACGTTGAAAAATCTTCACGAGTCTTCACGAGCTTACCGCGTTCCCTGAGTACCCGCCGTTAGCGTTACGAGCCACCAAGAGATGTCCCGAGCTCCGACGTACCCGCTACGTACATTCTGTGTGCTTACCACGAGTTTGATTTTTTTTTAAACTCGGGAGAGCTCTTGGGTGAACTCGTAGAGTGGGACAGGGCCATTACAGCGCTTAGAAACATAGAAAAATAGGTGTAGGCCATTCGGCTCTTTGAGCCAGCATCGCCATTCAATACACAAGGACACACGCACATGCACACACACACGCACACACACATACATATACATACATGATCTTGTACCTCAATGATTGTTTCACTGGCGCTGTGCTTCAAATTACTTTAGACTCATGATCTCTGTTTATTGACGTATATCTTAAATAACTTTTTTTTAGTTTATTTTCTTGTTTACAGAGTACAATATTTACATATTCTGTTGTGCTGCTGCGAGTAAGAATTTCATTGCTCTGTCTGGGACATATGACAATAAAACACAGTCTGAAGAAGGGTCTCGACCCGAAACGTCACCCATTCCTTCTCTCTATGGATGCTGCCTGTACAGTTGAGTTACACCAGCATTTTGTGTCTACCTAACAATAAAACACTCGTGACTCTTGACCCTGGCTGCCTCTCCCGCTGAGTTACTCAAACACATTGTCTTTGTGTTTGTAAACCAGTGTCTATAGTTCGAAGGTAGACACAAAATGCTGGAGTAACTCAGCGGGTGAGGCAGCATCTTTGGAGAGAAGGAATGGGTGATGTTTCGGGTCGAGACCCTTCTTCAGACCAGTTTTTCACGTCTACAATAATAAGCTGGAATGATAATTCAGAAAACGCACCGTTTCTTGCCAATGTCTGAAACACTTATACTCTGAACTTTTTCACTGGTAAAACAGTAACTCTATATCTGTTTCTCTCAGCGAGAGATCACTGAATTATGTATAGACGCGACTTTAGAGGCAGAAAACCCTTCCGTTTGTTCGGATGCAGAATGAGAAAAGTACAATAAGGGGATCGCTTTCCCATTGTGAACAATGAACACTCTGGTTTGTACACCATCTTGTGCCAGAGGCTAAGATCAAGTCAAGTCAAGTTGAGTTTAGAGCCCCAGGCTCATACACAACGCGGGGTACAGGTTTAATGAAAATCAAGCATAGACTCACAGGCACATAGACTCACACACACACACACACACACACACACACACACACATAAATTATACATACACTACGCATCAATTCCACAAGATAGTGAAAACAGAAAGACTGTGCAAAAAAATCATGATATTGGTGCAGAACACAATGACAAAACAACTTTAGGTTTCGATGATAGACAGGAAACTTTTATGTTTCCATAGAGTCAAGAGAGTTTTGTTGTCATGTGTCCCAGATAGGACAATGAAATTCGTGCTTGCTGCAGCACAACAGAATATGTAAACATAATACAGAACAGGAGATAAAAGTTCAGTGTGTCATAGACTATAGACCATATATATACACAATAAATAAACAGATAAAGTGCAATAGGCTGTTGTTGTTCAGAGTTTGTGTGATGGCGAGTTTAATAGCCTGATGGCTGTGGGGAAGTAGCTGTTCCTGAACCTGGATGTTGCAGATTTCAGGCTCCTGTACCTTCTTCCCGATGGCAATGGAGAGATTAGTGTGAGACCAAGATGGTGTTGGTCTTTGATGATGTTGACAGCCTTTTTGAGGCAGCGACTGCGATAGATCCCTTCGATGGTGGGGAGGTCAGAGCCATTAATGGACTGGGCAGTGGACACAACTTTCTGCCGTCTTTTCCGCTCCTGGACGTTCAAGTTGCCGAACCAAGCCACGATGCAACCGGTCAGCATGCTCTCTACTGTGTGCCTGTAGAAGTTCGAGAGAGATCTCCTTGACGTACCAACTCTCCGTAATCTTCTCAAGAAGTAGAGGCACTGATGTGCTTTCTTTATGATTGCATCAGTGTGCTGGGACCAGGAAAGATCTTCGGAAATATGTACACCCTTTCCACCATCATCCGGTTGATATAAACGTGATTGTGGGTCCCTATCCTACCCCTTCCAAAGTCCTACTTCAAAGAAGGCCATTTTGATTCACAAAACATCATGATCAACACAGACAATGTGGGCCAAAGGGCCTGATCCTGTACTGTACTTTTTTTAATGTGTAGGAAAGAACTGCAGATGCTGGTTTAAACCGAAGGTACACAAAATGCTGGAGTAACTCAGCGGGACAGGCGGCATCTCTGGAGAGAAGGAATGGGTGACGTTTCGGGTCAATAGACAATAGACAATAGACAATAGACAATAGGTGCAGGAGTAGGCCATTCGGCCCTTCGAGCCAGCACCGCCATTCAATGTGATCATCCCCAATCAGTACCCCGTTCCTGTCTTCTCCCCACATCCCCTGACTCCGCTATCTTTAAGAGCCCTATCTAGCTCTCTCTTGAAAGCATCCAGAGAACCTGCCTCCACCGCCCTCTGAGGCAGAGAATTCCACATTTGAGACCCTTCATCAGACTGGTCATAGTTCCGTTTAGTTCAGTTTATTGTCACGTGTACCTAGGCACAGTCTTCTTCTTCTCATCGAGTCCACACACAAGATTAGAAGTTGTTGAACCAGAACTGAACACAAAGGTCTCGGCGTCTGCATACAATGGTGTCTGTCTTGTGCTTCTTGTGCGTAGCGGTGGAAAGATTGGTGGAAACGGGGCCGCAACGTGAACGCTCTTTCCTTGACCCCCTAGGTAAAGTGAAAAGCTTTTGTTGCATGCTGACCCGGTTTAAGTTTAGATTTATTACTGCCACGTGTTCTGAAAACACGTGTAGTGAAAAGCTTTGTTTTGCACGCTATCCATTAGATGTGGTGTACGTAAATACAATCAAGCCAAACTCAAGTACAATAGACAGAGCAAAGGGGAAGATACAGAGTGCAGAGTGTAGCTGTCAGCATTGCAGCGCACAAAGTGGTCCATAGTGTTCCGTGGCTGAGGTTGGATCAGGGTTGTACAGGTCGGTTCATGAATCTGATGATTGTAGGAAAGTAGCAGTTCCTGAAGCTGGTAGTATGAGGCTTAAGGCCATTGTTCCTCCTGCCTGATGGTAGCAGCTTCCCTAAAGCCATCAGGCTATTAAACACCTCAACCTCCAAACTACATAGACTTGGGGACACTGGTTTTGTCTCTATGCACTACTATTGTTTGTTTCTGCGTGTATCTACTGTATGAGCGTGTGTGTGTATATATCTATACAGTATATACTGAACATTGCAGGAAGGAACTGCAGATGCTGGTTTAAACCGGATAGACACAAAATGCTGGAGTAACTCAGCGGGACAGGCAGCATCAACCCTGTCTCGACCCGAAACATCACCCATTCCTTCTATCCAGAGATGCTACATGTCCCGCTGATTTACTCCAGCATTTTGTGTCTATCTTGTGTATATATACTGAATTTTGTTTCTCGTTTGTTATATTATTTACAGAGTACTATGTTTACATATTCTGTCGTGCGACTGCAAGTAAGAATTTCATTGCTGTCAGGGACAGAACAGTTACGAAAACGCCAGTCAGCGGAAAGACTATGCATGATTGCAATCAGTCTGTACACAGTGGACAGCAGGATTGTAATCATGTATTGTCTTTCCACTGAGTGGTTAGCACGCAACTAAAAGCTTTTCACTGAACCTCGGTGCACGTGAGAATAAACTAAACTAAACATCTATATTACTAAAAGTCTCATCTTGACCACTTCCTGTTGCACTGTATATTGATTTTAGAAAAAAAACGCTGCCACTTACGGCTGTGATTTTTGGCCATCTTACTCAGAGTCCCCCTCCGCTGGTCAGGACAAGAGGATGTTTCCCATCGATGAAATATAAAAGACATTAATGTTTAAAAAATGCTGAGATTCTCTCTCCTGAAGGCCACGCCCCTTCTCTCTCCTGAAGGCCATGCCCCTAAAACCCGGAAGTGTGGAGGTGCCTCAGTTCTC
This sequence comes from Amblyraja radiata, assembly GCF_010909765.2. Lineage (NCBI taxonomy): Eukaryota > Metazoa > Chordata > Chondrichthyes > Rajiformes > Rajidae > Amblyraja > Amblyraja radiata. Next base: position 10,234,012 of record NC_045966.1, on the reverse strand, counting down.
TGCAAGATGGGGGAACGAGAGGTTGCAATTCTCAGTCTGAGCTGTGAATAACACTGGACACATGTCTACTAAACTGTGAGTGGTTTTACTGACCTGTCAGTGCCCTTAATGTGGTTTGAAAATGTAGTTTGAAAATGCAAAAGTGTTTTTTGGTTTGAGAATGCAAAGGTTGCCTTGCCTAATTGAAAAGTTGGTTTGAAAATGCAAAAGTTGCCTTGCCGTCTATATAATTAAAAGTCTAATTTTGACAACTTCCTGTTTGCGCTGTATATTGATTTTAGGAAAAACGCTACCACATACGGCTGTGATTTTTGGCCATGCTACTCAGAGTCCCCCTCCGCTCACCAGGTGCTGAGGATTTTTCCCATCGATGAAAAATAAAAGTGTTATTAGTGTTTAAAAAATGTTGAGATTCTCTCTCCTGTCAATCACGCCATGAAGGCCATTCCCTTCTGGTGGGAGGGACTATAAAACCTGGAAGTGTGGGTTTGGCTCAGTCTCTGCAAGAAGAGAGGGAGAGGTCACTACTCTGCCTTTAGTGGCCTTGCACCCTGCTAGAAATGGTATGAAACTGCATTTGAATTTGGTGGCCTTGCACCGTGCTTGAAGTGGTATGAAACTGTATTTGAATTTGGTGGCCTTGCACCGTGCTTGACGTGGTATGAAACTGCATTTGAATTTGGTGGCCTTGCACCCTGCTTGAAATGGTATGAAACTGCACTCAAATTTGGTGGCCTTGCACCCTGCTTGAAGTGGCAGGAAACTGCACTCGAATTTGGTGGCTTTGCACCCTGCTTGAAGTGGTATGACACTGCACTCGAATTTGGTGGCCTTCCACCGTGCTTGAAGTGGCAGGAAACTGCACTTGAAAACTGCACTAGAATTTGGTGGCCTTGCACCCTGCTTGAAGTGGTATGAAATTGCACTTGAATTTGGTGCCCTTCCGTGTGAAGCTGAGACCCAACGGGTCCCACTTAGTCTAGTATAACAATAAAACTCTCTGTTTAAGAAGGAACTGCAGATGCTGGAAAATCGAAGGTAACAAAAATGCTGGAGAAACTCAGCTGGTGAGGCAGCATCTTTGGAGCGAAAGAAAAAGGCAACGTTTCGGCACAAGACACTTCTTCAGACTAATGTGGGGGTGGGTGGGGGGGGAGGGGGGGGGAAGAAGAAAGGAAGAGGTGGAGACAGTGGGTTATGGGAGAGCTGGGGAGGGGAAAGAGGGAGAAAGCAGGGACTACCTGAAATTGGAGAAGTCAATGCTCATACCGCTGGGGTGCCAACTATCCAAGCGAAATATGAGGTGCTGCTCCTCCAATTTACGGTGGGACTCACTCTGGCCATGGAGGAGGTTCAGGACAGAAAGGTTGGATTCGGAATGGGAGGGGGAGTTGAAGTGCTGCTTTGGTTCTTCGATGGAGTCAAGGGGGGAGGTAAAGCGACAAGTGTGGTATTTCCTGCGGTTGCAAGGGAAAGTGCCAGGAGAGGGAATGGTTTGGGTGGGAAGGGACGAATTGGCCAGGAGTTACGGAGGGAGCGGTCTCTGCGGAAAGCCGAAAGGGGAGGAGATGGGAAGATGTGGCGAGTGTTGGGATCCCGTGGGAGGTGGTGAAAATGACAGAGGAATATCTGTTGTAATAAAACCCAATTCAATTTTCAATTCAATTAAAAAACTTTATTGGCATGATAAAAAAACATTGTTATATTGCCAAAGTATAAAACATGACATACATATTTAAAATGCATAAGTATAAATACAAGTATACAGTGCATGGATAGATATGTCCCTGTACATAAACTCGCAATAGGTCTATAGCCCTTTATTGATTGCTACACGTTCTTGTAGCTGTAAGCAGTACAACACAATAGCAAGTTTAGCAATTCAATATTAATTTCTTAGTGTTAGTTAATGTTGATTAGTGTGTGCGTACATATGTGCATGTTGGTCATTCATCGTCTCTTAGGTTATGGCATGCTGTTACGTATTGTGCACCAAGATGTACCATAACTCTCTCTCTCTCTCTCTCTCTCTCTCTCTCTCTGAAGAAGGGTCTCGATTCAAAACGTCGACCATTCCTTCTCTCCAGAGATGCTGCTTGGCCCGCTGAGTTACAACAGCATTTTGTGTCTACCTTCGATTTTAACCAGCATCTGCAGTTCTTTCTTATGCAATAAATCTCTCTCAATTCAATTCAATTCAATTTAAAAACTTTATTGGCATGATAAAAAAACATTGTTATATTGCCAAAGTATAAAACATGACATACATATTTGAAATGCATAAGTATAAATACAAGTATACAGTGTATGGATAGATATGTCCCTGTACATAAACTTGCAATAGGCCGATAGCCCTTTATTGATTGCTACCCGTTCTTGTAGCTGTAAGCAGTACGACACAATAGCAAGTTTAGCAATTCAATATTAATTTCTTAGTGTTAGTTAATGTTGATTAGTGTGTGCGTACATATGTGCATGTTGGTCATTCACCGTCTCTCAGGTTATGGCATGCTGTTACGTATTGTGCACCAAGATGTGCCGTATTTCCTTCGCCAAGGATTATTCTTAGTTTTGATGTATCATCTAGTTCTTTAAAATCAGGGGTTGCCACACTGAGTTTGTCAAAGTATGCTTTCCTTGTTTTGTCACATTTATTGCAATTTAGGAGGAAGTGCACCTCTGTTTCAACCTCATCTGTCAAGCAGTGGCCGCATATTCTGTTTTCTCTTGGTTGCCAGAATCTCTTCTGTCTTCCTTTTTCAACTGCCAAATAGTGGTCACTTAATCTGTATTTGGTGAGGGTCTGTCTCTGCTTTATGTCTCTAACAGTTGAGAGATAGTCTGCCAATTTATAGTCTCTTTTTAGGGAACGGTAACATTCTAATCTGCTTTGGCTTTTGGTTTCTTTATCCCAATGTTCCAAGTACGTTTCTTTACATTCTTTGATCATTTGGCTCACTCTAATTGGTGATTGGGGGCCAGTATTGATCTGGGGCCGGTCAGGGTTTAACTGAATAGGGGTAGTTAGTCTCAGTACCAACTAACACAGGGAACTCTTTTCTGGGTTCCTCCCTCTCCCTCTCCCCCTCTCCCCCTCTCCCCCAAAAGAATAAGAGAAAAAGAGAGAAAAAAAAGAGAAAAAGAGAAAAAGACAAAAGAAAAAAGAAAAAAGAGAGAGAGAGAGAGAGAGAGAGAGAGAGAGAGAGAGAGAGAGAGAGAGAGAGAGAGAGAGAGAGAGAGAGAGAGAGAGAGAGAGGCGAAGGAGAGAGAGGCGAGGGAGAGAGAGAGAGAGAGAGAGAGAGAGCGCTGAGCTCTTCTATAGAGCTATCTCGCTCATAGAGACCCACTCTCTCGCCCCCCCCTCCCCCCCCCTTCTCTAACCCCCCCTCTCTCTCCCTCTCTCCCCCCTCTCTCCCCCCCCCTGTCTGTCTCTGTCTCTGTCTCTGTCTCTGTCTCTGTTTCTGTCTGTCTCTCTATCTCTCTGTCTCTCTTTGTCTGTCTCTCTGGTCTCTCTGTGTCCCTGGCCTCTCTGGTCTCTGTCTCGCTCTCTCTCTGTCTGTGTCTGTCTGTCTCTGTCTCTGTCTCTCTCGGTCTCTCTGTGTCTCTCTGGTGTCTCGCTCTGTCTCACTCTGTCTCGCTCTCTCTCGCTCTCACAATCAAGCCGTCCACAGTGTGCACTAGTGTCTTATGATCGTGATGTGCTGAACAAGACCGAAAGCTCATTGGGACTTTTGAGGCAACAAAATCACAACTTAATAATAATTTGATGTGCTACGATTAATTTGAAATATGTACTGTTCCTTCCAGCTAATTAAACGGTCCCAAGCTGCTTATTACCAATATTTTCTGGTACATCATTATTGTACGGTTGAACTACTAAACAATTTGTGTTTCAAGACCAAACGCTGCCAAGGGGTAGTTTACTCAGATCCTTAATGAGTCAACAGAGAATCACAGTGAAGCCAAACACTATTCCCAAAATATATATCAGAGTCTACTTTTAATTAAGCTTGGTTTATTTTTTCCCCAGAAGCTATGTTGACTGAAATTAATTTGATATTTGGTATACTATTTAATAATCAAAGTATTCCTGGTAATAGAATATGTATAATGGGCAACCATTGTGGGCTTTTCTGTATTTAACAAGATTAGTTTAGTTCAGTTTAGTTTAGAGTTACAGCGCGGAAACAGGCCCTTTGGCCCACCAAGTCCGCACAGACTAGCGATCCCCGCACACTAACACTATCCTGAGCCAGCGACTATTTTTACATTTATACCAAGCCAATTCAAGTCAAGTCAAGTCAAGTGAGTTTATTGTCATGTGTCCCTTATAAGACAATGAAATTCTTGCTTTGCTTCAGCACACAGAACATAGTAGGCATTTACTACAAAACAGATCAGTGTGTCCATATACCATAATATAAATATATACACACATGAATAAATAAACTGATAAATTGCAAATAACAGATAATGGGTTATTAATAATCAGAGTTTTGTCCGAACCAGGAAACGGAAGATCTCGGAGAAAACCCACGCAGGTCACGGGGAGAACGTGCAAACTCCTTATAGACAGCACCCCTGGTCAGAATCGAACACGGGTCTCTGCTGTAAGCGCTGTAAGGCAGCAACTCTACCACTGCGCGACCATGTCGCTCAAGATTATTTGCTCTAATACAGCCCTAGCTGGTTTATAGCCAATAGATTTGATGGAATGACTCTCATCCGGCGTAGGATTTGATCTCTTGCCCGAGGAGGTCTTAATATGTTCTGACAGTAACAAATCTATAATTTTGAAAAATATTCACATGAACTGATCGTGAACCCAGGTGGTGAAGATATATATTCAGAGTATTTCTGACATGAGTACGCCATAGGAAGAACTTTTTTCTTGAGCTACAGTGAAATGATATGTGATACATCTCATATTTCGCTTGGGCAGCCTGCACCCTGCTGGTATGAATATTGACTTTTCTAACTTCAAAGTAACTTCAAGTAACCCTTGCTTTCCTTCTGTCCCCATCCCTTCCCCTTCCTCCGTTTTCACACCTTACCCTTCCTTATCTCTGTATCTCCCTCCCCCCTGACTCAGTCTGAAGAAGGAACTTGACCCGAAAACATCACCCACTCCTTCTATCGAGAGATGCTGCCTGTCCCGCTGAGTTACTCCAGCATTTTGTGTCTATCTTTGATGAGAGATGATACATTTCATCTGCACTGTCCTGATCTAGATTCTACAGAATTGTATTTAAAAGGAAATATCATCTGATTGAATATTAAGAATATCCAAATGTGTTAGAAATCAAGGAAACATATTTGCCCACAAGTTACAGGTAGAGGAACAATGTTCTGGGCGGCACGGTGGAGCAGCAGAAGAGCTGCTTCCTTACAGCACCGGAGACCCAGGTTCAATCCTGACTACAGGTGCGTGCTTGTGCGGAGTTTGCACGTTCTGCCCGTGACCTGTGTGGGTTTTCTCCGAGTTTATTCCGGTTTCCTCCCACACTCCAAAGATGTACAGGTTTGTAGGTTAATTGGCTTGGTATGAATGTCAAGTCAAGTCAAGTCAAGTCAAGTCAATGAAAAGTGGCAATGCTCGCGGACTTTGTGCAAAAAGACAAACAAAGAAACAACCAAACAAACTGCAAACAGAATGGAACAGAATCACATATTCTTTTTCATATTAAATATTGTGGGTGGAAGGAAAAAGGGAAAAAAACAGCAATTTAAAAAAAAGCAGTAGAGTGGTTCAGTAAAGTTAGTCCCTGGTGAGATAGGAGTTTACAGTCCTAATGGCCTCTGGGAAGAAACTCCTTCTCAACCTCTCCGTTCTCACAACATGGCAACGGAGGCGTTTGCCTGACCGTAAATTGTCCCTCGTGTGTGTAGGATAGTGTTAGTGTGTGGGGGATTGCTGGTCAGTACGGACTCGATGGGCCGAATGGCCTATTTCCGCACTGTATCTCCAAACTTAAGGCAGCTGATGTAGAGTAACTGCTTTAGCATGAGGATTCGAATGGTAAAATATCCATTGTGGAGCTGAGACCCATGAGATAGGAACCAAACACATATTTTTGCTGAATCGTTCGACCTTAATGTTATTGCAAATGGTCACATTGTTGACACAAAGAAAATTCAATCAGAGTTGCTGCTCATGATGCCCATCAAATGCCTCCATTGGGGAAAGTGTGGGCACAATATCTTAAGGACGCAATCATATTTAACGACCTAATGTCAAATATCTCAATGGCTTTTGCAAACGCTGATCACATTCAGGATTTTCTGTGACCCGTGCAACTATTTCTGTTAAAGAAAATTGTACTACGGTTTTGTTCATGTCTTCAGAAGTTTATTTCCGTACACAGATACGAAGATCTGCACACAAAACGATTTAGACATTGGAGGAGTTCACCAACACAGTGTTGCTTCCTCAGAATGTACACTCATTTGAGACTCCTTTTGCAGGTTGGAACAGAGAACTGCAAGTGCAGGTTTACCCAGGAAAGACACAAAATGCTGGAGGAACTCAGAGGCTCAGGCAGCATCAGTTTCAGTTTAGTTTATTCTCACGTGTGCCGAGGTACAGTGAAAAGCTTTTGTTGCATGCTAAGCAGTCAGTGGCAAGACAATACATGATTACATTCGAGCCATTCACAGTGTACAGATACATGATAAGGGAATAACGTTTAGTGCAAGGTAAAGCCAGTGAAGTCCAATCAAAGATAGTCCGAGGGACCTTGATGAGGTTGATAGTGGTTCAGGACCGCTATCTGGTTGTGGTAGGATGGTTCAGTTGCCTGATAACAGCTGGGAAGAAACTGCCCCTGAATCTGGAGGTGTGCGTTTTCACACTTCCATACCTTTCCCCCCCGATGGGAGTGAGGAATTTCTTTAGTCAGAGGGTGTCGAATCTGCGGAATTCTTTGCCTTGGAAGGCTGTGGAGTCCAAGTCAATGGATATTTTTAAAGCAGAGATAGATAGATTCTTGATTAGTACGGGTGTCAGGGGTTATGGGGAGAAGGCAGGAGAATGCAGTTAGGAGGAAGGGAGAGATAGATCAGCCCTGATTGAATGGTAGAATAGACTTGATCGGCCAAATGGCCTAATTCTGCTCCTATTACTTATGACCATATGACCTTAACAATACTCCAGCCCACTTGCCCAATGGATCTATATCCTGCTGTAACTTTTGATGACCATATTCACTATCTACAATACCACCTATTTAAGTGTCATCTGCAAACTTACTATATCAGCACGGAAACAGGCCCCCTGGCCCTCCAAGCCCGATCCGCAGAGCAATGATCATGTACTCAAGCATTAACCTGCAAACTAGGGGCAATTTACTTTTTTTTTTTACTGAAGACAATCACCCTACAAACATGTACATCTTTGGAGTGTGGGAGGAAACTGGAACAACCAGGGAAAACCCATGCGGACACGGGGAGAACGTGCAAACTCCGTATGGACAGCACCCGTGGTGCCACAGAAGGCAGTGGAGGCCAATTCACTGGATGTATTCAAGAGAGAGTTAGATATAGCTCTTAGGGCTAACGGAATGAAGGGATACGGGCAGAAAGCAGGAACGGGGTACTGATTTTGGATGATCAGCCACGAAGGGCCGAATGGCCTACTTCTGCACCTATTTTCTTTATTTTTACGTTTCTATGTAATAATAATAATAATGGATGGGATTTATATAGCGCCTTTCTAATACTCAAGGCGCTTTACATCGCATTATTCATTCACTCCTCAGTCACACTCGGTGGTGGTAAGCTACTTCTGTAGCCACAGCTGCCCTGGGGCAGACTGACGGAAGCGTGACTGCCAATCTGCGCCTACGGCCCCTCCGACCACCACCAATCACTCACACATATTCACACACATTCACACACAGGCAAAGGTGGGTGAAGTGCCTTGCCCAAGGACACAACGACAGTATGCACTCCAAGCGGGGTTCGAACCGGCTACCTTCCGGTTGCCAGCCGAACACTTAGCCCATTGTGCCATCTGTCGTCCCCTATGTAGTCAGGATCAAACCCAGTCTCTGGCGCTGTAGGGCAGCAAATCTACCACTGCACTATTACCGAGATCTATGCCATGATCTGTTGAGAACCATGCACTATACTTGTGCCAACGCCCAAGTTTAATTCACCTGCGTTAAATATTCTATGATGTCCCGAGGAAGAAGTGAGGTTGAAAAACAAAGTACAACAGATGCTGGTTAATACACAAATGTACACAAAGTGCTGGACTAACACAGTGGGTCAGGCAGTGGGTCAGGCAGAACATGAACAGTTGATGTTGCAGGTGGAGACACGAAACATTCTCTAGAGATGCTGCCTGACTTGCTGTGTTACTCCGGCACTCTGTGTCCTTCAGAGAAAAAAGTTGTTTCTCTTTTGAATATACAGATCCCCACATTGAAAGCAGCATTCTGCTATATAATTAACCTCCGAATGAACTGTGTAGTTGCCAGACAACAGAAGCTAATTTGCAATTTTTTAATTTATTCAGAAGTGCTTCATCAGAAGCAGGAAACAGGACAACTATTTGGCAGTTGTTAGGATATGGAGCTGGGGGTAAGACTAGGGGGCTTTGGATAGGCATGTGGATATGCAGGGGATGGAGGGATATGGATTAGGTAACATGGTCTTGGCATAATGTTCGGCATAGACATTGTGGGCCGTAGGGCCTGTTCTTGTGCTGTACTGTTCTATACCGAAGATAGACACAAAATGCTGGAATAACTCAGCGCAACAGGCAGCATCTCTGGTTAGAAGGAATGGGTGATGTTTCGGGTCAAGACCCTTCTTCAGACGACCCGAAAGTCTCGGCCTGAAAGGTCACCCAATCCTTCTCTCCAGAGATGCTGCCTGTCCCGCTGAGCATTTTGTGTCCATCTTCGGTGTAAACCAGGATCTGCAGTTCCATCCTACACACCGTACTGTTCTACGCTCCATGTTCAAGAATCAGGAAGTTTTTGGAATGAACTATGATGGAGGCACTAACGTGTCAAACATGACAAGAGTGTGAATTAAAAGAAAGCTGAAGGATAATCAATGCCTGGTCGTCCCAGCGTGACCAGCTGGAATAAAGATGGTTGGACAAAGGCCAGGGATGACAAAGATAAAGGGTGTGAGGTAAGGATAGGAGAGACGTGAATTATTAGAAGATTATTATTCTAATTATTATTAGAAGATTGAGGGGGGATCTTATAGAAACTTACACAATTCATAAGGGGTTGGACAGGCTAGATGCAGGAAGATTGTTCCCGATGTTGGGGAAGTCCAGAACTAGGGGTCATAGTTTAAGGATAAAGGGGAAATCTTTTAGGATTGAGATGAGAACATCATTTTTTACACAGAGAGTGGTGAATCTGTGGAATTCTCTGCCACAGAAGGTAGTTGAGGCCAGTTCATTGGCTATATTTAAGAGGGAGTTAGATGTGGCCTTTGTGGCTAAAGGGATCAGGGGGTATGGAGAGAAAGCAGGTACAGGATACTGAGTTGGATGATCAGCCATGATCATATTGAATGGCGGTGCAGGCTCGAAGGGCCGAATGGCCTACTCCTGCACCTATTTTCTATGTTTCTATGACGCCACAGGAAAGAATATCGGTAGAAAGGATGTGTAGCAAGGAACTGCAGATGCTGATTTACACCAAAGATAGACACAAAAAGCTGGAGTAACTCAGTGGGATAGGCAGCATCTCTGATGGAAGGAATGGGTGATGTTTCGGGTTTAGACCTTTTTTTCAGACTGGTAGTGGCGGCGCGGCTCTGGCTGCAGCGGCTCTCCGGCAGTCCTGTTTGTTTTGTGTTTTTTGGGTTGTTTATTTTCGTTTTGGTTAGTCTAGTTTTGGTTTTTAGTTTGGGTTTTTTGGGGGGGGGGGTTGAAACGGGGCTTGCTGTCTCTCCCTGCGGGGGAATGCGACTTTTTTGTCGTATTCCCCTTCTCTGCCTCCGTCTGCGCTGAGGCCTAATGGCGGAGCTGGCGACCTCGAGGCTCAGGAGGCAGAGCCCGCCAGGACTCGCACTGAGCTCGCTCCCGTGAGGACGGCCCGGCTCGGGGCTGGAACAGGGACTTTCGTGAGGGGGCTGTGACGGCCGGCCCGAGGAAGGAAACGGTGCTCCCGTCGGAGTGGCCGAGCTCGGGGAGGTACGGCGTTCCCCAGCCCGAGGGAGTGAAGGCGGCGGCCCGGTCGGGAGCGGCCCAGCCCGAGGGAGGAGCGGTGCCCGGTCGGGGCGGCCCAGCCCGAGGAGAAAGAAGAAGCGGCGCTGTTCGGGGCGGCCCAGGCCCGAGGGAGGAGCGGTGCCGGTCGGGGCTGCCACAGCCCGAGGGAGAAGAAGCGGCGCCAGGTCAGGGGCCGGGCCTGGCGCGAGGGAGGAGCGGCGCCGTTCGGGGCGGCCTTGAGCGAAGGAGGAGCGGCGCCCGGTCGGGGCGGCAGGTCGAGGGAGAAGAAGAAGCGGAGCTGCCCGGTCGGAGCGGCCCAGCTGAGGGATGGAGCGGTGCCCAGTCGGGGCGGCAAGCCAGAGGGAGGAGACGGGTGCCCGGTCTGGTGCGGACCTGGCGCGAGGGAGGAGCGGCGGCCTGGCGCGAGGCTGAGACGGTGGCAGTACTCACGTGAGGGCGATCCGGCCTGGGGCTGGAACGATGCTCCGGGGGCTGGGACGGCAGTTCTGGTGGCGGTGGCCTGAGACCGGGGTTCGGCCGCGGGCCAGCGGCTGCGTCAGCAGGTCTGGTGAGCGGCAGCTTCGACTACCCCGGGCCGCGGTGTTTGAGCCGCGGGACAGGTTTTATCATCGCCCGGGGGGTATCGCCTCAGCGCAGAAGGAGAAGAGGAGGGAAGAGACTGCAGCCCTAAGACTTTTGCCTCCATCACAGTGAGGAGATGTTGGGTGGACTCACTGTGGTGGATGTTAATATGTGTTTATTGTTGTTTTTTTATTGTATTGTATTGTATGTATGACTGCTTAAATTTCGTTCAGACTTCGGTCTGGATGACAATAAAAGGCTATCCTATCCTATCCTATAGAAGGGAGAAGCAATGTGTGACGTTTCGGGTCATGACGGGTGTCTCAAGAAGGGTCTCAACCCGAAACGTCACCCATTCTTTCTCTCCGGAGATGCTGCCTGTCCCGCTGAGTTACTCCAGCATTTTGTGTCTACCTTCGGTTTAAAGCAGCATCTGCAGTTCCTTCATACCTAACTATTCACACCATTAGGTTGTGAGCAACCCAAGATGCTATTCCTCCAGTTTGCTTGTGGCCTCACTCTGCCAATGGTGGAAGCACCATGCCAAAAGCTCAGTATGGGAATGGAAAGGGAGGTAAAATGATTAGCAACCATTTTATTAGATGGAATTCTTTGATGGGATTGAGTTTACTCTTGGTTGAGAGAGTGAGCGAGAATAGTAAGATTAAACGAGAACTTACCAGTTTGAAGTTTGAGCTTTAGTTTATGAGGAGTAACGTTGAGGGATTACGTGAAGACCCCGCCAGTACGCATGCGTGTCAATCTTCAAAGCAGCGGTGTGAAATCACAGACAACAGTAAATGAACTGAAGATAGTTAGATTAGAGAAATAGGATACCAGTTGAACTTTATGATCGAGGGTGGGCGTGGAGGGCACGTAATCCCTCAATGTCCCGGAAGTGGCGGCGCCGGGAACGGCTGCGGCTCGCCTGCAGTCCGTTTGTCTTTTACTTTTTTGTGTTGTATTTTTTTCGTTTTGTCTAGTTACGTTTTTGGTTTTTAGGTCGTGTTTATGTGGGGGGGGAGGTGAAACGGGGCTTGCTGTCTCTCCCTTCGGGGGAATACGACCTTTTTGTCGTATCCCCCTTCTCTGCCTCCGTCTACACTGAGGCCTAATGGCGGAGCTGGCGACCTCGGGACTCTGGAGGCAGCTGACAGGACTCGCCCTGAGCTCCCGTGAGGGTGGCCCAGCCCGGGGCTGGAACTGCGCTCTCGTGAGAGCGGCCTGGCGAGGGGCTGAGAGACTTTCCCGTGAGGGGCTGTGGCCCGTCGGAGTGGCCCAGCCCGAGGGAGGAACGGCGCTCCCGTCGGAGTGGCCCAGCCCGAGGGAGAACGGCACTCCCGTCGGAGTGGCCCAGCCCGAGGGAGAACGGCACTTCCGTCGGAGTGGCCCAGCCCGAGGGAGAACGGCACTCCCGTCGGAGTGGCCCAGCCCGAGGGAGAACGGCACTTCCGTCGGAGTGGCCCAGCCCGAGGGAGAACGGCACTCCCGTCGGAGTGGCCCAGCCCGAGGGAGAACGGCACTCCCGTCGGAGTGGCCCAGCCCGAGGGAGAACGGCACTCCCGTCGGAGTGGCCCAGCCCGAGGGTGCAACGGCACTCCCGTCGGAGTGGCCCAGCCCGAGGGAGAACGGTACTCACGTGAGGGCGATCCGGCTCGGGGCTGGAACGGTGCTCCGGTGGCTGGGACGGCGTTCTGAGGCGGTGACCTGAGTCCGGGGTTCAGCCGCGGGCCAGCGGCTGCGTGTGCTGGACTGGAGGGCGGCAGCTTCGACCACCCCCGGGCCGCGGTGTTTGAACCGGCCCGTTTGCGGGGTTCGGTGAGCCGCGGGACTGTTGTGCCATCGCCCGGTGGGGAATCGCCTCAGCGCAGAGGGAGAAGAGGAGGGAAGAGACAGTAACCCTAAGATTTTTGCCTCCACCACAGTGAGGAGGTGCTTGGAGGATACACTGTGGTGGTGTTAATTTGTGTTTATTGTTGTTTATTATTGTATGATTGTATGTATGACTGCAGGCACGAAATTTCGTTCAGACCGTAAGGTCTGAATGACAATAAAGGTATTCAATTCAATTCAATCAATTCAATGTTACTCCTCATAAAATAAAGATCAAACTTCAAACTGGTAAGTTCTCATTTAATCTGACTATTTTACTTCAGAGTCACGTGACTACGTGAAGATTTTAAAGCTCTGTGATTTCATGCCGTGGAAACGAGTCCAGGCGTCATACACTGCATCATTAGGCCAATGATGAGTGATGGCAATACCCCTGATCTGGCAATAGGTTTATTCTGAATATTTGGACAGATCAATAGTTTGACCATCCTGCAACCGCTAGGATGTGGTCCATCCCTGCTGCTGAGGTATAGCGGTCCTGGTGGAATGAGACTCAATGTCAATGTACACTCCTGTATATGCCAGACCCATATAACCATCTGGAGAAAGTTTGTAGTGATTCCTTCTAACAAGATTTTATGTAACTAACAATATTGCTGTCAGAGTCTATAAGGCTCTTGGGAACCTTGACATACTGGTGTAGATGCGTGATCACACGCAACCCAAGGTCCATGGGATATGCAACATCTAGTTTGGTCTTGTGTCCCTGTCTAATCTGCTTGACTAATCATAAACAAAACATGTTATTATAGCCCGCAGATATGATCATCCTATCCAGTGTAGTAATGACTGGACTCATAGCGCTGTACTCAGCGCCATGGCATAATCACTAGTACGTGAGTATGACCATGGACAGGGATGTTGCTGGTGCCCATCGGTGAAGTGACGTAGTACAATGTTAACAACCCATATCTCTGCGTCCCTAGGCCTGGGAGGTTTTAAGTTGACGATACCTTCATATTCTAGATGTCAGAGGGTGAGACCGGACAGAGTGGTTTATGTTCTCAGCAGCCAAATGATGAGGAGGTACTTCAAGCACAGTAACGGAATATTAACTTAATGTTATAATCCCATAAAACTGAATTTTAATGTGTCAGTCATCCGTGCCGAGTTAAACGTAAGGAAGCATAAACAATGCTTCCCATCTCCTATGCAGATTGCTGCTATTTGGTGCTATCCCTGCAATCTGTAGTGAGCACTCCTAATGCTTATGGTTTGACAACCCGAGCCGCAGGAACGATCTCTCAGAGTCTGTAAGTCTATGAATTGATTATATCATGCAGAGGATGGTTTCAACATCACAACTGAACCAGCATCTTTTTTATCCGGATATAACTATGTAAGGTTTTATGCTCATTCTTTGCCTCAGCGGGAGCCATAGGTATATAACCCAGGCAGGCACTATGAAAACCCGGAAGCGGGAATCTTGCTGAATTTTGCAAGACCCGTCTATTGAGGCCAAATGGAGGAAGACATAAAAGAACATTCCTCCCTAGTGTAGCGAGAATGCACCCTTCGCCACTATATGCCTCGTTCACTGTTGATTGAGCCTGGATGCAAGCATCTCAATAGTTAGTGTTCCATCGATCCACAATGTCCACCAAGTGTATCACCTTGGACTTGTGCATGCAGTTTATGCATATCCACACACCTTTTAATGCACAGAATGCACCTGGTGTCCATTGGCAGTTGATACCATGACTGAACACTTGATAACTCATGCTGATCCCATCTGCCTCCGTAATTAGAGATGGTATTAGTAAATTACCCATCTTTGGCCAATCGGTTTGGAAATGACTGAAGATTTACGGATAAGAGGTTTTAGTGGAGCAAAGCTGTCCATCATTGTGACTTTGATAGTTTCAGCTAAAAATAGCAGAGGTCTAATTTTTTGTCTTAGAGCTGATCCCAGACAAATAAATGGATGATTGTATCCCAATAATCAATAGTTTCAGTTGGTATCAACTTAATTTAAATTTAACTGGACGGGTGAGAACCAATTTCTCAAATATAGCTATGTGGCTGATAAGGCTAATTTAGTAAAATACAGTATGTTCAATATCATCCAGATTGGTCATGCCACTTATTTGTTAGCTCTGTGCAGTTGAAGTACTGATAGTAGTGATTTGGTAAATAATCTGGAAACTGGAGTTAACCCATTTTGCAACGCCACTGAGTGTATCGTTGCCTCATCCAGTTAAATTTCAAATATCTTCAACCCTGTGAGCGGAAATGATCACATGGAAGTTATTCAGAAAAGTCTATACTGCACATACGGGTTGAGACTGTTGACAATGATCAGTCCACATCCCATTCTTGTGAGCCTGCCTTGAAAGGCAACTCCAACCATACCTGTGTGCAGTATAAACTAATCTTATGTTATCCCAAACCAGTGTAAATATTCAAACCAGTTTAATATTACCAACTTGTATCCGTGACAGGAGACATCATAGATGTGGTTCCATACCTTTATCCGAATGGGAGGACTTATGCAACCTGACCCAGGAGCTGCCTCAAACATGTGTGCATGATTTTACACCTGCTCCTGGGAGGTAGAGGAGCTCGAGTACGGGGTTGGCGCATCTTCCAGGAAGCTTTCACCAGCTTCAGTTCATCATGGTTTGCTGGTGGGTGCGTAGGGGTGCTGCCGTCGAAGATGTGAGGTCTTGCGTGATGAAGTGGCCTTCCTGAACCCGATGGCCACTCGTCGAGCTCCTGCTGCTGGTAGTGTTGTTCCTGCACCCCCTGCACACTTGTTGTATCTTCAGCCAAACCCCTGTCTTCAGAGTCAGCCCAGAAGTGACTCCTAATGCTCCCCTCTGTCGAGGGAGATGCATTATGCAGCCCTCAATAAGGTGCTGCCATGGGCGTGCTGGGACCCCATGGTGCCTAGACTTCATATACCGGAGCATGTCACATTGGAGCTTCTGCTCCATCAACCGCTCCATGAGGGATATGCGATCACAGTTGCTCCTGCCGGCGGTGAGTCTTTACAGCCTGACTCGTCCGAGTCTTCGCTTGTCCGACTTCTGCTTGTCCTTCCCACCAGTCTGTTGTCGATTCCGACTGTGCAGGTGCCAGTTCGGAGACTGCTGATCAATAGCGATCCAGGTGCAATCAACCGTTGCTGACTGCCTGCAATTCCGCGGTCCTCCGCAGTCAGTCTGGATGCGGTCCATTCCTGTAACATATTCTCACAAAATAGCACAAAACGACCTTCGAGTAAGGAATTTACCTGCATGTCCTTTTTAAAACCTTCTGCTGCGGGGCAACGCTCCTCCTGAGCCTGGTCTCGTGGTCGTAGTTTGTTACAGCTGGGGTTCCTCTGTGGTCCTTGTAGAAAGGCTTCCATTGCGGGTTATTTCTCCCCCAAGCTTTTTCTCAGCGGTCCCTTATAGCAGAGCTTCTCCATGATGTTCTCCAGTCGGGGCCTCCCCCCCCCCCACCCCCACTCCCCTCCACACCGATCTGGGTATCCCCGCAGTAACTGCAGCCGGGATATCCCCGCGGTCCCTAAAAAAGGGATAGCGGCGATTTACAAAATCGGGGTGGGGTATCCTGCTTCGGGGGCAGGGTGTATATGAAGCCACTGGTTTTACTGCCAGCGGCTCAGTAGGCGACTTACCGCCGTCCGCTCCTCGCATCCCGCAGTCTACGGAACGGGTTCTCCAGGACCAATATGAAGCTGCTGGCTCCACCGCCAGCGGCTCGAAGGCGAATCCACCGCCGCCCGCTCCCCGTATTCCACGGTCTCCGGAGCGGTTGTCCAGGTGCCCCCGGCATCAATATGAAGCCGCTGGTTTTACTGCCAGCAGCTCGAAGGCGAATCCACCGCCGTCCGCTCCCGTATTCCACGGTCTCCCAAGCGGGTTCTCCACCAATATGAAGCCGCTGGTTCTACCGCCAGCGGCTCAAAACTGAATTCACCGTCGCTCGCTACCCGCATTCCGCGGTCTTTCGAGCGCCTAGGTCCGTGGGCGGGATTCCCCGTGACCGAGGTTCCCTGAAGTTTGTGACTGGAAAGCCTGAAAAGTTTAAAAAAAAAACTTACCTCAGGTCTGTTGCTGGCAGGAGAATCACGTCCACCCTGCCAGTCGTAACGCAATGCGTTAGACGATATACACGCATGCGTACTGGCGGGGTCTTCACGTAGTCACTCACGTGACTCCGAAGTAAAATTGGCAGGTAACATTTAACATACTGATAGACAAAAAATGCTGGAGAAACTCAGCGGGTGAGGCAGCATCTGTGGAAAAAAGGAGTAGGCGACGTTTCGGGTCGACTCCCTTCTTCAGCCACTCCCTCCTTCCCCTCCCCCTTCCCTGCTCTCCCATATTCAATTTAATTCAATTCCAAATAATATTTCAGAAGATGTCAAACCCCTTTCAACCTCTCAGTTTTGAGATTAAAACTCCAAATATCAGAATTAATTTCTGATATTAACTAAAAACTTTCCACCTTAACAATATAGTTTATGCGGAACCATTCTAAATGAGAACAGTAACCCCCGTACAGTAATCAAGAACTAGTTTTGCTATCAATCAAGTTTCTGTGTTATCTTCTCAGCTGAGAATGTAAAAGCAGTACCAAAGTCATGCTCAGGAGATCAGCGTTGACTGGTCCCCTGGTGCACACCAGTTTTAATAAATTGCCTGTGGTCTTGGACACCAACTCCGCAGAGTCTTTCCATTTGCTCCACAAGTTGGAACAAGTCACGTTGAAACTAGTTACAAACTAGATTTTGAATGTCATTGAGACTTCGAGCTTCATGCTGTATAACTTTTAGTGCCAAGAAAAAGAGTGATATCTCAGTCGACAAACACTTAAACCCTTCAGTCATTCTTACAGTGAATGAAGGTGGAGAATCTGGTATGTATTGTATCTCAGACAGCATTGACTTCCTGTACTCCCGTTCTGTTAAAGAACAGAGTGTACGATTCCAACCAAATAACACAAAGAAATACTTGTAACAGACTTTTGTTATATCAGGCACATCATTCAGTAGCTTTTATTAAATAAATAAACGTTTAAAGCCATCTAGTTTATAACGAGCATCTGTGAACCCATCTGCAATGTATGTCGATGGAATATTCACTTCTACTGAACTGCAAGGATGTCACGGATTCCCATTGCCATTGGGCAGAGTGATACATCCTGTTAGATAACATTAGATAACAGATAAATAATGTTAGAAATATGCTCGCAAAAACTGGGTGGCAACAGTGGCACAGCGGTAACGTTGCTGCTTTACAGTGCTGCAGGCCCAGGTTTGAATCTGACTACGGGTGCTGTCTACGGGTGACTACGAAAGCGAATGGTATGTTAGCATTCATAGCAAAAGGATTTGAGTATAGGAGCTGGGAGGTTCTACTGCAGTTGTACAGGGTCTTGGTGAGACCACACCTGGAGTATTGCGTACAGTTTTGGTCTCCTAATCTGAGGAAAGACATTCTTGCCATAGAGGGAGTGCAGAGAAGGTTCACCAGACTGATTCCTGGGATGTCAGGACTTTCATATGAAGAAAGACTGGATAGACTCGGCTTGTACTCGCTAGAATTTAGAAGATTCAGGGGGGGATCTTATAGAAGCTTACAAAATTCTTAAGGGGTTGGACAGGCTAGATACAGGAAGATTGTTCCCGATGTTGGGGAAGTCCAGAACAAGGGGTCACAGTTTAAGGATAAGGGGGAAATCATTTAGGATTGGGATGAGAAAAAAAAAATTCACACAGAGAGTGGTGAATCTGTGGAATTCTCTGCCACAGAAGGTATTTGAGGCCAGTTCATCGGCTATATTTAAGAGGGAGTTAGATGTGGCCCTTGTGGCTAAAGGGATCAGGGGGTATGGAGAGAAGGCAGGTACAGGATACTGAGTTGGATAATCAGCCATGATCATATTGAATGGCCAAATGGCCTACTCCTGCACCTATTTTCTATGTTTCTATGTTTCTATATCTGTGCGGAGTTCGCACCTACGTGGGTTTTGGCCGGATGCCTCGGTTTCAGACTTCAGTAAAATTATAGTGTGTAGGATAATGCTAGTGTACTCTGGTCACTGGTTGGCATGGACTCAGTGGGCCAAAGGGCCTGTTTCCATGCTGTATCTCTGAAGTCTAAAGTCTAAATTGCAAAACCAGCAGCGACATTACTAAAGCCATTGATACCCATGTTGTTCCTTGCTGCAGGTGTCTGTGGCACTTCCTCATCCTGTAAGCTGCTTACACGTTTTAATGTGTAGGAAGGAACTGCAGAAGCTGCTTTACGCTGAAGAGAGGCACAAAATGCTGGAGTAACTCAGCGGGTCAGGCAGCATCTTGGAGAACATTTAAAAAGGGATCTAAGAGTAAACCTAGCAATTATAGACCTGTTAGTTTGACGTCAGTGGTGGGCAAATTAATGGAAAGGATACTTAGAGATAATATATATAAGCATCTGGATAAACAGGGACTGATTAGGAACAGTCAACATGGATTTGTGCCTGGAAGGTCATGTTTGACTAATCTTCTTGAATTTTTTGAAGAGGTTACTCGGGAAATTGATGAGGGTAAAGCAGTGGATGTTGTATATATGGACTTCAGTAAGGCCTTTGACAAGGTTCCTCATGGAAGGTTGGTTAAGAAGGTTCAATGGTTGGGTATTAATGGTGGAGTAGCAAGATGGATTCAACAGTGGCTGAATGGGAGATGCCAGAGAATAATGGTGGATGGTTGTTTGTTAGGTTGGAGGCCAGTGACTAGTGGGGTGCCACAGGGATCTGTGTTGGGTCCACTGTTGTTTGTCATGTACATCAATGATCTGGATGATGGTGTGGTAAATTGGATTAGTAAGTATGCAGATGATACTAAGATAGGTGGGGTTGTGGATAATGAAGTAGATTTTCAAAGTCTACAGAGAGATTTATGCCAGTTGGAAGAGTGGGCTGAAAGATGGCAGATGGAGTTTAATGCTGATAAGTGTGAGGTGCTACATCTTGGCAGGACAAATCAAAATAGGACGTACATGGTAAATGGTAGGGAATTGAAGAATGCAGGTGAACAGAGGGATCTGGGAATAACTGTGCACAGTTCCCTGAAAGTGGAATCTCATGTAGATAGGGTGGTAAAGAAAGCTTTTGGTGTGCTGGCCTTTATAAATCAGAGCATTGAGTATAGAAGTTGGGATGTAATGTTAAAATTGTACAAGGCATTGGTGAGGCCAATTCTGGAGTATGGGGTACAATTTTGGTCGCCTAATTATAGGAAGGATGTCAACAAAATAGAGAGAGTACAGAGGAGATTTACTAGAATGTTGCCTGGGTTTCAGCAACTAAGTTACAGAGAAAGGTTGAACAAGTTAGGGCTTTATTCTTTGGAGCGCAGAAGGTTAAGGGGGGACTTGATAGAGGTCTTTAAAATGATGAGAGGGATATGGACGGGAAAGGAATGGAGGGTTATGGTCTGAGCGCAGGTATATGGGACTAGGGGAGAATACGTGTTCGGCACGGACTAGAAGGGTCGAGATGGCCTGTTTCCGTGCTGTAATAGTTATATGGTTATATGGTTATATGGATAGGTGATGTTTCGGGCCAGAAGAAGACCAAAAGAAACAGAATGTTTCTGAAAGTTATGATCTACCATTTTCTATTATTCACTGAATATGATTGCATATGGAATATGATTGCATATGGACTAGTCGTTCCAGGTGCGGCAGAGGTTCACCTGCACCTCCTCCAACCTTATCTATTGCATCCGCTGCTCTAGATGTCAGCTGATCTACATCGGTGAGACCAAGCGTAGGCTTGGCGATCGTTTCGCCAAACACCTCCGCTCGGTCCGCAATAACCAACCTGACCTCCCGGTGGCTCAGCACTTCAACTCCCCCTCCCACTCCATATCCGACCTCTCTGTCCTGGGCCTCCTCCATGGCCAGAGCGAGCACCACCGGAAATTGGAGGAACAGCACCTCATATTCCGCTTGGGGAGTCTGCATCCTGGTGGCATGAACATTGAATTCTCACAATTCTGTTAGCCCTTGTGGTCTCTTCCCCTTCCTATCTCACCCTCAGCCCTCGGGCTCCTCCTCCTCCTTTTTCCTTTCTTCTCCCCGCCCCCCCCCCCCCTCCCCTATCAGTCTGAAGAAGGGTTTTGGCCCGAAACGTTGCCTATTTCCATTGCTCCATAGATGCTGCTGCACCCGCTGAGTTTCTCCAGCACTTTTGTGTACCACCCTTTATCCTGTTGAATGCTACAAATTAATATTCAGTAAAGATAGACATCAAAATGGTGGAATAATTCAGCGGGACAGGCAGCATCTCTGGAGAGGAGGGATGGGTGACGTTTCGGGTGGAGACCCTACTTCAGACTGAAGAAGGGTCTCGACCCGAAACGTCACCCATTCCTTCCGTCCAGAGATGCTGCCTGTCCCGCTGAGCGACTCCAGAATTTTGTGTCTATCTTCAGAGTAAACCAGCATCTGCAGTTCCTTCCTACTCAATGCAGATTCAGTACTTGTCACTATATATAATTAACACAGCCTAATCCATTAAACGGAATAATTTTGTCTTTTGAAAATTGTAATGAAAAATCACAAAACCTTTTGTAATTTCCTTTCCTCACTGATATTAATTCTTGCTTGGTGGGTAACTACAGCTGTTAATTGGTGTTAATTATGGAAGATTTCTTTTCCTGATCCTAGGTTTCTACACCACATCACTGATGGAACTGACTACCCTAATGTTCTGAGCCCATGGAACATAAAATGACTTCAGAAACCAGCTGTTGTGTTCGTGTGTTGAATTGATTCATCCACTGTTCGACGTTGCCGAGCTTTTCCACACTGAAAGCCCAATTATTACAACTGCCAACAATATCTTTTTATATTAAATATATTAACCTTATAATCTAATGTCAATAACAATTTACAAGATGTGCATACACCAGGTTTTTTTAAAAATCAGACTTGGCTTTGGCTTCAAGCCAAAAGAATCTCTATTGTTTTTTGAGTTGAGCTCCTTATACACTCATGCTGTTATCTTCCTGCCATTTTGCAGCCTTACTCTTCCTGGTCTGCAACAGTGATTAATTTTATACTCAATCCAATATATGTCGAATTAAAAGGCATAGAAACCATTGTCAGAAATCATTCATTTCTGCTGAACATGCATAAATTATTCAACAAAAAAAAAGTCCTTTATTACAAACTGGAAGCGTGTTCCTTGGAGTGGAAGGCTTTTAAAATGTCAAAAATAATCATTTAAAATACCGACGTTTAATCATAATGATTTTCACTTATTTTGGTGGATTAATCAATGGACTAACTCTCAGTTACCTGCCCTGTTGCTCTCTTTCCCTTTCCCCTCCGGCTGGACTGCGATATGGGGAGAAAGCAGGAACGGGGTACTGATTGGGGATGATCAGCCATGATCACATTGGATGGCGGTGCTGGCTTGAAGGGCCGTATGGCCTACTCCTGCACCTATTGTCTATGTTTCTATGTTTCTTACAAGGCTCCCTCCCCTTCACTAGTCCTTCCCTTCACCAGTCTTGCCATCCAATGGATCATCTTTCATCTTTGGCATGAGACCACCATCTAACACCCTCACCTACCCTCTCACCCTTCTTCAGGGAACATTGGTTTAGTTTAGTTTAGAGATACAGCGTGGAAACAGGCCCTTCGGCCCGCCGGGTCCCCGTACACTATCCTACACACACTAGGGACAATTTACATTTATACCAAGCCAACTCACCTATAAACCTGTACATCTTTGGCGTGTGTGTGGGAACCAGAGATCCTGGAGAAAACCCACGCAGGTTACGGGGAGAACGTACAAACTCCGTGCAGACAAGCATCCATAGTCAGGATCGAACCAGGGTCTCTGGCACTCGAAGGCATGTACTGTGCCACCGTGTCACCCCGTTACCTTCGCGATAACCTGGGTTTCTAATGAAGAACTAAAGGGCCTGTCCCACTTGGCGATTTTTTCGGCGACTGCCGGCGTCATATCAGTGTCGCCAAAAGATTTTGAAAATTTCAAAATCCAGCTGCGACAAAAATATGTTGCGACACTTGAAAAAAACACCGCGCCTCATACGTCATCACGCCGCGCCACGCCGTAGATTTTTCAGTGACCTGATACGTCGGTCAATGATGCCGGCAGTCGTCGAAAAAAATCGCCAAGTTGGACAGGCCCTTAACTGTTGTTTTGTATTGAAGACTTCCTCCTACACGGTGGTGCAGCAGTACAGTTGCTGCCTTGCAGCGCCAGAGACCTGGGTTCGATTCTGGCTACAGGTTCCGTCTGCACAAAATTTTGTACGTTCTCCTTGTGACCGCGTGGGTTTTCTCCGGGTGCTCCAGTTTCCTCCCACATCCCAAAGACGGGCGGGGTTGTAGGCTCATTGGCTTCTGGAAAATTTTACCTAGTTTGTAAGATCGAACTAGTGTAACTAGTAGATCCACACTGTAAAGGGCCTGTCTCACTTGGGCGCCATTTGCACATAAATTACGCGACATCATTTACAGCGCGACGTGACACGCAAGTGATGCGTGCACGGAGCGCATAACGCACGCATGGTGCGCGATGGCATAGGCAGTGAGGCGCGGTGTCGCAGGGTTTTGTAATGTACAAAATCTTTGCATGCCATCTGCCTGACGCTAATCCCCTCTCCCTGCACGTAATCCATATCCCTGCATATCCTATCGACAAGCCTCTTAAACGCCACTGTCACGTCTGGCTTCATCACTGCCCTAGCAGCCGGTTTAAGGCACCCACCACCTAGGGTTGCCAACTGTCCCGTATTAGCCGGGACATCCCGTATTTTGGGCTAAATTGGTTTGTCCCATCCGGGACCGCCCTTGTTCCATATTTGACTGCTGCTACTCAGGTCGAGGGGACTGTTGGGTGGGGAGTGCCGCGTCCAGCCCCGCCTCACCCGTCCCGACGGAGTGCAGCAGCAGCAGCAGCAGCAACGCCACGCCCGTGGTCCCGTCCGTCGGCAGCCTTCTCCTCTCTTCTCCTCGCCCAGCCATCTTTAGATCATGTTCATAAGTGATAGTAGAATTAGGACATTCGGCCCAGCGAGTTGATTCCACCATTCAATCATGGCTTATTCATCTCTTCCTCCGGACCCATTCTCCTGCCTTCCCCTCATAACCTGTACTCATCAAGAATCTATCTACCTCTGCCTTAAATATATTCACTGACTTGGCCTCCACAGCCTTCTGTGGCAAAGAGTTCCAAGGATTCACCACCAAACGGTTCAATGGTGCTTTATTTCTCACATGTGCAACTGCATCTTTGTGACCCGGGGGTCGACCTTGAAGGGTAAGTTGGTGGCGTTACCCGATTCACCCTCCTACTGGCCCTTGCTCTTCATGTCCGACCTCTCCAGCGGCTCCCTCCTCATCGTCTCTCCGGTCTTTGGCGAACGAGAAGGGTCCGGGCCTGGTGGCTTCCCACGACAGTCTGCGGTCCGCCGAGCCTTCGGGTCCCCCGGGTCCTCCGGGCGGGTTCCCGGTTCCATGGCCGCGGCACCTCACAAGTTCACAAGTCATAGGGGTAGAATGAGGCCATTCGGCCCATCAAGACTATTCCGCCATTCAATCATGGCTGATCTCTCCCTCCTAATCCAATCTTCCTGCCTTCTCCCCATAAACCTTGGCACCCGTTCCAGTCAAGAACTTGTCTATCTCTGCCTTAAAAATATCCACATAACCGGCCTCCACAGCCCTATGTGGCAATACGTTCCACAGATTAACTACCCTCTGACTAAATCTTAGGAAGGCTTCATGCTGCCAAATCCATCTCTAGCGTGGTAGACCTGCATTAATAGCAATCTTTATCACGCTTTGCAGGATAAAGCTTCAACCAGGCTTTGTGATACGAATGGACAGAGTTGATTCTCCTCAGTAGATGGCAGTCTGTCAATAGGATTTCATCACAAATCTGTTCCAAGCAACATACGCCTGAACACCGAGGAATCATCTGCTAAATTTTGAGTGATGTCTCAGGATGGGAAAATGACTAACTTGAATCCATTACGGAAAACAAAGACACTAAGAATGTGAAAGATTTAAAGGGGCAGCCAGTTTGTGCTTCTGAACTGGGACTTGTGCCAAGTAAATCCCTGCGCCATTGATCGTATTGTATTGTTGTTGTGGGGTTCATAATTTTATTTATTGAACAGAGGGATATGGATCGTGTGGGGCGCGGCAGTGGAGTTGGTGTCTTGTTGGCAGGGTGGCAGGGTGAGCTGGGTGGCAGTGTGAGCTGCGATGAGGATGCTAAGAGGCTGCAGGGTGACTTGGATAGGTTGGGTGAGATGGGCAGATGCATGGCAGATGCAGTATAATGTGGATGAATGTGAGGTTATCCACTTTGGTGGCAAGAACAAGAAGACAGATTATTATGTGAATGGTGTCAGATTAGGAGAAGGGGAGATGCAACAAGACCTGGGTGTCCTTGTACATCAGTCACTGAAAGTAAGCATGTAGGTGCAGCAGGCAGTGGCAGGTACAGCGAGCAAATGGCATGTTGGCCTTCATAGCAAGAGGATTTGCGTATAGGAGCAGGGGGGTCCTACTGCAGTTGTACAGGGCTCTGGTGAGACCACACCTGGAGTATTGTGTGCAGTTTTGGTCTCCTAATTTGAGGAAGGACATTCTTGCTATTGAGGGAGTGCAGCGTTTCCATGCAGTATCCATGCAGTATCTCTAAAGTCTAAAGTCTAACATAGATAAGTACTTTCTCTATCCCTCCCCTATCCAAGTTGCACCAGCTTTTCGTTTTCACCCAACAAACAGCTAACAATGGCCTTTCCTTTATGATTCCTTTATCATCATTACTTTTTGACATATCTTCCATTCATTGTTCTTTATCTCTCTACATCATCTTCTATATCTCTTGTTTCCCTTATTTTTAACTATTCTCTAGAAGGGTCTCGACCCAAACCATCACCCATTCATTCTCTCCAGAGATGCTGCCCATCCCGTTGAATTACCCCAGCTTTTTGTGTCTATCTTTGGTTTAAAGCAGTTCCTTCCTTAACATAACAACGTACAGTACTGGATCAGGCCCTTTGGCCCACATTGTCTGTGATGAAGATGATGTTTTGAGAATCAAAGTGGCCTTCTTTGAAGTGTGGAAACATGAAAGTTTCCTGCATTTTAGAACTCATCCTGAAGTTCAGTTTAGTTTAGAGATACAGTGCGATCCCCGCCCACTAACCCTATCGTACGCACGTCTGAGGGACAACTTACATTTACACCAAGCTAATTAACCTACAGACCTGTACGCCTTTGGCGTGTAGGAGGAAACCGGGGAGAACCAACGCGGTCACGGGGAGAACGTATAAACTCCGTGGAGACAGCACCCGTAGTCAGGATGGAACCTGGGTCTCTGGTGCTGTAAGGCAGCAACTCTACCGCTGCGCCACCGTGCCGCCCAGCGGGCGATCAATATTGGAGAGGGTGCATTTGGGACGTAAGGTGCCGCATGGGCAGGGGCAGAAATCCCGGGGGGGCCAGGGAGGACACATCCCCCTCCTGTTTTGAGAGGTGGGGGACGATCCCCCCCATTTTTTGTAATCCGGATTTTAAACCTCGGTGAAATCTCCGCTTTCCGCATGACAGTGGGGGTGGGACTGCTGATCGGTGGTGCCGATTGGACGAGAGAGATGTCGGTCAGCAGGCAATGGGGGGGGCCATGATGATTCAGCGCGATCATTGGAGGAGGGAGGTGTCGGTCAGAGGCGGAAGTAGGGTGGGGGGGGGGGTGGGACTGAGGATAGAGCGCGGTGATTGGAGGAGAGGGACGTGCCAAAACATCCTCGGCAGCCCTGGACACAGACCTGCGCCTCATCTGCAGCCAGGATCAATCCCGGGCCGGCTCTCCAGTGCTGCAATCGCTGCCGAACCTCCACTGGACCATCCCCGTCCCCACCCGAGTGCCCCCCGGGGGTGGCCAGAGACGTCGGGAGTCAGATGGGCGCGGTGCCCCCAGGTCCACAGCCAGCGCAGAGAAGCAGCGCTAAACCCAGCTCAACTCTGACTGTCCCGCCAGATTAACCTACAGCCCTGCCTGGATTTACGGGAAATATGGCTCAGGTTTACAGCAAGCGCGAAGAAGCAGCACTAGCTCCATGACTCCAGGCTTGTGTCCCGTTAGACCAGGCTGTAGGTTAACCCGGCGAGAAAGGCAGTTGAACTGCATTTAGCTCTGGATTGAGCCTCCGAAGCCTCGTGTGTGTGTGTGAGTATGCGCATGCGCGCACGGCTGCTAAGAAATTGTGTCCTCCCTGTCCCCCGTCCCCCCCATATTTTGATAGCGATTTCCGTGCCTGCGCTTGGGATAAATTTGCTGGGAGGCTTCAGTCAGCATACATAATGAAATGACACAAAGAGCTGGAGTAACTCAGCCAGACAGGCAGCATCTCTGGAGAGAAGGAATCACCCATCCCTTCTCTCCACAGATGCTGCCTGTCCCGCGGAGTTACTCCGGCATTTTGTGTCTACCTTCGATTGAAACCAGGGGGTGGAAGATTACAAACTTCATGTGGAATCAACCAGACATGCACTAACAAATAGATCAAATAGAACAAGTCGACCTACAACTTTAGGCTGCGCATGTCATACACAAGAAGAAGTAGAAGATTGAAGCCAGCATCCGCAGTTCTTTCGTACACATAATGAAGTGAGCTCATTTCTGCCAGCTTTTGGTGCAGCTTATTATTAAGTTTTTCTTCCCCCTCAGACACTTCACTTTGCGTATTCCGTGCATGAACATAAAATCTATGCACAACTATTTTTATGAACAGATCAATAGTGGCCCTTGCTGTGCCTGTAAATAACACTATAGTACAGAACTGGCTGTTGCACAGCTCTGAGGCTGGTTAATATTTTTGGTCTAATTGATTTTTTATTCCTATTATAAGTAAGAAGATAAAACGTATTGTGATGTTTGGAGAGCTGAAGGATACATATTTTAACGTAAAGTCTCCTTTCGTATTTATAATTAATGGTCGTGCACTTTTATAAGTTTTGAAGGTGGAAATTGTTTGAGGAACAATGACTGCACATTGTAATTCTAATGGTTCATTGCTGTGACAATGGCTGGTAAAATGCATAATGCGTCGCGAGGCTCAGCTGATGAGATGCAGGAGGGAACAATGCAGGCACCAATAGTCTCCTATGTGAAAGGCTGAGAAAGATAGGCCTAACGTCTGGCCTGTAGACCTTATAAGAGCCATGTTAGCAGTAACGAGGCAGAAGGCACACAGTGGCGCAGCGGTAGAGTTGCTGCCTTACAACACCAGAGACCCGGGTTCGATCCTGACTGCCGCTGCTGTCTGTGCGGAGTTTGTACGTTCTCCCCGTGTCCATGTGGGTTTTTACCATGGGAGCTCTGGTTCCCTCCCACACTCCAAACCTCGTGCAGGTTTGTAAGTTCATTGGCTTCGGTAAAAATTATAAATTGCCTCTAGTGTGCGTTGAATAGTGCTAGTGTACGGGGATCGCTGTTCGGCGAGGGCTCAGTGGGCCTAAAGGCTTGTTTCCACGCTGTATCTCTAAACTAAACAAAAAAATTGCTGCTTGCTTGTGAGTAGGTGTCAGATTGTCCCAAAGGTCTGCAGTTAAAGGTCTGTAGACACACTTTGCTGTTAAAATGAATTTTAATTGAAAACGGAGCTGGTTAAATCATCCTTGATCCTAATTAATTGCTATTTGTTTATAGTCTTAGGGGATTAAAACTAATACCTACATGTCTTACTATAGGGGAATCTTTGTAGTGGTCTCCCACTTGTTATATTTTGTCGTTAGTTAGTTCTTTTTCCGTTTTTAAGATGACATCTTGTTTTATATTCACATATTGTTAATATGGTACATTGCCTCACCAAAAGGGTGCAGCAGGTGGAGCTGCTGCCTCGCAGGGCCAGACTCCCAGGCTCTATCCTGACCTCAGGTGCTGTCTTTGTGGAGTTTTGCACGTTCTCCCTGCGGCCGTGTGGGTTTCCTTCAGGTGCTCTGGTTTTCTCCCACATCCCAAAGATGTGCGAGTTTGTGGGTTAATTGGTGCCCCTCATGTGTGTCTTGTCATAACTGGTGGGAACTGCTGATCAATGATCTGGCATGGACTCGTTGGGCCGAAGGGCCTGTTTCCAAGCTATATCTCTAAACTAAACTAAAATTGTATAAAACAAAACAGAGGCTGATCATGGTTTCTATATTTTAATAGATCTTATTTATTATTATTGCTAAAGTGACGTTCTAAATTCTTTTTTTTTGTATATCAGCATCATTAGAAAGGCCACCATTTATTGCCCATTCTTAATTGTCAAAGAGCCATTGAGTCATATATCATGGAAACAGGCCCTTCGGCCCAACTTGCCCACACTGGCCAACATGTCCCATCTATACCAGTCCCACCTGACTGCATTTCACCCATATCCCTCCAAATCTGTCCTATCCACATACCTGTCTAAATGTGTCTTAAACATTGCGATAGTACCTGCCTCAACTACCTCCTCCGACAGCTCGTTCCATACACCCACCACACTTTGTGTGTAAAAGTTACCCTTCAGGTTCATATTAAATCGTTCCACCCTCACCATAAACCTATGTCCTCTGGTTCTTGAATCCCCATACTCTGGGCAAGACTCTGGGCGTCTACCTGATCATAGGAAGATGAAGGGTCTCTGCCCGAAACGTCACCTATTCCTTTTCTCCAGAGATGCTGCCTGACCCGCTGAGTTACTCTGGCATTTTGTGTCTACCATAGGAAGATGAGATATGACTAACCTTAACAGGATAGTATTCTTCCAAATTCATGCAACATTGGTTTCCTTTCAAAAATAGTTTCAAAAGTTATAACTAATAGGATGCTGAACTTTCAGGCACATTATTTTTAAATCCAAAAGCAGCATGCATTAAGTCAGGAAGCGAATAATAGAATGATTTAGCAAACTTCATGACTGCTGGAATAAAACCTGCTCTCATTGTTAACTGTAATGAATGGAGAATAATCTCAATTTTGTTCTTAATATGCATGGAAATAAACCCCAGAAAATAAACTCGCATTGATATTGAATTGGCAATCCTTCTCAGATATGAAAATGCAAATGCTATCTTGCTGCAGTCTAGTATAGTTTATAGTCACACGTAACGAGGTGTAGTGAAAAGCTTTTGTTGCGTGCTAACCAACCAGCAGAAAGACAATACATGATTACAATCGAGCCATTCACAGTACAGATACATAATAAAGGGAATATGATTAGTGCAAGGTAAAGTCGAGTAAAGTCCGATTAAGATCGTCTGTAGTGGCCAATGAGGTAGAGGGTCTCCAATGAGGTAGACAATAGTTCAGGACCGCTCTATAGTTGTTGATGGGATGTTCCAGAACAAGGGGTCACAGTTTAAGGATAGGAGGGAAGTCTTTTAGGACCGAGATGAGAACGTCATTTTTCACACAGAGAGTGGTGAATCTGGAATTCTCTGCCACAGAAGGTAGTTGAGGCCAGTTCATTGGCTATATTTAAGAGGGAGTTAGATGTGGCCCTTGTGGCTAAAGCGATCAGGGGGTATGGAGAGAAGGCAGGTATGGGATACTGAGTTGGATGATCAGCCATGATCATATTGAATGGCGGTGCAGGCTCGAAGGGCCGAATGGCCTACTCCTGCACCTATTTTCTATGTTTCTATGTTTCTATGATGGTTCAGTTGCCTGATAACAGCTGGGAAGAAACTCTCCCTGAATCTGTAGGTGTGCGTTTTCACACTTCTTTACCTCTTGCCTGATGGGAGAGGGGAGAAGAGGGAGTGGCCGGGGTGAGACTGGTCCTTGATTATGCTGGTGGCCTTACCGAGGCAGCATGAAGTGTAGATGGAGTCAATGGAAGGGATGGTCTGGGCTGCAGTCCACAATTCTCTGCAATTTCTTGGGGTCTCAAATGGAGCTGTTCCCAAACCATGCTGTGATGCATCCTGATAAAATGCTTTATCTGGTGCAGTACTTTCTACATAGTGTCATGGAGACAGTATGGAAACAGGCTCTTCAGCCCAACTTGTCCACACTAGTCAACATGTCCCATCTACACTAGTCCCACTTGCCTGCATTTTATACACCTCTATAAGATCACCCCTCATCTTCCTGCGCTCCAGGGAATAGAGTCCCAGCCTGCCGACAGCGGAGATACATTTCTCAATTGTATAGGCGGATGGATATGCAGGGAATGGAGGGATGTGGGGGTGGAAGATTGCAACCTTCACGTGGTCCGCCCTGTGTTGATTAATGCAATCAACTCGACGTGCACAAACGGAAGATCAAATAGAACAAGTTGTCCAACAACTTTAGGCTGTGCACGCCACACGGAAGAAGCAGAAGAGGGATATGGATTCTGTGCAGGCAGATGAGGGTTGATCTTGGCATCATGTTCGGCACTGACACTGGGTGTCGAAGGTCCTGGCCTTGTTCTGCACTGTTTCGATGATCTAATGAGCTTTTGAGTGATATTATAGGCAGCAGAATGTGGGATCCTTGCACAGACCCACTGTACAGTACGTCAAGGAACACTCAATGGTGACACCTTGCTGATATGAATAGAAAGTGTTACCGCTCACAGCAGTCAATCTGATGAGCACAAAATAAAAATATATTTTCTCAATATAATTTAGTGAATTTATAGATTCTAGGCAAGAAACTGCATAATTTAATAATGGAATGGAATGCTATTTATTGTCATTCAAACCTAGGTTTGAACGAAATTTCATTTCTACAGTTTTTTACATTACAAAAAAACCCCCAAGACACACACTTAACACAGTTTACACAAACATCCATCACAGTGAATCTCCAACACCTACTCACTGTGATGGATGGCAAAGACTTTATCTCTAAAGTCTTAATCATTAAAGATTCAGAATAAGGAGGCCTCAAAATACTTTTGCACACAGAATTCATGTTAAGTTTAGTTTAGTTTATATCCCTCCCCCACCCAAGTCGCACCAGCTTCTCATTTTCGCCCGACAAACAGCTAACATTCGCCTCTTTCCTTTTGCATATCTTTCACTCATTGTTCTAGATCTCTCTACATCATCGTCTATATCTCTTGTTTCCCTTATCCCTAGCCAGTCTGAAGAAGGGTCTCGACCCGAAACGTCACCCATTCCTTCTCTCCAGAGATGCTGCCTGTCCCGCTGAGTTAATCCAGCTTTTTGTGTCTATCTTTAGTTTAGTTTAGTTTACTGTCGCTTGTGCTGAGGTACAGTGGAAAGATTTTTTGTTGTGTGGTATCCAGTCAGCGGAAAGACTATATGTACATGATCACAATCGAGCTGTGAGTAGACATTCATTTTAGAAATATAGAAACATAGAAAATAGGCGCAGTAGTTCGACATTCGGCCCTTCCAGCCAGCACCGCCATTCAATATGATCATGGCTGATCATCCAAAATCAGTAACCCATTCCGGCTTTTTCCCCATATCCCTTAATTCCCGTAGCCTAAGAGCTAAATCTACCTAATCTGAGGAAAGACATTCTTGCCATAGAGGGAGTACAGAGAAGGTTCACCAGACTGATTCCTGTGATGTCAGGACTTTCTTATGAAGAAAGACTGGATAGACTCGGCTTGTACTCGCTAGAATTTAGAAGATTGAGGGGGGATCTTATAGAAACCTACAAAATTCTTAAGGGGTTGGACAGGCTAGATGCAGGAAGATTGTTCCCGATGTTGGGGAAGTCCAGAACAAGGGGTCACAGTTTAAGGATAAGGGGGAAATCTTTTAGGACCGAGATGAGAAAAACATTTTTCACACAGAGAGTGATGAATCTGTGTAATTCTCTGCCACAGAAGGTAGTTGAGGCCAGTTCATTGGCTATATTTAAGAGGGACTTAGATGTGGCCCTTGTGGCTAAAGGTATCAGGGGGTATGGAGAGAAGGCAGGTACAGGATACTGAGTTGGATGATCAGCCATGATCATATTGAATGGCGGTGCAGGCTCGAAGGGCCGAATGGCCTACTCCTGTACCTATTTTCTATGTTTCTATGTTTCTATGTTATCACTCTCTTGAAAACATCCAGTGAATTGTCCTCCACTGCCTTCTATGGCAGAGAATTTCACAGATTCACAACTCTCTGGGTGAAAAGGTTTTTCCTCATCTCAATCCTAAATGGCCTACTCCTTATTCTTAAACTGTGACCCCTGGTTCTGGACTCCGGGAACATTTTCCTGCATCTATCCTGCCCAATCCCTTATGAATTTTTTTTTCCTATAAGATACCCTCTCATCCTTTTAAATTCCAGTGAATACAAGCCCAGTCGACCCATTCTTTCATCATAAGTCAGTCCCGCCATCCCGAGAATGAACCCGGTGAACCTACGCTGCACTCCCTCAACAGCCACTTGCTGAAACATCATATAAATTGAAGTCCAAGGAACTTTTAGTTTAGCGATATAGCATGGAAACAGGCCCTTCGGCCCAACGAGTCTGCACCGACCATTGATCCCCAGACATTAACACTCCGATACACACAATTTACATTTACACCAAGCCAATTAACCTACAAACCTGTACGTATTTGGAGTGTGGGAGGAACCCACGCGGTCACGTGGAGAACGTACAAACTCTGTACAGCCAGCACCCCTAGTCAGGATCGAACCCGGGTCTCTGGTGATGGAAGGCAGTTGCTTATCCGCTTTGCCACCGTGCCACCCTATAAAACACACTTGATGTGTAGGTTTTAGTTGGTTATATCTAGACTGGTTTGCACATGGTATAATCTGGGCCCACAGTGTCCTTCACACTTGGCACTTCTGGGAAGCATCTTGTGAGCATTGCATACAGTAAGAGTGGTGTAAAATGCCAATGTTGCAACAATTCAATGATGCATTCCTTTCCCCTCCATCTTATACTAATCTCCCATCCCTGAGTCTCATATTTCCATTTCATTCTCTCCTCTATCTCCGTCCCTCGACTCTTTCCACCCATATCCCGTCCTCTGGCATCACATTTCACTTCCTCTCTTCCTCTTATCTACCTTCCTGTCCCTTACTCCACCAACCTGCAGAATAACCCCCTCTCCCTCCTCCCCCACCCCGTCATATGTATCTAGGGTTGCCAACTTTCTCACTGCCAAATAAGGGACAAAGGGCCAAAATACGGGACAAATTCCCGACGGCAATTCGTTGACCGACTCGGCCGTGGCTGGGTGAATGACGAGTTGGCCCGGGTGCTGGACTGCACACAAAGCCCAGCTGGCGGGCCAGCTGAGGACGTTTGGCCCGGGCCGCGCGACGTCGTAAGCAAAGTCCAGCACCCCATTCAACTCATGAACGGATGATCGGCCATGAGAAGGAGGGGTGGTGGTGGTGTCGGCGGTAAGCGAAGGTCCGAAGGTTGGACGGCTGGCCGGGTTGCCGACCGACGGGGCCACGGGCGAGGCGCTGCTGCTGCTGCTGCACTCCATGGCCTGCACTACGTCGGGACGGGTGAGGCGGGGTCGGACGCGGCGCTCAGACCCGACAGCCCCCTCGACCCGAGTAGCAGCAGTCAAATACGGGACAAGGGCGGTCGCGTATGGGACAACCAATTTAGCCCAATATACGGGATGTCCCGGATAATACATGACCGTTGGCAACCCTATATGTTACAAAACCCTATATCTTACAAAATTCTTAAGGAGTTGGACAGGCTAGATGCAGGAAGATTGTTCCCGATGTTGGGGAAGTCCAGAACAAGGGGGTCACAGTTTAAGGATAAGGGGGAAATCTTTTAGGACCGAGATGAGGAAAACATTTTTCACACAGAGAGTGGTGAATCTCTGGAATTCTCTGCCACAGAAGGTAGTTGAGGCCAGTTCATTGGCTATATTTAAGAGGGAGTTAGATGTGGCCCTTGTGGCTAAAGGGATCAGGGGGTATGGAGAGAAGGCAGGTACAGGATACTGAGTTGGATGATCAGCCATGATCATATTGAATGGCGGTGCAGGCTCGAAGGGCCGAATGGCCTACTCCTGCACCTATTTTCTATGTTTCTATGTTTCTATGTTTCTATGTATCCCTCCTACTGCATCAGTCTGAAGAAGGGTCCTGACCTGAAA
This sequence comes from Amblyraja radiata, assembly GCF_010909765.2. Classification (NCBI taxonomy): domain Eukaryota; kingdom Metazoa; phylum Chordata; class Chondrichthyes; order Rajiformes; family Rajidae; genus Amblyraja; species Amblyraja radiata. Next base: position 10,199,291 of record NC_045966.1, on the reverse strand, counting down.
TGTCGTCTGTCCATTTCCTCCACAGATGCTGCCTGACCGGCTGAGTTCCTCGAGCACGTTGTGTATTGATCAGTTAAGCATGCTAAGCTCTGTCCAGTACATGGGTTTCGTGAATTATTTGATGTTGCATCATTTTATGTACAATTTCCTGTTGCCAATTTTGAGACCATGTTTACAATTTCCATCGAAGGCAAATCTTGCACCTGATATTTTATAGCCTGACGTTTTACACCACACACACAGGAAAATGAAAAACCTGCCAGACACAAATGGCTTTCAAAATTAAAACAAACTCATATTTAACCGATTAAATAAGAACTAACTCGAGAGCAGTTTATCATCATCAAATGTGACTGAAGGCTGGGTGAGCAGAGCTGCGGGCAAGGATTTGATCAAACTCTGTGGATCAAACTCTCACAGGTGAGAGACAGCAGAAAAGCAGTGCCAAAGGTGCCTTCTCTCAGTGGACAGGTTAAATGGAGACCCTGACTATATGTTCAAGCGAATGTAAATGATTCAACTGCAAAAGGTTTAACTACAGCCAGGGGCGGAAAACCCGGGGGGGGGGGGGGGCAGAGGGGACACGTCCCCCCCATGTTTTGAGAGGTGGGGGATATCCGCCCCAAGTTTTTGTAATCCCGATTTTAAAATCTCCACTTTTAGCGCTGGATTGAGCCTCCGAAGCCTCGCGCGCGCGTGTGTGTGTGAGTGTGAGTGTGCGCATGCGCGCGTGGCCGCCAAAAAAATGTGTCCCCCGTCCCCTCCATGTTTTGATAGCGAGTTCCGCTCTTGACTCCAGCTAACGTTACTTTCTTTGTTAACAAAGGTGACAGCACGGTGGCGCAGGGGTGGAGTTGGTGCCTTACAGCGCTGGGTTCGATCCCGACTACGGGTGCTGTCTGTACAGAGTCTGTACGTTCTCCCCGTGACCGCGTGGGTTTTCCTCGGGTGCTCCGGTTTCCTCCCACACTCCAAAGACGTACAGGTTTGCAGGTTAATTGGCCTCTGTATATTGTCCCTAGTGTGTAGTATAGTGTAAATGTACAGGGTGATCGCTGGCCAGCACGGACTCGGTGGGCTGAAGGGCCTGTTTCCGCACTGCATCTCTCTATAGTTTAAAGTCCAAAGATTTCTGTTTTCCGTTGCCAAGGGGCTGAGTTCTTGCAAAATTGTTTAGTTTAATTTAGAGAAAGCGTGGAAACAGGCCCTTCGGCCCACCGAGTCTGTGCCGACCAGCGAAACCCGCACACTGGCTCTATCTTACCCACGAGGGACAATTTACAATTTTTATCGAATGAATGAGTGAATGAATGAATAAGTTTATTGGCCAAGTATTCACATACAAGGAATTTGCCTTGGTGCTCCGCCCGCAAGTGACAACATGACATACAGTGACAGTTAGGAATGACACATAAAACATTAAACATTAATAATAAAATAAGCCAATTAACCTACAAACCTGTACGACTTTGGAGTGTGGAAGGAAACCGGAGGACCTGGAGAAAACCCACGCAGTCACGGGGAAAATTTACAAACTCCGTACAGACAGCAGCTATGGTCAGGATCGAACCCGGGTCTCTGGCTTTGTAAGGCAGCAACTACCGCTGCACCACAATTGTTGAACTGCTGAAGAGGCTAGATCCCGGATAGATGGTGAATCAGAACTAATGAAGGATCTGTATCTCAGGATGAGGAGTGGTGCACCGTCTCTCAGTCAGACCCACAGCACAGCACAGCGCCAAACATTCGGCAGCATTGCCTCTAGCAATGAACCAGTGGAAGGAAAGGCTTGGAAATTTTCAACTGAAAACATGTCAGATCTGCTCAATAAGGCGCTTAAATCCTCGAGTAAACAGTTGTTGATTTAAGCAGCTGCACCAAGCGCCTAAATGCGAGCCCCTTTGAAAATGGCTATCGACAAATCCTGAGTGTCAGATTGCAACCCACTTTCAATCCCTCAACATTCATTTTTTCTTTCAGAGGTCAAAAGGGTCATTCACTGGATGGAAGATTTTTTCCAGCAAATTGCCCTGCCTGGAGGGGCTGTGATTCCTTTTGGAGAATAGTGAAGGAAAGAAAAACAATTTGTCCACTCACGCTGTTTTGTGCTGAACGAGTTTCTCAGACTTGCATGCGCTTTTGCCTTTCGGACCGATGTACGTATATGCACGTTGGTATGATGCCAACAGTGCAGCGGGTGGAGCTGCTCTCTCGCAGCGCCAGAGACCCGGGTTCCATTCTGACCTCGGTTGCTGGCTGTGTGGAATTTGTGCAATTTTAGTTTTTTTTTAATGTTTCGTTTAGTTTTGGAGATACAGTGTGGAAACAGGCCAGCGGAGTCCGCACCGACCAGCGATCCCCGCACACTAACACTATCCTACACACACTAGGGACAATTTACAATTTTACCAAAGTCAATTAACTTCCAAACCTGTGAGGAAACTGGAGCACCCTTTCTTTCTCATGGGCAGCCAGCATATAATTCAGAAGCACTTCTCGGAGAGGATAGGGCGGCATGGTGGCTTACAGCTCCAGAGACCCAGGTTTGATCCTGACTACGGGTACTGTCTGTGTGGAGTTTGTACGTTCTCCCCGTTTTACCCAAATGTTTTGGTTTCCTCCCACACTCCAAAGACGTACAGGTTTGGAGGTTATGCGGGGCTTGGTATAATTGTAAATTGTCCCTAGTTGTGTGTAGGATAGTGTTAGTGTAAGGGCCTGTCCCACTTTCACGACCTAATTCACGACCACTGCCGAGTTTGCCCTTGACTCATACTCGCAGCATGGTCGTCATGAGGTCGTAGGAGGTTGTAGGAGGTCGTAGGTAGGTCGTAGTAGGCCGTGATGCTAGTCGTAGGTACTCGTGGCATCAAGTTGGTCGGGGCGTTTTCCTAGCATGATGAAAAATGTCCACAAGTAAAAAAGGTCGTGAATTAGGTCGTGAAAGTGGGACTGACCCTTTAATGTGTGGGTATCACTGGTCAGTGCAGATTCGGTGGGCCAAAGGGCCTGATAACGGCTGGGAATAAACTGTCCCTGAATCTGAAGGTGTGCCTTTTCACACTTCTGTGCCTCCCATCAGGCAAAAGGTATAGAAGTGTGAAAACGCACACCTCCAGATTCAGGGACAGTTTCTTCCCAGCGTTTATCAGGCCACTGAATCATCCTACCACACCCAGAGAGCAGTGCTGAACTACAATCTACCTCTTTGGTGACCCTTGGACTATCCTTGGTGGGACTTTGCTGGCTTTACCTTGCACTAAACGTTATTCACTTGTAATTTATCCATATATTGTAAATGGCTCGAATGTAATCATGTATTGACTGGCCCGCTGCAGACTGCAGAAGTACCTGCTGAGGGACGCACTGAAGCTCGGTGCAGCCAACTTCAAGGCTCAGTGGGGGTGGACCACTGTCTAAGGCCCTTCCGCTGCTGGACATGGGGGGCAGGATGTGGTGGAAACGCCCCTCAGAATAAGGGAAGGGATTCCACTCCAGTGGGCCACATGAGTGGCAAAGGTGGGGGGGGGATAAATTTGTGAAATTTGAGCAATGTATGTCAACAGTATTGAATGTTTGTATTGCCTCCGAAAATGTTGGATGAATTTTTTTTGCGCGGTTCATGTATTGTATATATTTATTACCTGAATAAAGTTTGTTTCGAAAAAAAAAAAAAAAAAAAAAGCGTTGTCTGTCTGCTGATTGGGTAGCACGCCACGCCATTTTTTCACTGCACCTCGGTACACGCGACAATAAACTAAACTGTACTGCGCTGTTTCCGCGCTGTATCTCTAAACTAAACTAAAATAAGATCCCGGAGAAACTCAGCGGGCGAGGCACATCTATGGAGCAAAAGAAATAGGCGACGTTTCAGGTACCCGAAACGTCGCCTATTTCCTTCGCTCCATAGATGCTACCTCACCCGCTGAGTTTCTCCAGCATTTTTGTCTATCTTCGATTTTCCAGCATCTGCAGTTCCATCTTAAACATAAATAAAATAAGATCCTGTCACTTTAAGTAATGTGAGGCCTTTGTGATATTAGCGCTCCAGCATAGCGGGGCAATAATGATGAACAGCAACCCTGAAATAAGCATAAAGCATAAAGTTAGCATGCTGCCCACTCAGCAACGTTAGCCCTGCTAGCGTGCTTTGGGGAATTATCCATTTTGACCCACTTTGGCCTTTCAAGTTTAATGGGCACCTCTGCAAATATTTGTGTAATGATTCTGTCAGTTTCCTGCCGCGCTGACCAGCACTTTACACCTAAATGTTTTTGTCTTTTATGCTATTCCAATGTGAGTGCCCCCAATACCCACACCTCACACCTGTGTGTGTGTGTGTGTGTGTGTGTGTGTGTGTGTGTGTGTGTGTGTGTGTGTGTGTGTGCGCGCGAGTGTGTATGTGTGTGCGTGTGTCCGCGTGTGTGTGTGCGTGCGTGCGTGTGTGCGCGTGTGTGTGTGTGCCCGCGAGTGTGTATGTGTGTGCGTGTGTGTGCGTGTGTGCGTGCGTGCGTGTGTGCGCGTGCGTGTGTGTGTGTGTGTGTATTTTTGTGTGTGTGTTTGTCTGTCTGTCCCTCTGTGTTAAAGAAACGAAAAGAAACGTGTGCGCATGTGTGTGTGTGTGTGTGTCTTTGTGTGTGTGTATGCGCGTGTGTGTCTTTGTGTGTATGTTTGTCTATCCCTCTGTGTGTGCGTGTGTGTGTGCGTGTGTGTGTGTGTGTGTGTGTGTGTGTGTGTGTGTGTGTGCTCACATATTATTTCATCTGGCCATGAAAGAAACAGATGTTAAAGGAACGGAAAGACAGATGATCTAAACTCTCATTTTGACTGTAATCAAATGTCTGCCCGATATCTTCAGTGATTATTGAGTTACACCAGCTGCATTGCTGTGCTGTCCTTTTGCATCTTGAGTAACAAGCACGTGCAATGATATAGAAATCCATGGGAATTAACTACTGTTTAAAAGAAGACAGCCAAAGTTCTTCCTTTGTATTTATCCATTTATTGATTACCTGGGACGGAAAAGAGAACGGATATGGTCTGAGACATTTTACGAGGATGTTGCCAGGACTGGAGGGTGTGAGCTACAGGGAGAGGTTGAGTAGGCTGGGACTCTATTGTTTGAAGGGTGATCTGGACAGTCTCTTGCCCAGAGTAGGGGAATCGAGGACCAGAGGGCATAGGTTTAAGGTGAAGGGGAAAGGATTTAATAGGAATCCGAGGGGTAACTTTTTCACTCAAAGGGTGGTGGGTGTATGGAACAAGCTGCCGGAGGAGGTAGTTGAGGCAGGGACTTACGAAACGTTTAAGAAACAGTTCGACAGGTACATGGGATAGGACGGGTTTGGAGGGATATGGGACTAAACGCAAGCAGGTGAGAGTAGTGTAGATGGGACATGTTGGCCGATGTGGGCAAGTTGGGCTGAAGGGCCTGTTTCCACGCTGTTTGTCTCTGTGACTCTATGACAAGCCAGTTAACATGACTCATTCCAGGAAACCAATTCTGTGCTCAATTCAGAGTTGAGGGAAATAAATCTTTTTAATTTCGAGAACCTCAAAATGAAATCAGTAACTCCACATGTAATTCTGAAAAGGAATCTCATCTGTTCTCAGCGAAATAGCGGGCAGCCTTCATCAAATAGCATTCACTTTGTACAATGACATTTGTCAGATGTGCTCACTCTCCAAAGAGGAACTTTTCCTTTACTGGCATGGAGCGCAAAAGATTAAATAAAAAACAGGGTTACGCTTCAAGGGAATGAAAAGAAAGATTGTGTGAGGGATATGAAGTGAGTATATTGAGGCTGTGTGAAAACGACTGAGGCTGTGTGTGACTAGGAGAGAGAGGGCAAGATGGGAAGGGAGGAACTTGTAACACAAAGGTCACAATACATGGTGGGATGAAAATGCCAGGAGATGCAGCAGACATTGCTACTCCAGTGCTCAGAAGTATTCTTCTTTATGATATTTCACTCTGTTCTGTTCAGGCTGTGATTGAAGATGACGAAGGGCGTGTGAAGAATCCCAGAGTGTAACGTGGGTTCACTCCGCAAGATACGAGATTTAGAAGACGTCCGCAGTTTTGTTTAGTTTAGTTTGGAGATACAGCGCGGAAACAGGCGCTTCGGCCCACCGGGTCTGCGCCGACCAGCGATCCCCGCACACTTACACTGTCCTACACACACTAGGGACAATTTGTATTTATACCCAGTCATTCAGCCGACAAACCTGCACGTTTTCAAGACGTGATTTGGACAAATTGACGCTGAAATGTTCTTCCAGTCTAATGCCCCTGTCCCACTTAGGAAACCTGAACGGAAACCTCTGGAGACTTTGCGCCCCACCCAAGGTTTCCGTGCGGTTCCCGGAGGTTTTTGTCAGTCTCCCTACCTGCTTCCACTACCTGCAACCTCCGGCAACCACCTGCAACCTCCGGGAACCGCACGGAAACCTTTCCGTTCAGGTTTCCTAAGTGGGACAGGGGCATAACTCTATTCTACTCAGCCAATCCTTTCTGAGGAGGGTTGGTTTATTTCTGTAGCTGGCCTCTATGATGGGCAGTGTTACTGACTGACCATTATGCTGAACTTTACAGTTCATTTGTCCACAAGTCCCCAAAACTTCGCCCGAGTAGGTTCTCAGCTTGACCTTACTCTCAAACATTGGTATCTGTGGGAACTTTTTTTCGTACAGGTCTCTGCTCATGACCGAACAATCTGCTGTCGTGTCAATACACATATCGATTAACTGTTCATTTATCAATAGTTTAATTCGAAAGTCCCTGCCTTGGCTGGTTGGAGGCTTATCGATGTTGGTTGCATAAATGGTGTACAACCCAAGTTCATTTCCATCTGGGTTCACCTCCAAGTTGTGAACTTCTCTCTGGTGTTGTCGCTTGATTCCCGCAGATTGTTGGTTTCCTGTTTTAAGCTTTGGCCTGACGTGCTGAGGCGATATGGCCTTTCTTCTGGCAGTTATAGCACTTGGCCATTTTGAACTGACAAAATTGGGATGTGGTTACCGTTGCAACGATAACAACTGGCTGAACGCGGCTCCCCGCCATAACTTGGTTTTGGTTTAGTGCCTCTTGGTTGGGCCATAGGCACTGCCTTGTGACTGTAAACGGCCACTGCAGTCTGTGGTGGACGAAACTCGCGGGCATTCTTTGATGCCATCTCCATTGTGCTAGCAATCTTGCATGTTTTCTCGAATGTAAGATCTGGAGTGTTCATGAGTTTGGACTGAATTCGTTCATCCACAAGACCTCAAACAAATCTGTCGCGTAGTGCGCGTCCGAGAAAGGTTCCAAAGTTACAGTGGAAACTTAAGTTTTTCAAGGCAACAATATACTCATTGATTGTCTCATTCTGCTTCTGGTTTCAAGTGCCAAATTTATAGTTTTCTGCAATTTCCAGAGGCTTTGGGTTGAAGTGCTCCTCCAACTTCTTCATAATGTCATTGAATGGCACGTCTTTTGCCTTTAAGGGCGCAAGGAGATTCACGAGTGTGCCGTACACTTCAGGACCGATCTCCGTGAGCAGAATCTCTTTCATGCATTCACAATCGGTCTTATTTATTTCAGTCACTATCTCTCCTTCACCACTAATCTCCATTATGTTGTTTGCCATGAAAAACATGTTTGCTCTCTCCATATAGGAGCTGAACAGTTCTCTACTCTTGTCAAAAGCCCCAAGGTTTCCGATGTGGCCCATGGACGCTGCCATCGTGTCGTTCTCTTCTTTTTTTAAGTCCGTTCAAAAACCCCGAATTCCTGTCTGTTCTGATGTAACAATTCACCAAAAACGTAGCTGTACAAAGGCTATTCAGCTTAAGGAACTTCAAAAAAAACCTCAGTCTAATATGTTATACAATCCCAAGGACGACATCGTGCCACAACATAGAGATAGCCTGACAAACTCTCACCGATTTGTCCAGCTGCTGTTTAAACTACAGTCCCCTGCATAGAAGGATCTGCGGCCTATCGTGTCCAGCTTGCAAACAACTGCAACACAACTCCGTATTTACTGTTTAAAATGTTAAACAATACTGCATGTTGCAAAACAGTCCTGCACTGTATTTAAAGGATGAGCTCACAAACTCTATCCCATTCTCGTCGCCAATTTTGTTATATTTCGGACGGCAGAATGAATAACAACTTACACGCAGGTTGCCTGGATCCCTGGCAGCTTGTTCCATACACCCACCACCCTCTGTGTGGAAAAGTTACCCCTCGGATTCCTATTAAATCTTTTCCCCTCTCACCTTCAGCTCATGTCCGCTGGTTCTAGATTCTTCAACCCAGGGAAGGAGACCCTGTGCGTTCACCCCATCCATTCCCCTCACGATTCCTGTCACTCCATTACCATGGCATATCTCATATGATTTACGTTGATTGATTGTGAAAATATAAATTCCACAGAGTGAATACTTTCAGTGCTTTTCCTAGAAATAATGATGCCATTTAAAAATGTACAGGTAAAATTTAATTAGCTTTCAAGCAGCCATTTGTCACTTTCAGTTTGATGTTTTCTGCTCCAGTTCACTCTGCAAACCCCTGGCATAGATTGTGGTCTTAATATAACCTTATACCGCCCAAAAATAACTCACAGGTGATCTGTGAGCATACGGAAGCTCTGTACACATCTGTGAAACAGATGATGTCAGGGCAGGAGGCCAAAACTTGACACCGTTTATTTTTATATCATCCACTATCAACATTGACCTTGTATTGAGAAGTGTGCGTTTGGATGTATTGTAAAGAAAGGATTAAAACTGTAACATCCAGGATCAGGAACAGGGTCTTCAAGAGAGAGCTAGATGGGGCTCTTAAAGATAGCGGAGTCAGGGGATATGGGGAGAAGGCAGGAACGGGGTACTGATTGGGGGTGATCAGCCATGATCACATTGAATGGCGGTGCTGGCTTGAAGGGCTGAATGGCCTACTCCTGCACCTGTTGTCTATTGTCTATTCCCAACAGCCATCAGGCCATCACCACAACCTCCATTAAGCTCTGAACGACAAAGTATATTATTGTTATTATTGCACTATTATTGTTTGTTTTTTAATGTGTACATATGTGTGCATATATATATATATATATATATATATGTATATGTATATGTATATGTATGTATATGTATATGTATATATGTATGTGTTTATATGTATATAAATAGATAGATATATATATACAGTATATATGTGTGTGCATATGTGCGTGTGTGTATATGCGTATATATGCATGTGAGTGCGTATATATATATATATACACTATGTACTATGTTAACATATTCTGTTGTGCTGCTGTAAGTAAGAATTTCATTGTTCTAACTGGGACATATGGCAATAAAACACGTGTAGGAAGGAACTGCAGATGTTGTTTCAAATCAAAGGTAGACACAGAACGTTGGAGCAACTCAGCGGGACAGGCAGCGTCTCTGGAGAGGAGGAATGGGTAACATTTCGGGTCTGAAGAAGGGTCTCGACCCGAAACGTCACCCATTCCTTCTCTCCAAAGAAGCTGCCTGTCCCGTCGAGTAATAGCCCTGTCCCACGGTGCGAGTTCATTCCAAGAGCTCTCCCGAGTTTGCCCTGATTCGAACTCGGAGATTTACGGTAATGGCCACTCGTCGGTACTCGGGGTTCACGGGTCTGGTCGGTAACCCATCTTCAGACCGATCGTGGGAGGGGGGAGGGAATAAAATGGAAGAGAGGTGGGGGCAGCACAAAGGCTGGCAAGGGTGACAATATCAGGCTGTTTGTTGATTAGCCTGTGGGATAAGCCTCTCTTGTGAGCAGCACTTTGTAAGCTCGACTGGAATTTACTTTACTGCATCCAGAGTCATGGACTAGGCCAATACCAGCTGTCTATATATCACTATACTGATTAAACATGACAGTCACAATATAACCGAGTGATTTGCAAGCCCAATTGCCTTGTTGCAGGTGGAGTCAGTGGGTAGGATAAGGTCATCTGTAATACTAAAGGGCCTGTCTCACTTGGCGATTTTTTTCGGCGACTGCTGGCATCATATCAGTGTCGCCAAAAGATTTTGAACATTTCAAAAATGACCCGGGGTCTCTGTTGCTATAAGAGACTCCACCGCTACAACTCTACCGCTGCACCACCGAGCCACCGTTTCCACCACTATAGTTTTCATTCCCACGCACTTTCCAACCTGTCGTTCTGCTGCGATGGTGAGGCCCAATAAAAACGAGATGGCCAACATCTTATCTTTCATCTCGGTGCCTGGAATGAACGTAGAATTTCCCAAGGAGAAGCAAGGAACTGCAGATGCTGGTTTACAAAAAAAAGACACAATGTGCTGGAGTAACTCGCTGAGCTGAGTTTGACCCGCTGAGTTACCATGGGTCTTATGATGAATTTTTCAACTTCAGGTCACGCAGCGGTAGAGTTGCTGCCTTCCAGCGACCCGGGTTCGATCCTGACTACGGGTGCTGTCTGTATGGAGTTTGCACGTACTCCCCGTGACCGTGTGGGTTTTCCCCGGGTGCTCCGGTTTCCTCCCACACTCCAAAGACGTAGAGGTTTGTAAGTTGATTGGCTTTGGTAAAGATTGTAAATTGGCCCCAGCGTGTAGAATAGTGTTAGTGTAGAGGGATCGCCAGTCGGCGCGGACTCTGTGCGCCAGATACTGCGCGGTATCAGGCCCTTCGGCCCACCGAGTCCACGCCGACCAGCGATCCCCGCACATTAACATTATACTACACATTCAAAGTGCAATTTTACATTTATACCAAGCCAACTTAACCTACAAACCTGGGCGTCTTTGGAGTGTGGGAGGAAAGCGGAGCGCCCAGAGAAAACCCAATGCGGTCACGGGGAGAACATAGAAACCTCGTACAGACAGAAACCGGTAGCCGGGATCGAACCCGAGTCTCTGGCACTGTAAGGCTGCAACTCTACCGCTGCACCACCCGTGCCTCACTAGAATAATCTCTCTCAATAATATGATGTTTAGTATCTCGTCTGATTATGACATGGTCTGTGCACATATCTCCCCTGACCTGGCTATTAAGACCCAGTTAAGAGATTATTAGCCAGTCACTACCTTGTGTGCCAGAGAGTCCCAGACACAGGAGCTGGTTCACGGCTCTTTGTGTAATGTTCCAATAAGCTTTGCCTTGCAGCAAATCATAAAGCTGCCAGGAAGATTTATGGTTACCTTTAAGCCAGCTTGGAATCAGATAATTTTTCAATGTCCCATTTCCCTGTAGAAATGCACAAAATGGAATCGTAAATTTACTGTTTGCCTGAGTGAAGCTACTTTTGTAGCACGTGAAAGCAGTAAGGAAGGGATTTGGACCAAATCTTCACAGTGGCGCCCATTAATTGGCAGATGGATACTTTATGCTAAGTTCGAAGGTAGACGCAAAATGCTGGAGTAACTCAGCGGAAAAGGCAGCATCTCCGGAGAGAAGGAACGAGTGACGTTTCGGGTCGAGACCCTCCTTCAGGCAGGAAACATGTTCCCGATGTTGTGGGAGTCCAGAACCAGGGGCCACAGTTTAAGAATAAGGTGTAAGCCATTTAAAACGGAGACGAGGGAACACTTTTTCTCACAGAGAGTGGTGAGTCTGTGGAATTCTCTGCCTCAGAGAATTCCACGGACTCACCATTCTCTGTGAGAAAAAGTGGAGGCAGGTTCTCTGGATGCTTTCAAGAGAGAGCTCTTAAAAATAGCGGAGTCAGGGGATATGGGGAGAAGGCAGGAACGGGGTACTGATTGGGAATGATCAGCCATGATCGCATTGAATGGCGGTGCTGGCTTGAGGGCCGAATGGCCTACTCCAGCACCTATTGTCTATTGTCTATTGTCTTCAGAAGACCTGAAACGTCACCCATTCGTTCTCGACAGAAATGCTGCCTGTCCCCGCTGAGTTGCTCCAGCATTTTGTATCTATTTCCAGTGTAAATCTGCAGTTCCCTCCTACTCTTTACGTCAAGTTACTCGGTGAAAACAGCCACTTTAAGCCACATTAACGCGTTTTTTTTTTAATATCAAAAAAATAAATTCAATTATTAGAAATGATATTTACAACACAATAAAACAAAACAGAACCCACCACCGTAATACAAGATAAACAAATCTAGTAAATAAACTACAATACACCTATGTTACAATCCTTGTCAAGGATGCATTCAACCCCCCGCGGTGCCCAGTGGCCCCAGAAATCCCCCGCGGTGCCCATGGACAGCGCATAGTCCCTCTCTAACGCCACCCGGGCGCGGACGTAACCCCGGAAAAGGGGCAGGCAGCCGGCTCGGGCAGAGCCCTCTTCCGCCTGGTACCGTGACGGTGGAACAAGGGCTGAAACTTCACACCCTCCAAATACACGTGCTACACAGACTCTTCCAGCCCGCAAAGGTGGCAGGCGGCTGGCGAGTCTGTGAACCGTGAGAGAAGCAGGTTGCAGGGTACTCCTTGGTGCAGTACCCGCCACCCCAGGTCCCCGATGTAGAGGGGGAACATTCACGTTCATTGGCCTTGTGTTGTTAAGAAAGAACGGAGTGTTGAATTTGCTGCTGATAATACTGCAATTGAATTGATAATTTAACTTTCCTCTGTGGAGGAACATACATTGCAATGCCCGTCAGTTTAATTGTTGTCTTCTTTTGGGACATATACAAAGAGATTTGCGTTTTCAGTGTACCTGTAGGCACTGCAAGCCCTACTTATTATGATTGAATTTCCAGATTTCCTTTGAGAAAACGGTTGTACATTGTACATTCGCAGGGCCATTATTATTCTTACACCTCCGCTGGAAAGATTGGCAAAATGAAAGGGCGTGAATAAGTCAAGTTGATTAAGCTCGAAACCACTCAATAAGAAGGATGGGGCAATAAAGGGCAGGCATGCAGAGGATGCTTTATAGGGAGATTTAAGGAAGGGGAGAGAACTAGTGTTGTGCTTGGCCCTCTGGTCTCACCTGTGAAGTGATAGCAGGCATAAATACAGAGAGACAATGTATAAAGCAGGGGCGGAATGGGTCTCCTGGGAGGATTCCAACTTTCATATAGATTAGAATAAGAAGACTATTTCATGGCAGGAAGATTGCAAATTCCTTGAGTGCGTGCAAGTATTTGTTACGGCGGCCACAAGGGGCAAGGTTTAGATAGACACAAAATGCTGGAGTAGCTCAGCGGGCCAGGTAGCATCTCTCGAGAGAAGGAACAGGTGATGTTTTGGGTCGGAACCCTGAAAGATTGAGTGGGGGGGGGGGGGGGGGGGAGAGAGGGACTGGAAATGAGAGAAGGTCAGAGCAAAGTAGGGCCGGCAACATAACCCCAGGAAGAGTGCTGCAGAGAATGGCCCATTGTTGGCTGGGGAAGCTTGATCAGGGTGTTACTTTAGTTTAGAGATACAGCAAGGAAGCAGGCCCTTCGGCCCGTCGAGACCGTGCCGACCAGCGATCCCCGCACACTAACACTGGCCTACACACATTAAGGACAATTTACAACTATACCAGGCCAATTAACCTACAGAACTGCACGTCTTTGGAGTGTGGGAGGAAACCGGAGCACCCGGAGAAACGCCTACGTAGGTCACTGGCAGGACATGCAAACTCCTTACAGACAGCACCCATAATCAGGATCGTACCCGGGTCTATGGCGCTGTAAGGCAGCAGCTCAACCGCTGCACCACCGTACCGCCCTGTATGAGGTAGTATATCTGTCACGGTGGCCACATTGTGACTGAGTTCACTTTGGCATTGAAGGCAGTTTGGAAGAGATTCACCAGGCTCGTCCCTGGGACCAGAGATTTTTGTCACACCATGAACAGCTGAAACTATTTGGCCTGGAAATGATGGAGTTTAGAAAGATAGGGTTGGTTGCAATAGATTCCTGGAAAGCAGAGACAACTCACGAGAATGTTGCCAGAACTCGACGGTCTGAACTATAGGGAGAGGTTGAGCAGGCTAGGACTTTATCCCATGGAGTGCAGGAGGGTGAGGAGTGATCTTATGGAGGTGTATAAGATTGTGAGAGGAATCGACGGGGTAAATGCTTTTACCCGGAGTCGGGAATCAACAACCAGAGGACTTAGGTTTAAGATGGGAAGGAAGGGGGTGGGGGGGAAGTTCATAGGAACCTGACGGGCAACTTCTTTACACAAAGGCTGATGGGTATATGGAACCTCTCCAGAAAGGCTGCCTGACCCGCTGAGTTACTCCAGCATTTTGTATCTATCCACTGTGTAAACCGGCATCTGCAGTTCCTTCCCACACATATCACTTGCCAGGCACCCCACCTCTTTATCAGCTTTCCAACCCCCCCCCCCCCACCCCTCGACAATCAGTCCGAAGAAGGGACCCTATTGCCTCTCCATATCGTCCAGAGATGTGTCCTAACCCGCTGAGTTACTCCAGCCTTTTGTGCTTTTTGAATATACATATTTCAATGTGTGTATATATCTTAACTTGAAGTTAATGGAAACTTGGCTGCACCTGACTCTCACAAACTCGAACGACATGCTTAAAACTTGCCGCAGATTAGAATTAGAACCCATTTTGAAAACAGTTAAAGCATTTTAAAGTAAAGAGCTTAATGCACGTTTGACAGTCAGTTCCAACACATTTGGGGAAATAAAGGTTTAATCTCACTTTCATATATATCTGCTTAAACTCTTACAGTCTTTAACACATTAGAATGCTTCAGTTCACAAAGAATATCATTCTCACTGCCTCTGACGTGATTAAATCTCACAGAAACGATTCAATAAATGCAATCTTTGACCGTGAGTAATGCTGACTTTAATACAATAAGCCTTATTTACATATAGAAAGAATTTGCTGTGTAGGTGGTTTGTTTAAGTATTTAATTTTGCGGGGGAATGATTGAGGTACGCTCTGCCTGTACGTTCAGTCCATATATTAATGAAAGAGTTGAATTATTGACCAAGTGCAGCATCATCCACAATCATAAGTCTTTTCAGTATTTGTGGGAGTTGCTGCCTCACAGTGCCAGAGACTGGGGTTCGATCCTGACTCCAGGTGCTGTCTGTACAGAGTCTGTACGTTTTCCCAGTGACCAGCGTGGGTTTTCTCCGGCTGATCCGGTTTCCTCCCACATTCCAAAGAAGGACAGGTTTGTAGGTTTAATTGGCTTCTGTAAATTGTAAATTGTCTGTAGTGTGTAGGATAATGTTTGTGTGCGGGGATCGCTGGCCGGCACGGACTTGGTGGGTTGAAGGGCCTGTTTCCATGGCGTATCTGTACACTAAGCTAACATTTTGAACATGTACAAAGGTGAGTAACATTTTCAATGAACCACTTGCACCAAGTGAAATTAAATTATATAACTATTAACGAAAATAGAGTGGATGACATGAGAGTGTTTTAGTTTAGTTTAGTTTAGTCTAATGTACAGATACAGCATGGAAAAAGGTCCTTTGGCCCACCGAGTCCACACCGACCCTAGATCAACCGTTCACACTAGGCAATAGACAATAGACAATAGACAATAGGTGCAGGAGCAGGCCATTCGGCCCCTCGAGCCAGCACCACCATTCATGGCTGATCATCCACAATCAATACCCCATTCCTGCCTTCTCCCCATATCCCCTGACTCCGCTATCTTTAAGAGCCCTCTCTTGAAAGCATCCAGAGAACCTCAGGGAGTATCCACCCCCAGACTCACATTTCTCTCTGTGTGAAAAAGTGTTTCCTCATCTCCGTTCTAAATGGCTTACACCTTAATCTTAAACTGTGGGCCCTGGTTCTGGACCCCCCCAACATCGGGAACATGTTTCCTGCCTCTTAACCCTTAATAATCTTATATGTTTCAATAGGATCATAGAATCATAGAATCATAGAAAGTAGGTGCGAGAGTAGACCACCAGGTCCGTCGAGCCCGCACCGCCATTCACTCATGGCTGAACACTAAACAGACACACTTACCCACAAACAGTAGACACAAGACACAGAACACAAGACACTACCCTCCCCTTTATACCGCTATCACCCCTCTCCACCCCAAGAACCGCGTGATCTCCTGGGGGAGGCAAAAAAACGGATAAAAACCCAGGTCCAATTCGGGAAAAAAATCCGGGAAATTCCTCTCCGACCCCAATCCAGGCGATCGACACTTGTCCAGGAGATCACTCAGGTCTTACTATACTAACCATACCTAGGTCCATATCCCTGCCCTCTCCCGTAGCCCCTTATCCCCTTGGCAGCTAAAAAACCATCTATTTTTGACTTAAATATATTTAACGTTTCTGCTTCCACTGCTCCCTGGGGCAGTGAATTCCACAAACTAACCACCCTCTGGGTGAAGAAGTTCTTCCTCATCTCAGTTTTAAAAGAGCCCCCCCTCACTCTGCAACTATGTCCCCTAGTTCTAGCCTCCCCGATCATTGGGAACATCCTCGGTGCATCCACCCGATCAAGGCCCCTCACGATCTTATACGTTTCAATGAGATCGCCTCTCATTCTTCTAAACTCCAAAGAGTAGAGTCCCAGCTTACTTAACCTTTCCTCATATGTCATATTTCCTCCTCATCCTTCTGAATCCCAGAGTGTACAAGCCCAGCCGCTCCATTCTCTCAGCATATGACAGTCCCGTCATCCCGGGAATTAACCTGGTGAACCTACGATCCGCTCCCTCAATAGCAAGAATGTCCTTCCTCAAATTTGGAGACCAACACTACACACAATACTCCAGGTGTGGTCTCACACAGGGCCTTAGTTCTATGTTATCCCACTCCCAACATACAAGGGGAAATTTACAGGGGGAAATTAACCTGCAAACCCCATGTCTTTGGGATGTGGCACTTTATAAACCACTGGTCAGACCGCATTTGGTGCAATGTGAGCAGTTTTGGTCCCTATATCTGAGGAAGGATGTACTGGCATTGGAGAGAGTCCAGAGGAGGTTTACGAGAATAATCCCAGGAATGATTGGATTAACATGGTGAATGTTTAACGACACTGGACCTGTACTCGCTGGAGTTTGGAAGGATGAAGGGGTACCTCATTGAAACCTACCGAATAGTGAAAGGCCTGGATAGAGTGGATGTGGAGAGGATGTTTCCACTAGTGGGAGAGTCTAGGGCCAGAGGCCATAGTCTGAGAATAAAAGGACGTACCTTTGGACAGGAGATGAGAAGGGATTTCTTCAGTCAGACGGTGGTGAATCTGCAGAATTTATTGCCTCAGAAGGCTGCAGAGGCCAAATCAATGGATATTTTTGGTGCGGGGATTGTTAGATTCTCGATTAGTACGGGTGTCAGGGATTATGGGGAGAAGGCAGGAGAATGGGGTTGAGAGAGAAAGATAGATCAGCCAAGGTGGAATGGTGATATATTGATGGGCCGAATGGCCTAATTCTGCTCCTAGAACTTATGAATTTTTCGTGGGAGGAGACCGGAGCGCCCAGTGGAAACCCAGGCGGTCACAGGAAGAACGTGCAAACTCCACACAGGCAGCACCCGAAGTCAGAATCGAACCTGGCTCTCTGGTGCTGTGCGGCAGCAGCTCTACCCGCTGCACCACTCTTCCGCCCCATGTAGCTGTCCCATTAATTCAAAGGATATTCTGAATGATGACCAAGAGTGTGCGGGCAGAATAACCCAGATGAACACTGCTGCTTAATGGCATGAACACTGACATGGTTGAAGGCTTTGTTTTTTGCTTGTAGGCAAAGACATTTATCTATCAGGATAGTTTTCCTGAGCCTTTAAAAATTGCAAAGTACCCTTCATCAGAAAATTCTGGCTCAGGGTCTGTTGTTTTCTAATCAATACCATAGTGCTGATCTTTGCGATATTTTTGGGGGGAACAATTGGATTGGGTATCGCCCTTCCCACGTGGTAAACTCCGCAGTAATGTAGTCTTGTTTCCACACACCCTGCTGCACCAGTCACAGTGGAGCAACTGGTAGAGCCACTGTCTTCAGAGACCCTGGTTCGATCCTGATGTCAGGTGTCATAGAGTCATTATCATACGGTGTGGAAACAGGCCCTTTGGCCCATCTTGCCCACTCCGACCAACATGCCCCATCTACACTAGTTCCACTGTCTGCGTTTGGCCAATATCCTTCCATACCTGTCCTATCCATGTACCTGTTTAAATGTTTTTTAAACACTGCGATAGCACCTGCCTCAACTACCTCTTTTGGCATCACGTTCCATACACCCACCACCCTTTGTGTACAAAAGTAACCCATCAGGTTCCTATTAAATTTTTCCCCCCTCACCTTAACCTATATCCAAGGGTCTCGACCCGAAACATCACCCATTCCTCCTCTCCAGAGATGCTGCCTGTCCTGCTGAGTTACTCCACCTTTTTGTGTCTATCTTTGGTTTAATCCAGCATCTGCAGTCCCTTCTTACACAGTTCCCATTATAAAACAGTTAGCATTTATGCCTTCAGTGTACCATTCTGAATTGTTTGTAAGTACTTTAATCTCAATACTTACTGTATGAGACATAAACAGAGTACAACTTGTGTCTTCACTAATCTCAAATTGGAAATCAATTAATTAGTAAGAGATAAAAACCTGCAACAAAATTATTACTGATGTTTAATTGGTGTAATTTCTCCAGTGAAAGTATTTACTGGAGACTGGGAAAGTACATTCAATCTACATGAAGTTGGTAGAGAACTGGTTGTTGACTTGCATTGAGAGACAATGATAATCTTCACATTAGACATTAAACATTAGAGATACAGCGTGGAAACAGTCCCTTCGGCCAACCGAGTCTGAACCGACCAGCGATCCCCATACACTAATAGCCCTGTCCCACGGTGCGAGTTCATTCCAAGAGCTCGCCCAAGTTTAAAAAAAATCAAACTCGTGGTAAGCACGGAGAATGAACGTAGCGGGTACGTCGGAGCTCGGGGACGTCTCTTAGCGGCTCGTAATGTTAACGGCAGGTACTTGGGAAGACTCGCTAACGGCAGGTAAGCACGGGAAGACTCGTGAAGATTTTTCAACATGTTGAAAAATGTCCACGAGAGCCCCGAGTACCGACGAGTGGCCATTACCGTAAATCTCCGAGTTTGAATCGGGGCAAACTCGGGAGAGCTCTTGGAATGAACTCGTACCGTGGGACAGGGTTTTAACACGATCCTACCCACTCGGGACAACTTACAATTTTTACTGAAGCCAATTAACTTACAAACCATGTAAGAAGGAACTGCAGATGCTGGTTTACACCGAAGATAGACACAAGGGTCGCACATTCCTTTTGTTTAGAGACACAGCACGGAAACAGTCCCTTCGGCCCACCTGGTCTGCACCGACCAGCGATCCCCGCACACTAACGCTATCCTATATACACTAGGGACGATTTACATTTATACCATACCAAGCCAATTAACCTACAAACCTGGAGTGTGGGAGGAAACCGAAGACCACGGGGACAACCCACATTCCCGGGGAGAACGTGCAAACTCCGTACAGACAGCACCCGTAGTCGGGATTGAACCCGGGGTCCCTGGCGCTATTATCGGCGCACGGCGGCAACTCTGCCGCTGCGCCACCATGACCGCGCCAAAATTCTGGTGAGAACCTGTTGTGACATCAAACCATTGATTTAGTTGTAAAATGAATCACTGTTTGCCTCATTAGGTCTCGCTGGTTAAACAAATACTCGTGTTTGTTCTTCCTATTGATTTCTCGGCAGAGAACCAACGCATCAATTGGCCATAATAAACCCACCTATGAAGTATCATTTGCACGTAAGTACACATGATGTATTCATTTCATATTTGCAAACATTTGCAATTAACTTCCCCGTGTGACTTTCTGTCTCTGAAAGTGTGACCCAAAAAACCTGCTAAAATGCAATTATCTCCAAAAATGCCAACAGTTCTGTGAGTCAACACAGATTCAAATTCCTTGCTAAACGTTGCATTTCATTACTCTCACTGTGCTAATACAGAATCTAAAGTGCGTTCAGACTCCGATGTTTATGCAACAATAAGTATGATTAATGGTAACAGTTTCCTTAAGTAAAATAGGACATTAAGAAATTAGAATGATTTATTTTGCCCGCTTTTTAATAAACAAAACCATTATTCCCAAAATTATACTGAATTAAACATTGATTGCTTCAGAAGTGTAACTACATGACAAATTAAAAAAAAAAAGATCAAATATAACAACAGGGCGGACCGGTGGCCCAGCGGTAGAGTTGCTGCCTAATAATGCCCCTGTCCCACTTAGGAAACCCGAACGGAAACCTATGGAGACTTTGCGCCCCACCCAAGGTTTCCGTGCGGTTCCCGGAGGTTGCAGGTGGTTGCCGGAGGTTGCAGGTAGTGGAAGCAGGTAGGGAGACTGACAAAAACCTCCAGGAACCTCCGGGAACCGCATGGAAACCTTGGGTGGGGCGCAAAGTCTCCAGAGGTTTCCGTTCAGGTTTCCTAAGTGGGACAGAGGCATTTTACAGCGCTTTCAGCGCCAGAGACCCGACTTCGATCCCGACTACGGGTGCTTGCCTGTACGGAGTTTGTACGTTCTCCCCATGACCGCGCGGGTTTTCTCCGAGATCTTTCGTTTCCTCCCACACTCCAAAGGCGTACAGGTTTGTAGGTTAATTGGCTTTCTGTAAATATAAATTGTCCCCAGTGTGTGTAGGATAGTGTTAGTGTGGGCCGAAGGGCCTGTTTCCAGGCTGCATAAACTAAACTAAACTAAACGTAGAAATGGTTGCCATAGTAGTTGGGATTAATAACGAATCATGAAACTTATTGTAAGATTTATTTCTAGGCAAATGTGTGGGAAATTCATTCTGGACATCATATGTTAGTTTCATATGTAAACTTCAGGTGTGTTCATAGAGAGAGTCATGCAGCGTTGGCCCTTCGGCCCAACTTGCCCACACTGACCAACATGCCCCAGCTACACTAGTCCCACCTGCCTGCATTTGATCCATCTCCCTCTAAACCTGTCCCATCCATGTACCTGTCTAAATATTTCTTAAACATTGTGACAGTACGTACCTCAACTACCTCCTCCAGTAGCTTGTTCCAGGCACTCACCACTCTTTGTGTGAAAATGTTACCCCTCAGGTTCATATTAAACCTTTCCCCCCCCCCCCCCCCCCCCCCGCGTAATCTTAGAAAGATTCTTTGATGTTTTTGCTCACGTTTCTGGGCTGTTCAGTTGAACGCTGGTCTTGATTAGCACATTGAAAGAGCCGTTTGGCAGCTTTAACAGCACATTGGCTCAGCTGGTACAGCCGCTGCCTCACAGTGCCGGTGGCCTAGATTCGATCCTGATCTCAGGTGTTGCCCGTGTGGAGTTTGCACGTTCTCCGCTGTGGCCGAAGGGGGGTTTCCTCCGGGTGCTCCGGTTTAGACGTATGGGTTTGTGGGATAAGAGAGCTCTGTAAATTGTCACGAGAGACTGGAAAGTGGAGGAGGAGGGAGCCGCTGGTGGCGACGGACGTGAGGAGTGGGCCGGGGGGGGGGGAGGGGGGGGGGGTTGGTGCCTGCAGTGGCCTGGAGCTTACCTGGGCTCTGGGCGCTCCAGTACACCCAGCATGTTCACAAGTTCACGTTACGGGAGTAGAATTAGGCCATTCGGCCCATCACGTCCATACTAGAAAAAGCAACAAGACACACAACTACATAAAAGTTAAAATAAACATCCACCACAGCGGCTCCCCCACATTCCCCACGTGATGGAAGGCAATAAAGTCTAATCTTCTTTCCTCCTTATTCTCCTGCAGACGGGGCAGTCGAACATTGATGGGCCGAATGGCCTAATTCCATTCCTATCACTTATGACCTTATGACTTGATGGTCTGAATGGCCTCATCCTGCTCCTAGAACTTCTCAACTTATACACTTATAAAGATTGGTCTGCTATTTTTGAACCATTCTGTTGTTTTGCATTCGCCATTGTGTTTATCATGTAATTATCGTACCCAATGTGTACTCCATGAGTTTCATGTGGACTTGGAATTTCATACACCTATGACATAAACTACTCTGAATCTGACTGAAAATTCTCGTGAAAACATTTATGTCGCCTGACATATCTTCAGGAAGGCTGAAATATGCGCTGTTTATCCTTACATGGCTGTGATCCTTAGTGCAAAAGCATGTGACTGAACAAAATCAAGTCAGGCCAAGTGGATGTTAATAATGGACTATTAATTAATACTTGATCAGTGGTTCAAGTAGTAAATCAATTGTGTGAGTCGTAGCTCAGTGGGAATGTTGCTCAACGGGTCCAATTCAAAACAGTGAACTAGTCATTGAAAAAATCTTGATGTTTCATGACATTCTCTACAATTAAATGTCAACACTCACCGGTGAATTACTAAAGCAGGAATGCTTTTATGATTCAGATACTACGAGAGAAGAAGTGGTTGAGGTATGTGTGAGAGCTCAACTTGTGTGCAAAGCAGCCCTTGGCCGTCAGTGAGAGAAATAGTTCACCCCTACTTTAAAAGGGTCTTCAGTGGCCATTACTCGGCTAATGCAGAGTGCTTCTTGGCTAGTCTTCTGCCCCATACAAATGCCGACAATTTAGTTTAGTTTGTTGTCACGTGTAGGTTGCTGTGTGCTAACCAGTCAGCGGAAAGACAGTACATGATTATGGGCAGCACGGTGGTGCAGCGGTAGAGTTGCTGCCTCACAGTGCCAGAGACCCAGGTTCAATCCTGACTACGTGTGCTGTCCGTATGGAGTTTGTACGTTCGCCCCGTGACTGCGTGGGTTTTCCCTGGGTGCTCTGGTTTCCTCCCACACTCCAAAGACGTGCAGTTTTGCACGTTAATTGGCTTCGGTCAAGATTGTAATTTGTCCCTGGTACGTAGGATAGTGCGAGTGTATGGGATGAGTGCGGGTCAGCATGGACTCGGTGGGCCGATAGGCCTGTTTCTGCGCTGTATCTCTAAACGAAACTAAACTAAACCTAACAAAACCGTAATCTACTTCTGAAATTGTCAATGAATTGCACTTTGTTTCCTTGGCTAGACATCTCAGTACTCAGAGAGTTAAAATAAGTTTTGATTTATTTCTGAAGGCTCCATTTTTTTCGCAATAGATGTACAAACTTAGAGAACCTTCATACATACACATCAGTCAGCAAGAGACTTCCCTTGGGGCTTAATTTAATGTAACACAGTCTTCCTGTAAGTTCAGCCAGGCTAATGTAGATGAGCAAATGAAGCTGCATTTTTTAAAATACGAAAATGAGAAATGTATGTTTTCTTTATTCAATGTACACTCCAGACTTCAATGTTCACAACTAACAATACAGATGTGGGCATTGTAGGGATGAAAATAAACAAGTGTAACATAATATAAATATGGCCCTTGTGTCATTTGTTTGATTGAAGTAGCCCCATGTCCTTGAAGTGTTTAAATAACTGCAGCTCACATACAATGATTATAATGCATACATCTGTGAACCATTTGTCAGGGGTTATGGGGAGAAGGCAGGAGAATGGGGTTGAATTGAGGGCAAGATAGATCAGCCATGATTGAATGTCGGAGTAGACCTGATGGGCCGGATGGCCTAATTCTGCTCCTCACGAACTTGCAGTATGATCGTATGGAGGTACAAAGACAAAAATGCTAGTGAAACTCAGCGGGTGAGGCAGCATCTATGGAGCGAAGGAATAGGTGACGTTCTGGGTCGAGACCCTTCTTCAGAGTCTGAACAATGGCAACAAGCCTAACTTATTTTTCTCAGAAATGATGTTGAGTCATCTGAAGGACACCTCCCAGGATTAAATGTGAATCCAGTTTGTTTTTAATAGCAGGAAGGAAGAAGTGGAATCTGATATTTTGCTTCAGTAAGGAGCTTAGAAACATTGACACTCATTGTAACCTGGTGCCTGGTGGAATTGTAAATACGTTCTTCTCAAGCTTACTCCCCAGACTAGTTCAGTCAAAAAACACTGAGTCAAGCAGTGGAACAACTAAACTTTATTTTTTGATTGAACAGCAAATTTCTCCTATACGATACCTAAACCACCGCGGGTTCGATCCTTGTCTCTGCCTGGGCAAGCCCTTCAGCCTCGTGCAAGCAGAAACACTCCAAAAGGTCACGCAGTCCCAAGCGCTCTTCCAGAAGATCGACCTCGATCTAAAATGGAGCCACGTTTTATAGGTCCGCGAACCTTGAGGGGCCGAACTACATAGGGGTGGTCTCTTTACAGTCCAATCAAACATATTAATCACATCAATACATTATTGACGGTTCCCCAAACCAATTACAGAGTCTCCCATACATTGTTTCTTGGAGAAGCTTCTGGAAGGAAGCTAACTGAATAATACAACATTTACCCTGGAATTCCAAACAAACCTGCCAGGGCTTAACACTTTGGCCAATCAACAAACAGCAGATTAACTGTCTCGCAACATTATTTACATTATTGACAGTTCTTTTGCAATTCTTTTCCAATCAACTTCATGCATTTACACTTCTTTGGAAGTCCTCTGCAAAAATCTAATTCATACTGACAATTGAATAGATACTCCTACATTTCTTATCGGCAACATTGATTTGGGCCTAGACTTACTGGCACCATTCAGCAGCTTGTCTATTTATATACAGAAACACAGACTTGACCAAAATGGTCTGGCAATGCATGAATCCTCTGCTAAATTTTGGTTCTATTCCTGCTCCGTTTTGGCCAGGATTTACAGAATGATCCTGACAAATTGTCAATAGTGTGTGTGGGGTAGTGTTATTGTTCGGGGATCGCTGCTTGGTGCGGACTCGGTGGGCCGAAAGGCCTGTTTTCTGCGCTGTATCTCTAAACTAAACCAAAACTAAACTAAACATGCAAGGAGTGAACAGGTCATGAAGAAGTAACGGCAATGCTGGACACTGCCCAGTCCATCATGGCTACTGAACTCCGCACCATCTAAGGGGTCTACAGGAGGCGCTGCCTCAAAAAGGGAGCCAGCATCATCAGACCCACACCCTGGCCACGCTCACATTTCACTCCTGCCATCGGGAAGAAGGTACAGGAGCCTGAAACTGTAACGTTCAGGTTCAGGAGCAGCTTCTTCCCTACAGCCATCAGACTATTAAGCACTATGAACTCGGCTTGTACTCGCTAGAATTTAGAAGATTGAGGGGGGATCTTATAGAAACTTACAAAATTCTTAAGGGGTTGGACAGGCTAGATGCAGGAAGATTGTTCCCGATGTTGGGGAAGTCCAGAACAAGGGGTCACAGTTTAAGGATAAGGGGGAAATCTTTTAGGACCGAGATGAGAAAAACATTTTTCACACAGAGAGTGGTGAATCTCTGGAATTCTCTGCCACAGAAGGTAGTTGAGGCCAAGTCCATTGGCTATATTTAAGAGGGAGTTAGATGTGGCCCTTGTGGCTAAAGGTATCAGGGGGTATGGAGAGAAGGCAGGTACAGGATACTGAGTTGGATGATCAGCCATGATCATATTGAATGGCGGTGCAGGCTTGAAGGGCCAAATGGCCACTCCTGCACTTATTTTCTATGTTTCTATGTTTCTATGCCTGTTGTGCTGCTGCAAGTACGATTTCATTGTTCTGTTTCAGGACATATGATAATGAAACACTCTTGACACTTGAAGAATGGTCCCAACCCAAAACATCACCTATCCATGTTCTCCAGAGAAGCTGCCTGACCCACTGAGTTACTCCAGCATTTTGTGCCGATCCTGGTTTGACTTGACATAATGAAGAGGAATCATTCTATTTTAGTTAAACAAGACTGTCCATAAAAATGAGTTGTCCAACAAAATGATCTTCTAAATTTAGTTTTGGTATACGGCATGGAATCAGGCCCTTCTGCCTGTCGAGTCCGTGCCGGCCAGCGATCCCTGAACATTAACACTATCCTACACACTAGGGACAATTTACAATTTTTACCAAATACAATGAACCTACAAACCTGTACGTCTTTGGAGTGTGGGAGGAATCCGGAGAAAACCCACGCGGTCATGGGATGAATGTACAAATTCTGTACGGACAGCACCCGTAGTCAGGAACTAATCTGGGTCTCTGGCACTGTGAGGCAGCAACTCTACCGCTGTGAACCCTATAATACAAAGGACTTGACTTATAATACAGAAGCATCATTCTATACAAGTTAATCAGGATGGTTGATAGAAATTAGTTTTCCATCGAATGATCTTCTAAATGAATGAATTAATTCCAGGAAAGATTAGAAAGAATTTACAATGAACTAAAAATTATCCTAATTTGAATTGTTATGCAAGCATAGTTTGTACTGATTAAACAAAGTGTGATCATACCTAATATTTTCCACTTTCCATTTCACTGTGGGCTAATATATAATTCAAACCAAGTTTTACTTCATGTAGAATTAACCCAATCTACTGTTGCAGAAACTGAAGACAGATACATAGAAAATTCAGCAACAGAGATTAACATGCGAGCTCATATTATATTCTTTGGATGGCACGGTGGCGCAGCGGTAGAGTTACTGCTTTACAATGCCTGAGACCCCAGTTCGATCCTGGCTACTGGTGCTCGTCTGTACGTGACCTGCGTCATAAGGAATAGTAGAATTATGCCATTCGGCCCATCAAGTGTACTCGCCATTCAATAATGGCTGATCTATCTACGTCCTCTCTCTCCTAACCCCGTTCTCATGCCATAGTTTTAGTTCCATTTTAGTTTTCCCCATAACCTCTGACACCTGTATAATGGGGCGACTAATACCATACACAATGTACCAAACATGGCCTAGCCAAAGTTTTATGAAGCTGCATTGTTACTTCCTGAATCGTACACTAAATTATAGGAGCAAAATGGAAAGGCCACGTGGATTTGGTGTTTGAAGTAACGGGCGATTTATTAAAACTGATGCCCACCAGGAGACCAGTCAAAGCTGATCTCTCACGTGTGACTTTGGTACATTTTTCATATTCTCAGATGATGAGATTACTCAGAAACTTGATCAACAGTAAATCGAGGCCTTAATGAATAAAACTTGACTGACGATAAAACGAGGTTTTGCACGGAGATTTGATTAACAATAAAATTAGGTCTTAAATACAGAATGGAACTCAGAAGGACTTAATTAGGTGGCAAACAGAATGACAGCTTCTTCTTCTTGCTAATGAAACATAAACCAAAGGAATAGTTAGATCTCAAGCCGGGTGTTGAGCAGCCAGGTTTTTGTCTCTGCGTCAATGTCTGCCAGGCCCTGAGCTCCATTAGGTGGGTGGTAGAGCGGGCACCCAGAGATGAACTGGCCTCAACTACCTTCTGTGGCAGAGAATTCCAGAGATTCACCACTCTCTGTGTGAAAAATGTTTTTCTCATCTTGGTCCTAAGGGGGAAATCTTTTAGGACCGAGATGAGAAAAACATTTTTCACACAGAGAGTGGTGAATCTCTGGAATTCTCTGCCACAGAAGGTAGTTGAGGCCAGTTCATTGGCTATATTTAAGAGGGAGTTAGATGTGGCCCTTGTGGCTAAAGGGATTAGGGGTTATGGAGAGAAGGCAGGTACAGGATACTGAGTTGGATGATCAGCCATGATCATATAGAATGGCGGTGCAGGCTCGAAGGGCCCGAATGGCCTACTCCTGCACCTATTTTCTATGTCTATGTTTCTATGACATGGTTGGTTGTCTGTTGTTCTGCTCCGCATTCACAGGCTGGGTTCTGGCGGAGTCCACATGCTGGCATTGAAATGCCCAACTCCAGTACGAAGTCTGTTGAGCTTCACCCATGCTCCTCTGGGGAGGTCAGGCCCTGGACAGCTTTTATCTGGTGAAGAATGAGATGATTATCCACGTCTAAATTAATTAACAGTAGATCCAAATTTCTGTCACATTGATGGGTGCACGCATAATCAATGAAATTCCTGTCACGCATTGTCTGCAGTTTCCCCGTCACCACATTAGCACAATCCACATCCTTATCTATTAATTATTAGCCCTCACTGTTGTTTATCCACTCCACTTATGTTGCTACTTTCAAGGAGCTATGGGCTTGTATCCCACGATTCCTCTGTACATCAATGCTATCCAGGGTCCTGCCATTAACTGTACACTTTCTCCTTACATTTGGCCTCCCAAAATGGAACACCTCACACTTGCTCGGATTCAACTCCACCTGCCATTTCTCTGCCCTTATCCGTAACAAATCTATATCCTGATGCCTGCTTTGACAACCTTTTACACAGACCGCAACTCCACCAATTTTGGTGATCTGCAAACGTACTAACCAACTCATCTACATTGAAAAAAATGTAAAAAGTGCATTGTAAAAAGCTATCTGGTTCAGTGATATCCCACAGGCAAGAACATTTGCTGAACATATCTGATCTGAACTTTATGTGATCCAGGTGTAAAACAAAGTGGTTGTGTTTTAGATACTCAATAAAGGTCCGACAAGCCAGTCAATTATGCACCTTAGAGAGGCAATAAGTTGTAGTTTTTAGCATTAGAGATACAGCGTGCAAACAGGCACATCAGATCACTGAGTCCACGCTGACCTGTGATCACCCACGTACACTAACACTATCTTACACACTAGGAATAATTTACAATTTTACCAAAGCCAATTAACCTACCAACCTGTACATCTTTGGCCAAGTTGGCCATCCGTGAGTCAAGGCACCAGACATTGGAGGGCTCTACCCGAGCCGACTGCCTGCCCCTTTTCCGGGGATACGTCCGTGCCCGGGTGCGGATGGAAAGGGAATACGCCCTGTCTACGGGCACCCTGAGGGAGTTCCGGGACCGCTGGGCACCGAGGGGGGTTGAATGTATCCTTGACAAGGATTGCAATATAATTATTTAGCAGTTGCTTAGCATATTTGTTCGTCTTGTATTATGGTGGTGTTTTGTTTTATTGTATTGTCAATACTATTTTAATTTTTGAATAAATATTTTTGATTAAAAAAAAAAAAAAAAAAAAAAAAAAAACCTGTACAACTTTGGAGTGTGTGGGGAAACCGGAACACCTGGAGAAAACCCACGCAAGTCATGGGGGGGACATACAAACTCCATAGAGACAGCACCCGTGGTCAGGATCGAACCCGGGTCTCTGGCGCTGTAAGGCAGCAACTCTCCCACTGCGCCAACGTGCCAGGATTTTGTACTTTACTCAAGATTCTGACCAACAATTCCTTGTGTCTCAATACATCTTAACCATTTAATTTTAACTCTCCTTTTGTTCTGGAGGCCCATGAGTTATCCTCCTTCCATTGTGTACGCTTAATAAAGATTGTTTTAGTTTTAAGGGCCTGTCGCACTTTCACAACCTAATTCACGACCTCTGACGAGTTTGCCCTTGGCTCATACTCGCAGCATGGTTGTCACGAGGTCGTAGGAGGTCGTAGCTACTCGTGGCATCAAGTAGGTCCGGGTGTCTTTCTAGCCTGATGAAAAATGTCCACGAGTAAAAAAGGTCGTGAATTAGGTGGTGAAATTGTAGTTTGTTTGGTTGTTTGTTCGTTTGTTTTTTTGCACAAAGTCCGCGAGCATTGCCACTTTTCATTTCACTGCACATCTCGTATGTGTATGTGACAAATAAACTTGACTTGACTTGATTTGTTCCTTCCTTCCATTGGGAGGTGGCTCAAGGACTTGACTTGAAAGTGGGACAGGCCCTTAAGCTTAGTTTATTGTCATGTGTACCGAGGCACAGTGAAAAGCTTTTTGTTGAGTGCTATCCAGTCAGTGGATTGTATCCTTTTCAGTTTAGTTCAGTTCAGTTTAGTTTATTGTCACGTATACCGATGTACAGTGACAAGCTTTTTTGTTTTGTGCTAACCACTCAGCAGAAAGACAATACAGCTGTCCTTGACCTATGATGGGGTTACGTTCCGATAAACCCATCGTAAATCGAAAATACCGTAAGTCGTAAACACATTTAATACAATTTGATCACGGGACCAGATGTTGCCGAGCGTATGCAACGTCAAAATGTCGAAATATCGTAAGTCGATGCATCGTAAAACGGGAAGCATCTGTACATGATTACAATCAATCCATTTACAACCATGATAGATACATGATGAGGGAATAACATTTCATGCAAGGTAAAGCCAGCAAAGCCCAGTCAAGGATAGTCTGAGGGACATCAGAGGTAGATAAATCCTTAATTTGCTTTGCACATTTATCGTGTAATTATCCATCCCAATAATCTGTATTCGCCTGTATGTAACATTTTTGTGCACATGTGCACCAACTATCTGGTATGGAGAATTGGAAAAGTCACTCAGCCATATCACCAAGTTACAATTGCTGAAGTAATCAGCCGCCCTTTGCTACTTTGCAGTGAAAGGTATTGCACCCAGGCAGAACCCGACTGGTTTCCAAGAATAAACCTCTTGCATCAACATGTTACTTCATTCTCTTCTGCATAACGTACATACGCAATGCCAGCATAGGTCTGAGCAAGGTTAATTGGTAACTGACATGGTTGTTCAATTAGGGAGATTATTCTCCCTTGATTGAGGGAACATGGTTAATAATTAGATTTAAAGTCTTCATCACCTTTCAGACAGTTATCATTATAATTTTGCTGATTATTGCATAGTAATGATTAGAGTCAGCATCACTCCTGCAATGGAGTCAGGGGATATGGGGAGAAGGCAGGAACGGGGTACTGATTGGGGATGATCAGCTATGATCACATTGAATGGTAATGCTGGCTTAAAGGGCCGAATGGCCTACTCCTGCACCTATTGTCTATTGTCTAATGGGCCAGAGCTAACAACAGCATCTAATGTCCACACACGCAAACACACACTTGCATGCATATGCACACATACTCACGTTCACACACATGCATAAGCACACGCACATGCACTCATGTACACACATACACATGCATGTACACAAACACGCACACACACACGCGCTGGCACATGCGCATGCACACAGATGCACACAAATATGCACACACATACACGTACACATTCACACACATGCATAAGCACATGCACACACGCATTTGCATTCATACACACACATACTCACGTTCACACACATGCATAAGCACACACATACGCCTTCATGCACACATGCATATGCATGAATGCACATGCACGTACATAGACGCGCACACACACACATGCGCTGGCACATGCACACACATGCACACAAATATGGACACACATACATGCATGCTCGCAAGCACACACATGCGCGCACACATGCACGCACGCACACATACACACACACGAATATGCGCGCACACATGCGCATGCACACACAAATGCACATGCACATACACACATATGTGCACACACACATGCACAGGCACATTCACACACATACACACATAAATACGCATACACACACACACACACGCAAATACACACACACCTAATGTCGAAGAGATCTAGTGCATCATAAAACCATGGGATAGCACAGCACAGAAGGAGGCTATTTATATCCCTGTGGCCAAAATAGACTTTGTATTCATCCAGTTTCCACCACTCATTCAAGCAGTAAAATCCAACATTTGCATCTTAATGAATGACAATTATTTCTCAGCTTCCCTCCAATCCTTCAATTACATCACTACAATCCATGCCAACCCCTCCAGTCTGGGCGCTGATCTTATAGAGGTGTTCAAATGTGGGGATTAAAGGACGGGGATAAAGAATTAAAGGACGTTCTTTTAGGAAGGAGATGAGGAGAAATCACTTTAGTCAGAAGGTGGTGAATCTGTGGAATTCAAGTCATTAGATATTTTTAAGGCAGAGATAGATTAATTCTTGATTAGTACAGGTGTCAGAGGTTATGGGGAGAAGGCAGGAGAATGGAGTTAGGAGGGAGAGATAGATCAACCATGAATGAAAAGCAGAGTAGACTTGATGGGCTGAATGGCCTAATTCTACAATCACATGACCTTATGACCTTAATAGATAGGGTAATTGCACAGGGTTTTTTTTTAGCCTAGAGGAGAGAAACATAGGTTTAAGGTGAGAAGGGAAAGATTTAATAGGAATCTCAGGGGCAACATTTTCACACAGAGGATGGTGGATATAGTTGCCAACTGTTCAAGAAGGAACTGCAGATGCTGGAGAATCAAAGGTCGACAAAATTGTTGGAGAAACTCAGCGGGTGCGGCAGCATCTATGGAACGAAGGAAATAGGCAACGTTAAAAGTCTTAAAGTCTCTGTCTCTTCCCTCCTTGTTCTCCCTCTGCGCTGAGGCGATCCAGGCTTCCGTTGTTGTGACCCCGCCGGATGATGGTGAGTAAGTCCGAGCTCCGCGAACGGGCCGGTTCAAGCTCCGTGGCCCGGGGTTGTAGAAGCTGCCGAAGATGCCGCCCTCCAGTCCAGCGGACGCAGCTGTAGTTGTGGGAGCTCCGGAAAAACAGGTCACCAACCTGTGACCTGCAAGCTCCGGATGATGTCGTCCACTGGGCCCGTGGCCGAGCCCCGAATTCAGGTTGCCGGAACGCCGCCTCAGCTCCGAATTCGGCCAGCCTCGCCTTGGTAAGTCCTGGCTGGCTCTGCCTCCGGAGCCTCGAGGTCGGTCGCAGTTATAGGCTGCCAGCTCCGCCATTAGGCTTCAACGCAGACGGAGGCAGAGAAGGGGATACGACACGAAGAGTCGCATTTCCCCTGAAGGACCCCCACACCACCCCCCCCCCACACACATATACACAACCTAATAAACTAAAATTTAACTAAAACAAGACAAAAGAAAACAACAAAAAAAGTAAAAACAGACGGACTGCAGGCGAGCCGCAGCTGTTAACAGCGCCGCCACTTCCTGAGATACATGGTACCATGAGGCTACACTTGTCACTTTACCTCCCCCATCGACTCCATTCAAGGACCCAAGCAGTCGTTCCAGGTGCGACAGAGTTTTACCTGCATCTCCTCCAACCTCATCTATTGCATCCACTGCTCTAGATGTCAGCTGATCTACATCAGTGAGACCAAGCGTAGGCTTGGCGATCGTTTTGCCGAACACCTCCGCTCGGTCCGCATTAACCAATCTGATCTCCCTGTGGCTCAGCACTTCAACTCCCCCTCCCATTCCGAATCCAACCTTTCTGTCCTGGGCCTCCCCCATTGCCAGAGTGAGCACCACCGGAAACTGAAGGAGCAGGACCTCATATTCCGCTTGAGCAGTCTGCATCCCGGTGACCGGAACATTGACTTCTCCAATTTCCGGTAGCCCTTGCTGTCTCCTCCCCTTCCCAGCTCTCCCTCAGCCCTCTGGCTCCTCCTCTTCCTTTCTTTTTCCCGCCCCCCCCCCACCCCCTCCCACCCTGCATCAGTCTGAAGAAGGGTTTCGGCCTGAAATGTTGCCTATTTCCTTCGCTCCATAGATGCTGCCGCACCCGCTGAGTTTCCCCTATTTTGTCTCCCTAGGGTTGCCAACTGTCCCGTATTAGCCGAGACATCCCGTATATTGGACTAAATTGGTTTGTCCCATATGGGACCACCCTTGTCCCGTATTTGACTGCTGCTACTCGGGTCGAGGGGACTGTCGGGTCGGAGCGCCGCGTCCGGCCCCGCCTCATCCATCCCGACGTAGTGCAGCCCATGGAGTGCAGCAGCAGCAGCGCCTCGCCCAAGGGCCGGTCGGTCGGCAGCCTTGCCAGCTGTCCGACATTCGGACCATTGCTTACCGACGACACCACCACCACCCCATCTCATGGCCGATCATCGGTTCATGAGTTGGATGGGGTGCTGGATGTCGCCCGGGCCAACACCCCTCAGCTGGCCCGCCGGTTGGGCTTTGTGTGCAGTCCAGCACCCGGGCCAACTCATCATTCACCCAGCCATGGCCGAGTCGGTCAACGAATTGCCATCGGGAATTTCTCCCTGATTTTGACCTTTTGTCCCTTATTTGGGAGTGAGGAAGTTGGCGACCCCTAATGGTGGGTGTATGGAACAAGTTGTCAGAGGAGGTAGTTGAGGTAGATACATGGATAGAAAAGGTTTAGAGGGATATGGGCTAAATGAGGGCAAATGGGACCAGCTTAGATGTGACCTTAGATGTGGATGGCATGGACGGGTTGGACCTAAGTGCCTGTCTCCGTGCTGTATGACTACAAATAAAAGTGGGAATGCTGAAAATATACAGCTGGTCAGGCAGCATCAGTGGAGGGAGAAACAGTTAACATTCCAGG
This sequence comes from Amblyraja radiata, assembly GCF_010909765.2. NCBI lineage: Eukaryota > Metazoa > Chordata > Chondrichthyes > Rajiformes > Rajidae > Amblyraja > Amblyraja radiata. Next base: position 10,165,222 of record NC_045966.1, on the reverse strand, counting down.
TTGAATACCCTTCAGCAGATATGATGGTTATGGACATGAGGACTATGGATACCATGCAGGCAGAGGAGAGTAACTTAACCTGGCATCGTGTTTGGCACAGACATTGTGGGATGAAGGACCTATTCTTGTAGAAACAAGGAACTGCAGGTGCTGGTTTACACAAAGCGCTGAAGTAATTCAGCGGCCAGGCAGCATTTCTGGAGAACTTGGATGGGTGATGGTTCAGTTTAGTTTAGTTTAGAGATACTGCGCTGAAACAGGCCCTTCGGCCTGCCGAGTCCGCAGCGACCAGCGATCCCCGCACATTGACACTATCTCACACACTAGGGACAATTTACACTTACACCAAGCCAATTAAACTGCAAACCTGTACATCTTTGGAGTGCGGGAGGAAACCAAAGATCTTGGAGAAAACCCACGGGGTCACGGGGAGAAGGTACAAACTCCATTCAGATAGCACCCGTAGTCAGGATTGAACCTAGTACTCGCTAGAATTTAGGAGATTGAGGGGGGATCTTATAGAAACTTACAAAATTCTTAAAGGGTTGGACAGGCTAGATGCAGGAAGATTGTTCCCGATGTTGGGGAAGTCCAGGACAAGGGGTCACAGTTTAAGGATAAAGGGGAAATCCTTTGGGACCCAGATGAGAAAAGCATTTTTCACACAGAGAGTGGTGAATCTCTGGAACTCTCTGCCGCAGAAGGTAGTTGAGGCCAGTTCATTGGCTATATTTAAGAGGGAGTTAGATGTGGCCCTTGTGGCTAAAGGGATCAGGGGGTATGGAGAGAAGGCAGGTACAGGATACTGAGTTGGATGATCAGCCATGATCATATTGAATGGCGGTGCAGGCTCGAAGGGCCGAATGGCCTACTCCTGCACCTATTTTCTATGTTTCTATGTTTCTAACCCGGCACTGCAAGCGCTGTAAGGCAGCAATTCTACGCTGCGCCACCGTGCCGCCCCAAATGTTTTGGGTCGGGACCCTTCTTGACACATGTTACAGGTTTGTTCCTGAGTTGTGCTATGTTCTATATTCAATGTTCCTTCTACACTAAGGTGAATGCCCAGAGTCTTTTATCCAGGCGAGGAGAACCCAGAGCCAGGGGACACAGGTTTAATTTGAGACGGGTAAGATTTAATATGAGGGGCAACTTTTTCACACAGCGGGGTGGTGAATATATTGAACAAACTGCAGAGGAGGTAGTAGAGGCAGGTTCTAGAACAAGATGTAAAATACATTTGGACAGGTATATAGATAGGAAAAGTTAGAGGGATGAGGGCCCAACAGTTCCTCCATGACTAACTAAACCTGCCTTATTATGGCACATTATACCAACATGCGGCTTTAATTAATAATTCTGTTGGATTGAAATTGAAATTGAATCATTAAATGCATGACTAATTTGTGCGGCCTGTAACAATATAGATTTAGATTTAATAACCCCACAGTCCTCCATCTGAAACACACCAACAAATGCCCTTTGCTGCATATCATTGTTTCTTTAATGACTCCGGGGATTTTCCTTTGAGCTCTCAGAAAGAAATTTGCTCTCAGCATTGATTTATTTTTTTGCTTCTTAAATCTCCGTTATTAATACTAGTTACTGTTTACTAATATGAACTTTCATCCACAAGTCCCATTTCCACTCTGAATTTTAAATTACTAGCATCGTATGAGCATCACTGAAATGGTAAATGAAAACTCTGAATAGCTGCAGAAGCTGGCAAAGTGGAAGTAGACCCACTGTCTCACGATGCCAGAGACGAAGGTTCAACATGGCCTTCCGTGCTGTCGGTGTGGAGTTCGCATGTTCTCCCTGTGACCACTTGGGCGGCACGGTGGCGCTGCGGTAGAGTTGCTGCCTTACAGCATCAGAGGCCCAAGTCTAATCCTGACTACGGGTGATGTCTGACACGGAGTTTGTACGTTCTCCCCGTGACCTATGTCGGTTTTCTCAGCGATCTCCGATTTCCTCCCACACTCCAAAGACGTACAGGTTTGGAGGCTAATTGGCTTGGTAAAATTGTAAATTGTCCCTAGTGTGTGTGGGATGGTGTTAATGTGCGGGGATCACTAGTCGGTGGGGCGAAGGGCCTGTTTCCGTGCTGTATCTCTAAACTAAATTACACTAAACCATGTGGGTTCACTTCAGGTGCTCTGGTTTCCTCCCCTATGTCAAATTGCAATTTTTACAGAGGTAATTAACCTACAAACCTGCACGTCTTTGGAGTGTGGGAGGAAACCGGAGCACCCGGAGGAAACCCACGTGGTCACAGGACGAACGTACAAACTCCATACAGACTGCACCTGTAGTCAGGATCGAACCCGGGTCTCTGGCGCTGTAAGGCAGCAACTCTACCGCTGCGCCACCGTGCCGCCCCCTTTAAACATGCTGGATTGTTGTCCTGGAGAGCAAATTAGTCATCTTAGCTCAATACACCCAAAACTGGCTGAGTAAGCACAAATATATATAAAAATGTCACATTATATCTATCAACGTTCTTCTGAAATCTATTCTACGGTTTTGACAAAAATGTGCTGGACTAAATTCTGATTAATAATTCTTCTTTTTTGAGATTAAGTCATTTTCTGCTACATTAATCAAACTGTCACTTTCAAGTACATGGTGGAAGGCTTTTAATTGAGAAAAAGATTGGCAATTATGTTGTGTAACGTTACCTGATTTCTGAGATTCAGGGGAGATGTTAGTTTTCTGGTTATAAAAAATATTTTATAATTTTGGAAATTTTGCAAGTCTGCTGATTGGTCTCAACAGAAAAACGTAATATGAAATGGATAGGGTTTAGTTTTTGGTTTAGAGAAACAGCGCGGAAACAGGCCCTTCGGCCCACCGAGTCCACACCTGACCGGCGATCCCTGCACATTAATACCATCCTACACACTCTAGGGACAACTTACACTTATACCAAGCCAAATAAATCTAGATACCTGTATGTCTTGAGAGTGTGGGAGGAAACAGAAGATCTCGGAGAAAACCCACGCAATCACGGGAAGAACATATAAACTTCGCATAGCGAGCACCCATAGTCGTGATCGAACCCGGGTCTCCGGTGCTGCAAGCGCTGTTAAGGCAGCAACTCTACCGCTGCGCCACCATAATGGAGGCTCCAGGTTTACTTTACATAACAATCTATGATTCCCAACTGAGTCACAATGTTTATCATAGCTTGAAATTGATAAATGGATGAAATGTTCTCATTATCACACGGAAGGAGGTCCTTTGGCCCAACTTGCCTATGCTAGCTCTCCACAGAGCAATCCATCCATCCTATTCCCATCTCTTCTGAAAGGCCTGGATAGAGTGAATGTGGGGAGGATGTTTCCACTAGTGGGAGAGTCCAGGACCAGGGACCATTGCCGTAGAATAAAAGAACGTTCCTTTGTAAAGGACTTGAGGAGTGGTGAATCTGTGGAATTCATTGCCACAGAAGGCTGTGGAGGCCGTGAACCGGTATTTTTAAAGCGGAGATTGACAGATTCTTGATTAGTACGGGTGTCAGGGGATAGGGGGGAGAATATACAATACAATACAATACAATACAATTCAATTTATTGTCATTTGGACCCTTTGAGGTCCAAACGAAATTACGTTTCTGCAGCCATACATTACAAACAAATAGACCCAAGACACAACATAATTTACATAAACATCCATCACATTGCTGTGATGGAAGGCCAAAAAAACTTATCTCTCCACTGCACTCTCCCCCCCGATGTCAGAGTCAAAGTCAAAGTCAAAGCCCCCGGCGGGCGATGGCGAATTGTCCCGCGGCCATTAAAGCCACGCCGGGTGATGCAAGGTCGCGCACCGGGTCTTGGTGTTAGAGCCCCCGGCGCGCGCTCGCAGAGTCCCACAGCCATTCCAAGCCGCGCGGGGCGATGGTGTAAGGCCCCGCTCCAGGAGCTCTTCAACTCCGCAACTCGGGCGGGAGAAGTCGCCGTTGCGGAAGCCCTGAAAAGCGGTCTCCCCCCCAGGGACCCGCGGGCTCCCGGTGCCGCCCGCCAAACCCGCAGTTGCAGCCTCCGAATCTCCGGAGGTCGGGTCGCAGCAGCGTCCACCACAGCTCCACCCGCTCCAGACTCGGCCAGCTCCGCGACGGTGAGGTGAGTAGTCGGCACCACAGCCCCCGGTCTTCCTGTTGGAGGCCGCTCCTCGTTGCAGCCCCAACGGCAACGGAGACCCGATAAAGAAAAGGTCGGGTCTCCCGTGCAGGGAGAGATTTAAAAGTTACCCCCACCCCCCCCCCCCCCCCCCCACACCACCCCCACCCCCCCACACACATACTCCAACAAAAATAACAAAAACTACATAAAAACATAAGACATAAAATAATAAAAACGCAGACGGACTGCAGAGGCCGCTGCTGACGAAAGTCGCGCCGCCCACCGAATACAGAGAAGTCAGGAGAATGGGGTTAGGAGAGATAGATCAGCCATGATTGAATGGCAGAGTAGACTTGATGGGCCGAATGGCCTAATTCTGCTCCTAGAACTTATGAACTCTTGTTGAGCCTTTTCCTTCTCACTTGCCCATCAATTCATCTTTGATTCATTTATTGAAGCATGTTTCTTTCTGATACCTGGGCTTAAATATTGATTTGAGTAATGGGCAATTTTAATGGTTGGCATGAATGGAACGGTACAGCACAGGAAGAGGCCCTTCGGCCCACAATGACCGTGCTCAGTATGATACCATTTAAACTAATCTCTTCCTCCTGCACATGATAAAATGACATGATTGAATGATATGAACTTCTGAACTTCTGATTGAATTGATGAGAAAAATCAATAGCTAAACATGATCAGCACATGTGCAGTTCATCATGTCTACGAACACCTTGGACGTTGCCCCATTGCTGACTTCCTACTGCAGTGGACCGTCATACAAAACATTTCATGGACAGGGTGGCATGGTGGCGTAGAGGGTAGAGCTTCTACCTCACAGCGCCAGAGACCCAGGTTCAATCCTAACTACAGGTGCTGTCAGTACGGAGTTTGTACCTTCTCCCTGTGACTCCGGGTGCTCCGCATTCCTCCCACACTCCAAAGACATACAGGTTTGTTGGTTAATTAAGGGGTTGGACAGGCTAGATGCAGGAAGATTGTTCCCGATGTTGCGGAAGTCCAGAACAAGGGGTCACAGTTTAAGGATAAGGGGGAAATCCTTTAGGACCGAGATGAGGAAAACATTTTTCACACAGAGAGTGGTGAATCTCTGGAATTCTCTCCCGCAGAAGGTAGTTGAGGCCAGTTCATTGGCTATATTTAAGAGGGAGTTAGATGTGGCCCTTGTGGCTAAAGGGATCAGGGGGTATGGAGAGAAGGCAGGTACAGGATACTGAGTTGGATGATCAGCCATGATCATATTGAATGGCGGTGCAGGCTCGAAGGGCCGAATGGCCTACTCCTGCACCTATTTTCTATGTTTCTATCTTTCTATGTTAATTGGCTTGGTATAAGTGTACAAAAAAAATTGTCCATAGTGTGTGTAGGATAGTGTTAATGTGTGGGGATCGCTGGTAAGCATGAACTCGGTGGGCCGAAGGGCATGTTTCCACGCTGTATCTCTAAACTAAACCAAACTAAAGACCACAGTAGCTGACCCCAATAATCTACCTGGATCTGCACAGTTGACTACCCCTGTTTATAGTGTGGGTGGATATACTACTTAAATAATGCATTGTACTTTAGACCTATGATCGGAATCAGAATACAAAAGAATATGAATGGAAAATAAAAAATGGCAATGGTTAGTTCAGTTCAGTTCAGTTTAGTTTGAATTTGAATTTGAATTTGAATCCTTTATTTGTCATTCAGACGTTTCGGTCTGAACGAAATGTCGTTGCCTGCAGCCATACATGTAATAATAAACAACACACAATAAACACAAATTAACATCCACCACAGTGAGTTCACCAAGCACCTCCTCACTGTGATGGAGGCAAAAGTCTTAGAGTTGCTGTCTCTTCCCTCCTCTTCTCCCTCTGCGCTGAGGCAATACCCCACCGGGCGATGGTATTGGTCCCGCGGTTCAATCTCCGCGGCCCGGGGGTGGTCGAAGCTGCCGCCCTCCAGTCCAGCGGACGCAGCTGTTGCCACGGGAGCTCCGGAAAACAGGCACCAGCCTGTGACCTGCAAGCACCCGACGATGTCGTCCACTGGCCCGTGGCCGAGCCCCGGATTCAGGTCGCTGCTGCCAGAACGCCGCCTCAGCCACCGGAGCACCGTCTCCGCTCCGCCCCGCACCGGGCCACCCACATGGCAGCGTCTCAGCCCTGCACAGGGCTGCCCCCACGGGAGCACCTTCCAGCCGGGAGCCGGTCCGCCCACACGGGAGCACCTTCCAGCCGGGACCCAGGCCGCCCTCATGGGAGCGCCTTCCAGCCGGTAGCCGCGCCGCCCGCACGGGAGTGTCTCAGCCCCGCGCCGTCCGCCCTCACCGGAGCGCCGAGTCGTGCCGCTGCCCGAACGTCGCCGCAGCTTGAAGTCGGCCAGCCTCGCTGGCTCTACCTCCGGATCCTCGAGGTTGGTCGCAGGTTGGAGGCTGCCAGCTCCGCCATTAGGCCTCAGCTCAGGCGGGGGAAGAGAAGGGGGACACGACAAAAAAGTCGCATTCCCCGGAAGGGAGAGACAGAAAGCCCTGTTTCACCCCCCCCCCCCTACACACACACATAACACCACCTAATAACCAAAAATTTAACTGAACTAGACAAAAAAAAACAACACAAAAAAGTAAAAACAGACAGACTGCAGGCGAGCCGCAGCCGTTTCACAGCGCCGCCACTTCCGGAGTTTAGTTTATTGTCCTATGCGCTGACAATACATGATTACAATCGAGCCATTCACAGTGTACAGATACATGATAGGGGAATAATGGTCTGTGTCAAGGTAAAGACAGCAAGTCCGATCAAAGGTAGCCCAAGGATCTCCAGTGAGGTAGATCCTAGTTCAGGACTGCTCTCTGGTTGATGGTAGGATGGGTCAGTTGCCTGATAACAGCTGGGAAGAAACTGTCTCTGAATCTGGGGATGTGCGTTTTCAAGTTCAAGTTACATTTATTGTCACATGCACCAATTGGTACACACATCTGTACCCTAGGTAAATATTAGAGCAGGGGTGTCAAACTCATTTTAACTCATTTTAGGTCACGGGCAAAATTCGACTTCGTGCGCGCCGGATCGCGGCGTGCACTCGGGAACGCAGTCTGATCCGGCACCGGGGACAGCTGCAGCCTGCTCTGGCATCGTGGGAAATCATCCAGCGGGCTGGATTGGAACCCTTCGCTTGCCGCATCCGACCCGCGGGCCACGAGTTTGACATCCCCGTATTAGAGCGTTCTTTTTGCACTTTTGTTGCCTTATTGAGACCGGGACATTGCATCTTTAGTCAGTAAGTAGCATCGATAGATCAAGGCCAAAGCAAGGAAATGAAACTATGCTGATAGGAAAAAAAAAATGGTGTGTGGGCAATTTATACTGCAAGCAACGGAGAAAGGCAGGAGCAGATTTAGTAGGGGTTTAGAATGACAGGGGTTTGTGGTGGCGTGAATTGCAGAAGATTATTTCAAACATTTGGGGAAATCAGTGATGAAGGAGCTGTAATTTCAAACTGTCACTGAGAGAGAGAGAGAGAGAAAAGAAGCCTTTCACAAAATTTATTCTTGCCAAGAATTTTTACAGCATGGACTGCAATGCCACAGGGGATAATTGAGGCAGAGATTATTGTGTGTCCTCAGTAGAGGATGGATAAGCATTTCTAGCAGAGATAGATATAAGGCTGTGGGGAGAAAACAGCACTGTGATACACGTTTCGGATTACCAGCAAATAGCTGACTCAGAGATTATGAATCGATTGGCGACCTTCTGCGGTTTGAATCCCATTTGGCCCATTATTGTTCCTATGATTGCGTTGTGTGTTTAGATTACCAACCTCGTCAGATGTTCCAAATAGACACTGAAGGAACACAGCACCAAAGGTACACAAAAAAGCTGGAGAAACTCAGCGGGTGCAGCAGCATCTTTGGAGCGAAGCACCAAACCTCCTGAATGCAACTCTTGTGCAGTGTTACCAGTGTGTAGGAAGGAACTGCAGATGTTGGTTTAAACCTAAGATGAACACAAAATGCTGGAGTAACTCAGCGGGACAGTCAGCATCTCTGGAGAGAAGGAATGGGTGACATTTTGGGTCGAGACCCTTCTTCTTCAGACTGAGAGTCAGGGGAAAGGGGAATGAGAGGTATCTGAAGGGCCTTGACCCGAAACAGCACCAAAATCATGAAACATTCCTTCTCTCCAGAGATGCTGCCTGACCTGCTGAGTTACTCCAGCATTTGGTGTCTAACTACAGTGTTACAGTGTTTGCTTATCCTCATACCAAGCAAATTTAATTTCAGGTCAAGTAGTGGATGAATTTCAAGCATTTTATTTTACATGTTTAGATATTTCAATATATGTAGAAAGCATATTATCGGGATGCATCATCGCAGCTTGGTTTGAGACCAGCTCCATCAAAGACCGCAGGTAATTGCAGATAGTTGCGGACGCAGCCCAGACCATCACACCGACCGACCTCCCTTCCGTTAACTCCATTTACACTTCACGCTGCCTCGGCAAGGCCACCAGCATAATCAAGGATGAGTCTCACCCCAGTCACTCCCTCTTCTCCCCGCTCCCATCGGGCAAGAGGTACAGAAGTGTGAAAACCCACACCTCCAGATTCAGGGACAGTTTCTTCCCAGCTGTTATCAGGCAACTGAACCATCCTATCACCAACTAGCGAGTGCTTTTGACGTACCATCTACCTCATTGGAGACCCTCAGACTATCGTTTATCGGACTTTATTGGACTTTATCCACATCATTCCCTTTATCCTTTATCTGTGCGGTAGGTATAAAAAGTAACAATTTTTTTCATCACGAGTATTTTTTTACTCGTGGACATTTTTTGCAGGGATTAAAAAACGTCACGAGTTACCGGATGTCGCGAGTACCTACCGTTAGCATTATGAGCCGCTACGAGACATCCACGAACTCCTACGGACCCGCTACGGACATTCTCCGAGTGCGAATCGGGGGAAAACCCAGGAGAATTACCTCGTACAGTGGTACAGGCCCTTAATGATGTATAGTCTTGTCCCTGACAGGAGAGCATACAAAGATTCCAGAGACGTACAGGTTTGTAGATTAATTGGCTTCGGTAACGATTGCAAATTGTCCCTAATGTGGGTAGTGCTAGCGTGTGGGGATCGCTGGTCGATGCGGACTCGGTGGGCCGAAGGGCCTGTTTCCGGGTTGTAACTCCAAACTAAACTAAACTAAAGGGCCTGTCCCACGAGCATGCGACTTCATGCAGCAAGCGCGACCTAAAGGGCCGGTCCCACCAGCATGCGCCTGCATGAGGCAAGCGCGACCAAACCAGAAGCGGGAGCCGCGCGGAGGTCGAGTGAGTGACATGAAGTGCGAGCAAAGTCCGCGGGAAGTTCGTGTGTGACGTACGGCGTTGAGGCGGCTGCGGGCCGGCAGGCCGTTGCCGCGCAGAATTTTTGAACACGGTCTGTTTTACGGAGCTCCGCGCGATGACGGGACCAGCTCCGCACAACTCCATACGGCTCCGGCGATTGAAGTGGGACCGGCCCCGCGAGGCCGTACGGCTCAAGCGACAACGTTAGGTCGCGCTTGCCGCATGCAGGCTCATGCTCGTGGGACAGGCCCTTTAGGTCGCGCTTGCCGCATGGAGTCGCATGATCGTGGGACAGGCCCTTAAAGATACAGCATGGAAACAGGCCCTTCAGCCCACTGAGTCCACGCCGATCAGCGGTCACCCCGCACAACGTCTGTGCATTGACTTGCGATGTAACGAGAAGCAGTCTGATGAACAATATGCCTCCAACATAGATGATAATCAAACCAGAATCGAGGCACAATGGAGCATTTTGAAATTAAGTGAACCAGACGGTGCCTTCACAATTAATTTCTGCATGAGGATAACTTGATTAACTCTGGAAACACCGTGTCGAACTAATTTCAAAATCAAATTATTGGGTTTGCCTCTTTCAAAAGAAAACGTTGTTTTTAGATGATTACAGGACTCTCGTAATAGTCAGGATTTCATGTAATTGCAACTGATGTCCTACGACAAAAAAAAAATTGAAGTTCTGACCATCAAGATACAACTAGGATTTTGACATCACTCAAAGGTAGCCAAAAAATGCTGGAGAAACTCAGCGGGTGAGGCAGCATCTATGGAGAGAAGGAATTGGCATCGCCAATTCCTTCTCTCCATAGATGCTGCCTCACCTGTTGAGTTTCTCCAGCATTTTTTGGCTACCTTCGGTTTTACCAGAATCTGCAGTTCTTTCTTAAACCTGACATCATTCAACTTTGGTTGGCATTAGAGATACAGACACAGCATGGATACAGGCCCTTCAGCCCACCGAGCCCATGCCGACCAGCGATCACACAGTACACTAGCACTATCCTACACACTATGGACAATTTACAATTTTTACTCAAGCCAACTAACCCACAAAGCTGTACGTCTTTGGAGTGTGGGGGGAATCCGGAGCACCCGGAGAAAACCCACGCAGGTCACAGGGAGAACGTACTAACCCCGTACTCAGGATCGAACCCCTGCACTCGGGATCAAACCCGGGTCTCTGGCACTGTAAGGCAGTAACTCTACCGCTACGCCACCGTGCCGATCCAGGGATATTGGGATACAGAACATAGAGCAGAGAAAGGTATTGTGTAGAATCCAGGAACTGCAGATGCTGGTTTACGAAAAAAGACACAAAGTGGCCCCTCACCCCCCCCCCGCTCCCCCCGCTCCCACCCCCACGCAATCAGTCTGAAGAAGGAAAGAGGTCCATACCCTGTATATCCACCTGCTTAATTAAAAGTCATCATATTATATTAAGATGGTATTTGTCAGAAAATCAAATCGCAATTTACGGTGGGAGTGGCGGCGCCTAACGGCAGCGGCTCGACTACAGTCGTGTCTTTTTTTATTTTTTGTCTTGTTAAATGTATGTCTTTGAGTCAGTTTTTATTTTATTTTTTTAGCTGTGTATATGTGGGGGGTGGTGGGGGGGGGCTGTGGGGGAAACCGTTAATCTCTTCCCTGTGCGGGGACCCGACTATTCCCTGTCGGGTCTCGGATGTCGTTGGGCCTAACATCGTGGCCAGGACTAACCTGAGGGCTCCAGTTGCAGAGCCTGCGGAACTGACATCGCGGAGCTGGCCAACTTCGGAGCGGGAAGAGCTGTGGTGGCGCGCGGCTGCGACCCGACTTTTGGAGTTCGGAGGCACCGGCCGCAGACCCGGTGGACGGGAACATCGGGAGCTCGCAGGTCCCTGGTGGGAGACCGCTTTTCCGAGCTCCGCAACGGCGACTTCTCCCGCTGGAATCGCGGGTTTAAGGACATGGAGCCGGGGCCTAACATCGCCCGGCGTGGCTTAAACGGCCTCAGGACTTACCATCGCCCGCCGGGGGCTTTAACATCGGAGCCCCAGTTCGCCTCGACACTGCAGTTGGACTGCTGAACCACTGGAGAAGGAACAAAGGGAAGAGATAAAGACTTTGCCTTCCATCACAGTGAGGAGATGTTGGAGACTCACTGTGATGGATGTTTATGTAAACTGTGTTTAGTGTGGGTCTTGGATTGTGTTTGTAATGTAAAAAAAACTGTAGAAATGGAATTTCGTTCAAAAACCCAGGTTTGAATGACAATAAATAGCATTCTATTCTATTCTATTCTATTCTATTCTATTCTATTCTCGTTACAATTCTGTGAATGTGTCCAAGAATATTACAGCTTGATTGTTTGGGGCAGCAAGGTGGCGCTGCCGTAGAGTTGCTGCCTTACAGCTCCACAGACCTGGGTTCGATCCTGACTACGGGTGCTGCCTGTACGGAGTTTGCACGTTCTCCACGTGACCTGCGTGGGTTTTCTCCGGGAGCTCAGGTTTCCTCCCACACTCCAAAGACGTCCAGGTTTGAGGGTTAATTGGCTCAGAGAAAAATGGTAAATTGTCCCCCAGTGTGTTGGATAGTGCTAGTGTACGGGGTGATCGGTGGTCGGCGCGGACTCGGTGGGCCGAAGGGCCTGTTTCCCCTCTGTTTCTCTAACAAAACAAAAAAAAAACAGTTTGTAACCTTAGTTAATGAAAGGGAGGAAGAGGAAGCCCTGAGTGGCTGAGCAGATTGATGCAACAGCAGGGTCTTCAGTGTAAAATTAATTTTGAATTTAAAATATTCCTGAGGTATTGGGTTCCAAACTAACCTCCCACACAATCAGCCACGCAACACACAGCAGATGGTGAAAATCTGAAGTAAAACTAGAAATAGCTGGAAAACACTCAGGAAGTCAGGGAATATATTTGGAGAGAGATTCGGAATTAATATTTCATCAGAACCAAATAGATTGTTTGAGATGAAACATGGAGTCGCAGAGTCACACAGCATTGAAACAGGCCCTTTGGCCCATCTCATGTATGGTGAGCAAGATACATGAGTAAGCTAGTCCCATTTAGTCATAGTCATAGATTGATACAGTGTGGAAACAGGCCCTTCGGCCCACCTTGCCCACACCGCCCAACATGTCCCAGCTACACTAGCCCCACCTGCCCAAAGATCCTATAGCGGAGCAAGATAGGCTACTCCTGCGAAATGCAATGGGCTGACGTGTAGTACGCTATGGAGGGGATCATGGGCATTTTTCCCCGCCCATTTTAGTAACCTGAGCCTACCTGACCCGACCCGACTCGCAGTGTAATCAATGTTGCCGGGCAACAGTTTGTGTGTGTGATATAGGGTTAGATTCATAAATCTGTCAGTTCATACTTCTTGTCAAGAATAAAATTTGACTCTGGTAATTGTCTTTTTTTATGTTTTTTAAATAATTTCTTTTTAAATGGCTCACAAGCAGTGTTTGAGTTGATTTTGTAGTAACCGGAACCGACCCGACTCGCAGGGTAATTGACATTGCGGGGGAAGTTTTTGTGTGTGATATAGGGTTAGATTCATAATTCTGTTAGTTCATAATTCTGTTAATTCTTGTTAAAGAATAAAATGTTTATAAACACACATACATGAAAATTATATAAATGTATATAATCATATAACACACACAATTATATTTCTACTGATCCAATAATGAACTTTATTTCAGACTAGACAAGGGACATTAAATAAGAAACATTGTAAATAAGAAACATTGTAAACCTCCCCGCAACTTCACACACACTAGGACTTATCCCCCCCCGGCACTCCCTCGCCTGCCCCCTCACTACAATGTCCTCCCCCCCTCCTATGCCCCTCTCCCCTGGCCCCCGCACTCCCTCTCCCCTGGCCCCACACTCCCTCTCCCGCTGCCCCGGGCCGCACACTCCCTCTCCTCGCTGCCCCGGGCCCCACACTTCCACTCCCTCTCCCCGGGCCGCGCACTCCTTCTCCCCGCTGCGGAAACAAAGATCCGATCTTTGGCCGGAAGCAAGATGGCGGAACAAGATGGCGGAGCAAGATGGCGGAACAAGATGGCAGGGGCTGGTTGCTAAAATGAGTCATATAATCACCCATGAATACGCCCATGAGCGTACTACACGTTTGCGTGAGAGTAACCCATCTTGCTCTGCTATAAGATCTTTGCACCTGCCTACGATTGGTCCATATCCCTCCAAACCTGTCCTATCCACACACCTGTCTTACTGTTTCTTAAATATTGGGGTAGTCCCAGCTTCAACCACCTCTTCTGGTAGCTTGTTCCATACACCCACCACTCTTTTCTCATGTTTGACCCATATCACACAGAGAGTGGTGAATCTCTGGAATTCTCTGCCACAGAAAGTAGTTGAGGCCAGTTCATTGGCTATATTTAAGAGGGAGTTAGATGTGGCCCTTGTGGCTAAAGGGATCAGGGGGTATGGAGAGAAGGCAGGTACGGGATACTGAGTTGGATGATCAGCCATGATCATATTGAATGACGGTGCACGCTCGAAGGGCTGAATGGCCTACTCCTGCACCTAATTTCTATGTTTCTATGTTTCTATCCCTTGAGATCTTTCCTGTCCATGTACTGTCTAAGTGTCTTTTAAATGCTGTTCTAGTATCTGCCAACCATTTCCTCTAGAAGCTCGTTCCATACACCCACCACCTTCTGAGTGAATGGGTGAAGAGAGGAGAAGCAGGAATAAATAGCAAGGAGTCTTGACTGGACTGAATGCAGATTAAATGATGAGGAACGAAGCAACAGGGCATGGCAAAACATTTATAAAAGTAATTATATTCCATCTTAGTTCAACTTCTGTCTGTCTACGTTTGGCAAAGATCTCCATACCGTTCCCACTGTCTGTCATGACCTCAACAGTTTCCATTTTCCATGTCCTCACCGATGTACTGTAGAGGATACAGAAGCTCGAAAGCTCATATCACCAGACTCAGGAACAGTATCTTCCCTTCTGTCATCAGGCATCTGAATGGTCCCTCCATAAGCTAGAGCACTGTGCGATTCACCTTGACCCCGTTGCAGACATTGGACTTTGTCTCTGGAACTGATGCTCTACAATGTTGACAACTATAATCTCCACTCTGTATCTTCCCTTTTGCTCCACCTGCTATACTTGCGATTATTCTATTTATGTGTATGTACAGTATATTTATGTATCGTGTGTCTGATCTGTTTGGATAGCATGCAAAACAATGCCTTTTACTGTACATAGAAACATAGTAAAAATAGGTGCAGGAGTAGGCCATTCGGCCCTTCGAGCCAGCACCTCCATTCAATATGTTCATGATTGATCACCTAAAATCAGTACCTCGTTCTTGTTTCCCCCCCCCCATATCCCTTGATTCCTTTAGCCCTGAGTCACATATACTGTAACTCTCTCTTGAAAAACATCCAGTGAATTGGCCTCCACTGTCTTCTGTGGCAGAGAATTCCACAGATTCACAACTCTCTGGGTGATTTTTTTTTCCTCATCTCAGTCCTAAATGGCCTACCCCTTATTGTTAAACTGTGACCCCTGGTTCTGGACTCCCCCAACATGGGGAACAATTATTTCCTGCATCTAGCCTGTCCAATCCCTGAAGAATTTTATATGTTTCTATAAGATTCCTTCTCAACTTTCTAAATTCCAGTGAATACAAGCCCAGTCGACCCATTCTTTCATCATATGTCAGCCCCGCCATCCCTGGAATTAACCTGATGAACCTACGTTGCACTCCCACAACAGCACCCTTGGTACACATGACGATAATAAACCTACATCTAAAAACCGAAACAAACTCTGAACTTATCAAGATATTTCACTGCTTTAAGCACGTATCTTTTCTTCTGTTAGATCTTAATATTTGATTGCACTTATGTAATTGGCAGAGTTAGATTTCCATGATGTGCAATGTGCCAGAATAATATGAAACCAATTATAAAGCCTAACGTTGTTGCTATCAAGAAGATGACAACCCTTCCATCCTAACGATGAACATATATGCACTTAAATATCCAGATTAAATCTTTAGATGAGAGGATTAAAAACTAAGGCTGCAGCTTGAAATGCCCTCAAGTTCATTATTTTTTAATAATAAAATACTTCCATAATATCCACTTTGAAATGTCAGTGCGGGCTCTAATTTAGCTTGGCAATGTCCTTCTATCTTTAATAAAATGCTTTCCAATCTTATAGCTTTGAACTGTTTGTTAAAAACACATTCCATTGACATGTTTCCATGGTTTCCATGGTATATGGACACACTTATCTGTTTTGTAGTAAATGCCTACTATTTTCTGTGTGCTTAAGCAAAGCAAGAATTTCATTGTCCTATACAGGGACACATGACAATAAACTCACTTGAACTTGAACTTGAACTTATTTTTAGCAACTTCGATTCGGCGACGCAGATTAAGATGGCAAGTGACAAGTAATTTGTGGGATCAGATTTTATGAAAAACTAGAGACATCCTATCAATGCGGAACTGTATTCCTCTTATAGAGTCATAGCGTCATACAGCGTGGAAACAAGCCCTTGCCCTTCGCCGACCAACGTGCCCCATCGACACTAATTCCACCAGCCTGTATTCCTCTAAACCTTTCCTATCCATGTACCTGTCCAAATGTTTCTTAAATGTTTTTGTACAGTAGTACTTGCTTCACCTACCTCCTTTGGTAACTCCCCCATCCCTCTTTGTGAAAGAGTTGCCCCTCAGGTTCCTATTAAATAATTTCCCTCTCACCTTAAACCAATGTCCTCTGGTTCATGATTCCCCCACCTAGTTTAGTTTAGAGATACAGCGTGGAAAATGGCCCCTCGCACACTGAGTCCATGCCGACTAGTGATCACCCGTACACTAGCTCTATCCTAACACAAGGGACAATATACAGAAGCCAATGAACTTACAAACATGTTTGTCTTTGGAATGTGGGAGGAAACCGTAGCACCCGGAGAAAACCTACGTGGTCACAGGGAGAACGAACAAACTCCGTACAGACGACACCTATAGTCAGGATCAAACTGGGGTCCCTGGTGCTATAAGGCAGCAACTCTACCGCTGCACTTTTTGTAAAAGACTCACCCAATCTCACCTCATGATCTTACACACCTCTATAAGATGATCTTATAGAGGCCTAATGGAGAGAACTAAAGGGCCTGTCCCACTGTACGAGGTAATTCAAGAGTTCTCCCGAGTTCTCCCCTGATTCGAGCTCGTGTAATGTGCGTAGCGGGTACGTAGGGGCTCGTACGAGTAAAAAGTACCAATTTTTTTCATCACGAGTATTTTTTTTACTCGCGGACATTTTCCACAGTGTTGAAAAAACGTCACGAGTTTACCGGATTTCCCGAGTACCTACCGTTACTCGTACGAGCCGCTATGTGACATCCACAAGCTCCTACGTACCCGCTACGTACATTACACAAGCTCGAATCAGGGGAGAACTCGGGAGAACTCTTGAATTACCTCGTACAGTGGGACAGGCCCTTAAGGCAGCAGCAAAAATATATATATTTTTCAATCAAAATGATCGAAGTGCAAATATGTAAATAAAAAATAATATTAAATAATTAAATCATATGCTGTTCCAATCACTGAGATACTTTTAACAAATCTGAAGCACATAGAAACATAGAAAATAGATGCAGGAGTAGGCCATTCGGCCCTTCGAGCCTGCACCGCCATTCAATATGATCATGGCTGATCATCCAACTCAGTATCCTGTACCTGCCTCTCTCCATACCCCCTGATCCCTTTAGCCACAAGGGCCACATCTAACTCCCTCTTAAATATAGCCAATGAACTGGCCTCAACTACCTTCTGTGGCAGAGAACAAATCTTGTGCGAGAAAATAATCTAAATAAATTAGCTATTATAAGTAATAAACTAAAAGTGTTGGAGTCTTGCTTACTTTTATGGAAAATTGCATGCTAATATTTGAAACTCAATGGAATTATTAATCAAACATTGGAGAAATAGCTAAATGGCAGTCTAATGAAATGGAAGAATGATTTTAATTCCCATGAGTTTTATTCTAGATAGCTTTAAGCAATAAATTTAACCGCCCATCAATTTGTGAGTGAGGCTAAGATTAACATAACTCACCAAAGACTCTTTGACTGCCCATGTGCTACTTACTCCAAGTTACAATTGGATTTATTATAGTTGCAAAGTGCTTTGGCTTTTGTGGTCAAAATCCTAATGGGCCATTGACTTGTGTAAAAAATATATTTAATAATGAACAGAAAAACGATTTCCTTCGCTCTATAGATGCTGCTGCACCCGCTGGGTTTCTCCAGCACTTTTGTCTATCTTAAATACAAATGTTTTAAATGCTTCCAGATATTTAGATGCTTTTTTTAGAGATGCAGCATGGAAACGGGCCCTTCGGCCCGTCATGTTCATGCCGACCATCGATCACGCAGTCACACCAGTTCTGTGCTTCCCCACTTTCGCATCCACTACCTACACACTAGGGACAATTTACAGAGGGCTAATTAACCCAATCCGATCACCCATTCACACTGGTTCTATGTGTTAAAGAAGGAGCTGCAGATGCTGGAAAATCGAAGGTACCCAAAAATGCTGGTGTAACTCAGCGGGTGCAGCAGCATCTATGGAGCGAAGGGGATAGGCAACGTTTCGTGCCGAAACGTTGCCTATCTCCTTCGCTCCATAGATGCTGCTGCACCCGCTGAGTTTCTCCAGCATTTTTGTGTACCCACACTAGTTCTATGTTATCCTGAATTTCTCATCCACGTTGGATGCGATTTAATATGCGTCTTTGGGATGTGGGAGGAATCCGGAGCACCTGGAGGAAACCCAGGCGGCCACAGGAAGAACAGGTCACGAGCAGAACGTGCAAACTCCGCACAGACAGCACCCGAAGTCAGATTCGAAACCTGGGTCTCTGGCGCTGTGAGGCAGCAACTCTACCAACTGCGCCACCATCTCCCGTCTATATATTTAATGGAGGGTGATTCTTGGTAAATAATAATAAAAGTTGGGTGGGAATTGCAAGAAAACGTCCAATGCAGGAATATTATCTCGAATTGAGAGGGCGTAGAACAGATTATTATTTAGTCATCTCCTGTTCTACCGCAGAGAGAAGGAAGACATCGTTTTCAAAGGGAAAAGTGCTGGAGATAATTCAGGTGGTGTGGCGGGATTGGGCGGAGAGGGGATGGCAATAGAGTGAGTGAGAATTGGGATGTGGTATTGGGAAGGGAAAAAAGAATATGGAAACATAGGGAGGAGGGAAGCCAGCCAGGGCTAGAGAGCTTCAGGAAGCGAAGAGGTTCACAAGTTCACAAGTTAAAGGAGTAGAATTAGGCCATTCGGCCCATCGAGTCAATCCACCACTCCACCATTCAATCACAGCTGATCTCTGCCACCTAATCCCATTTTCCTGCCTTCTCCCCATAACCCTTGACCCGTCCTAATCAAGAATTTGTCTAACTCTACCTTAAAAATATCCACTGATTTGGCCTCCACAGCCCTCTGTGGCAATGAGTTCCACAGATTAACTGCCCTCTGACTAAAAAAGTTCCTCCTCACCCTCTTTCTAAAAGAGCGCCCTTTAATTCTGAGGCTATGACTTCTGGTCCTAGCCTCTTCCACCAGTGGAAACATCCTCTCCACATCCACTCTATCTTTGCCTTTCATTGTTCTGTATGTTCCAATGAGGTCCCCCCTCAACCTTCTAAACTCCAGCGAGTAGAGGCCCAGTGCTGTCAAACGCTCATCATATGCTAACCCGCTCATTCCTGGGATCATTCTTGTAAACCTCCTCTGGACCCTCTCCAGAGCCAGCACATCCTTCCTCAGATATGGGGCCCAGATTTGCTCACGGTACTCCAGATGCGGCCTAACCATCGCCTTATAGAGCCTCATCATTGCATCTCATGGGTGATAGAGACTGTCCGAATGAAGCTCTTGTGCGAACAAGGATGGGGACATAAAAGGAGGCAGCACGATGGCGCAGCGGTAGAGTTGCTGATTTACAGCGCCAGAGACTCAGGCTCGATCCTAACTACGGAATGCTTGTCTGTGCGGAGCTTGTACATTCTCCCCGTGACCTGTGTGGACTCTGGTTTCCTCCCACACTCCACAAAGACTTACAGGCTTGTTGGCAAATTTGCTTGGTAAAATTGTAAATTGTCGCTCGTGTGTGTAGGATAGTGTTAGTGTGCGGGGATCGCTGGTCTGTTCCCGCGCTGTATCTCTAAAACTAAATCTAAAAACTAAAGTAGAGGGTAAAGAAGACAAAATGGAGGAGTGAGAGGAAATGTGGAGTATGGGAGACGTGTGGGATGGAGCAAAGACAGAAATGGCTTGGGACGAGAGAAAGAGGGAGAGTGGTGGGGGAGTGTGAGTTATTGAGTTGGTGCAAGAGTTTCTGTGTATGCTGGAGATGTCAGGAGATATATCTTTGGGGAAGGGAGTGAGAGGAGCTGAATGTTTTTATGTAATCTTAAATTCCACCACTGTCCTCCTTCATTTAATACACTGACTATTGACACAGTGGAAATATATTGCCCTGTTTAACAACCTTCTAGTTGTGGGCTGCCATCTCAGATATTGTGTTGAATAAAGGCAAATTGTGTTCAGGACCAAAGTTCATCCTACACGTTATTTACTATGGACTATTTGAATTTATCTTCCCAAAGGACTCCTGGACAGCTTGGACAGAGTGGATGAGGAGAGGATGTTTCGACTAGTGCGAGAGACTAAGACCAGAGCCACCGCCTCAGAGTTAATGCCCCTGTCCCACTTAGGAAACATGAATGGAAATCTCTGGAGACTTTGCGCCCCACCCAAGGTTTCTGTGCGGTTCCCGGAGGTTCCCGGAGGTTTTTGTCGGTCTCCCTAATGGTCGAAAGTGGTTTAAAAAAATTAAAAACCGGCCGCGACTAAAAACAGGTTGACGTTTTAGAAATCGGTAATTTGATGCTAGTTGAAGGTGGTTGCCGGAGGTTGCAGGTGGTTGCCGGAGGTTGCAGGTGGTTGCCGGAGGTTGCTGGTGCCTGCAACTTGCAACCTTCGGCAACCACCTTCAACTAGCATCGCAACCGGCTTCGACTAAAAAATTACCGATTTTTAAAATGGCAACCTATTTTTAGTCGCGGCCGGTTTTGAATTTTTAAAAAATAATCGCCGGAACATAGAAGAAGCAGAAACCACTTTCGACCATTAGGGAGACTGACAAAAACCTCCAGGAACCGCACGGAAACCTTGGGTGGGGCGCAAAGTCTCCAGAGGTTTCCGTTCAGGTTTCCTAAGTGGGACAGGGGCATACGTTTCTTTAGGAAGGAGATGAGGAGGAATTTCTTTAGTCAGAGGGTGGTGAATCTGTGGAATTCTTTGCCACAGAAGGCCGTGGAGGCCAAGTCAGTGGATATTTTTAAGTCAGAGATTGATACTTTCTTGGTTATTACGGGCGTCAGGGGATATGGGGAGAAGGCAGGAGAATGGGGTGAAGAGGGAAAGATAGATCTGCCATGAACGGTGGAGTAGACTTGATGGGCCGTTTGGCCTAATTCTGCTCCTAGCACTTATGAATTTATCAGCTTATTACTCAATGTGTTAACTTAATTAGCAGATTAAAATAAAATTGGCCAGCTTGTATATATTAGAGCTGCCTCGATAGACAGCGATTGTGATATAAACATTCTCTGAGTTGGTTTTATTATTAAAATGGTGAAAGTGGTTAAGCTTCGAGAGATATCTAATTTATATTTGTAGGTAAGAATGATTCCCTCCTACATTTACTTCAGTGGGAAATTTCTGATTGATTTGATAGGAGAGTAATGATTAGGTTAAAATAAGTCTTACGTAAAATACAATATCAGACTCAGGTAAAGTGATACATAGATGAAATCATTGATTTTTTTTCACCCGAGGAGGTACATAGTGGTTAAACAAATGAAGATGGGCTCTTAAGAACAAAATTGGGGAAACTACATTTAATTTTATTTTTGTAATAAAATAAACACCCACATTTATATTGGGGTCAAAGATAAATGATCTTTTTAAATTGTAATAATTTGTGTAAGGTGGCACGGTGGTGCAGCGGTAGAGTTGCTGTTTTACAGCGCCAGAGACAAGGGTTCGATTCTGACTACGGGTGCTGTCTGTACGGAGTTTGTACGTTCTCACCGTGAACTGCGTGGGTTTTCTCCGGGCGCTCCGGTTTCCTTCCACACTCCAAAGACGTACAGGTTTGCAGGGTAATTGGCTTTGGTAAAATTGTAAATTGTCCCTAGTGTATGTAGGACAGTGTTAATCGCTGGTCGGCGCGGACCCGGTGGGCTGAAGGGCCTGTTTCCGTGTTGTGTCTATGGGAAAAAAACAACCTAATTTGCACAAGTGACATCTGGCGGCTATTTTAACGCGAGCCGTATCTTAATTCTGCAGCAGCTCATCGGGTATTGGGAGGCGTATTTCATTGTTCGAAATCAATGCATCCAGATTGCATGTTACGAGTTTGGAATCACACGTGATGGTGAGTCTATACTGATGCATGGGCTTTGACAGCCAGATACCTAAAGATCAGCATCATGCTATTATGAGGGGATTGATCCTGCTCGAAAAAGACCGCACAGAAAAACTACAGAGACAATGGGGCTGTGTTTGGGAAAACTTGGATGGAAAATTAGTAATGACTCGACTGGTAGAAGGGAGCGTGTGTTAGTGAAATCCAAAGACATCTGTGTCTAATCAGCTCGGATGGACGGACTGACTGAATCATTCCTTATTGTACTCAGGAAAACACGGACAACACAGAAAAAAAATTGGTTTTAGTTTAGTTTAAAGATGCAGAACTGAATATGTTTGTTGAACCCGTAACTCTCAACTAAACAGCATTGTCTCTTACCGTAAAACTATAACTTTAGACTTTAGACATATAGCGCAGAAACAGGCCCTTTGGCCCACCGGGTCCGTGCCGGCCAGCGATCCCCGTACACTAGCACTATCCTCCTACATGCTTGGGACCATTTACAATTTTACCAAAGCCAATTAACCTACAAACCTGTACGTCTTTGGAGTGTGGGAGGGAACCAGAGCACCCGGAGAAAACCCACGCAGTCACAGGGAGAATAATACAAACTCCACACAGACAAGCGCACCCGTGGTCAGGATCGAACCCAGTTTTCTGGCGCTGTAAGGCAGCAACTCTACCGCTGCGCCACTGTGCTGCCCGGATGTAGCTGCTGGTTTTGCCATTATGATGTTTAGTTCAGAGATACAGCACGGAAACAGGCCCTTCGGCCCACAGAGTCCGCACCAACCATCGATCACCCATTCACACTAGTTCTATGTAATCCCACTTTCTCGTCCACCCCCCGCACACTAGGAGCAATTTTACAATTAACTCATAAACATACATGTCTTTTTTGGATGTGGGAGGAAACCCAGTGTACCTGGAGACCTACACGGGTCACAGGTAGAACGTGCAAACTCCACACAGATAGCACCCGAGGTCAGGATCGAACCCGGGACTCTTGTGCTGGGAGGCAGCAGCCCTACCGCTGTGCCACCCCTAATCCAGCTACCTAGTTCAGATTTAGGTTTTGAATTGTTTGAGTCAGGGACCCTTCTTCAAAGTGATTGTTGTTGGGAGGAGACAGCTGCAAGGGAGGTGCAGGTGGGACAAAGACTGGCAAGTGATAGGTGGATACAGGTGAGGGAAGTTTGGATTGGCAGAAGGTTGGACAAAGGCCAGAGATGAATAGACAAAAGGTAGTGAGATAAGGAGAAAAGGAGAGAAGATGCATGAAATGTTAAACCGGACGAAGGAATATCGATGGCCTAAAATTGGAAAATTCAATGTTCATAGAAACATAGAAACATATAAAATAGGTGCAGGAGTAGGCCATTTGGCCCTTCGACCTGCACCACCATTCAATATGATCATGGCTGATCATCCAACTCAGTATCCTGTACCTGCCTTCTCTCCATACCCCCTGATCCCTTTAGCCACAAGGGCCACATCTAACTCCCTCTTAAATATAGCCAATGAACTGGCCACAACTACATTCTGTGGCAGAGAATTCCAGAGATTCACCACTCTCTGTGTAAAAAATGTTTTTCTCATCTCAGTCCTAAAAGATTTCCCTTTTATCCTTAAACTGTGACCCCTTGTTCTGGACTTCCCCAACATCGGGAATAATCTTCCTGCATCTAGCCTGTCCAACCTCTTAAGAATTTTGTAAGTTTTCTATAAGATCCCCCCTCAATCTTCTAAATTCTAGCGAGTACAAGCCGAGTCTATCCAGTCTTTCTTCATATGAAAGTCCTGACATCCCAGGAATCAGTCTGGTGAACCTTCTCTGTACTCCCTCTATGGCAAGAATGTCCTTCCTCAGATTAGGAGACCATACCAATGTTCCAATTACATTGGGAAATTATAGGAACTTATCTGGAATATTGCATACATTACTGATCTTATTTAATACATGTATATGTTTTATATATGCACCACCCTTTGAAAGGCACAATTTCCACAGCTGAGGAGCAACTCTTTTATATGCTGTCTGTGTGGAGTTTGTACGTTCTCCCTTTGACCACGTGGGTTATCTTCGGGTGCTCCCACACTGCAATGACGTGCAGGTTTGTAGGTTAATTGGCTTCAGTAAATTGCCCCTAGTGTGCTGGACAAAACTAGTGTACGGGCGATTGGTGCGGACTCGGTGGGCTGAAGGGCCTACTTCCATGCTGTATCTTGAAACTAAACATTGATGGAAGGCAGGATTTAGTACATTGGAAGTTGAACAGAGAAGTTTAATACATCATTACCTGAAATGGATGTGTTGTCTCATAAGGAATAGTTGGACAGTCTAGGCTGATATTCGTTTGAGGTTAGAAACATGGGAAGCAAAGACTGAAGCCTATTAGACCTGGAGAAGTCTTGACAGGGTGGATGCAGAAACTATGCTTCCTCTTGAGGGGTGATATGGAACAAGGGCTCAGAGTTTAAATTAAGGAGTATTTTTTAAGCCAGAGGAGTATTTTTTTCTCTCAGACAGCTTTATGTCTTGACAACTCTCGTTCTCAAAGTGAGATTCTTCGAGTATAACTAAGACGGCGATAGACAGATACTTGAGCAGGAAACAGGTGAAATGACGGAGGCTGTGCTGCCAATGGATATTTTTAAGGCAGATAGATAGATTCTTGATTAGTTACGGGGAGAAGGCAGGAAAATGGGATTATGAGGGAGAGGTGAATGAATGGTGGAGTAGACTTGATGGGCCAAATGGCCTAATTCTGCTCCTATCACTTACGAACTGATGAAAGATTACCATAGGTGGACTGGAAATCAAGGGTGATCTTGAAATCAGACCAGCTATTATCTTTTACATGGCAGAGTAGGCTTAAGGAGTTGAGCTTCTAATATGTACTAGACTAAGTGGGACCCGTTGGGTCCTAGCTTCACACGGGACGGCTGGTCCCCCAACGGAATAATCTACCTCTCCACCAATTCCAATATTGCTGGCCAGTGGTAGCATTACTACACTAGTGCTAGCATGGTGTTGTGGGCCGAAGGGACTGGTTTCCAGAGGGCTAGTATGGACATTGTGGGCTGAATGGGTCACACACACACACACACACACACACACACACACACACACACACACACACACACACACACACACACACACACACACACACACACACAGAAACACACACACACACACACACACACACACACACACACACACAGAAACACACACACACACAGAAACACACACATATGCACACACACACACACACACACGCATGCATACACTCACAAACACACACACATGCATACACTCACAAACACACACACACATACACTCACACACACATACACTCACAAACACATACACACACACTCACTGACTCACACACCATATATATGGCAGTAAGCTTTCTTGAATACTCACACGGCTGAGCACGGCCTCTCCACTTTGGGGCTTCCGCAGTCAGCGGTACTTCCGCAATCAGCGGAACTTCCGCAATCAGCATGACCACTGCACTTACCGGAAATTACGCAATCAGCACGACCTCTGCACTCACAGGAATTTACGCAATCAGCACGACCTGTCCACTAAGCGGAAGTCATGAAATGAGCAGGACTTTTGAACCAAACACAGTCGGACCTAATAAAGCATTTATTCCTTCAAACACAGTCGGACCGAATAAAGCATTGCACTTTCAAGCACAGGCAGGGCAGCAGGCCAAGCAACTCATGGCATTGTCATTAAGGGCTAACAAATCATTTATTGCAAGTACATTGCAGACTCACAGTTCAGTTGATTCACAGCTTAGAATGAGAGTCATGGTCTCTCCCTCGCGATCTTGCAGAGTGACTGAGTCACGTCCAGGCATCCGGGGTTTTATAGTCCTGCCCCCCCCTCCCCAGAAGGGGCGTTACCTTCATCGCGGAGATTGACAGGCGAGAGGATCTCAAGGTATTTTAAACACTCATAACTTTTTTATTTTTCATCGATGGGAAAAATCTTCGGGGCCTGCTCAGCGGAGGAGGACTGTGAGTAAGATGGCCAAAAATCATAGCGATATATGATAGCGTTTTTTCTAAAATCAATATACAGCGCAGACAGAAAATGGTCAAGATGACACTTTTATTTATATAGATGTTAGTAAATTCTACGATATTTTCTTGACCAATGTAATAATTTTCTGGTCGTTAAACTTCTGTCCGGCTACTTTGTGCACACAAATGTTAATTTCCACAATAAAATTTCCAATTAGATTTGAGTAAAATGGTACAAATGGTACTCCACCGTTGTATTCAGACACAGAAATTCTAAACTGTGCGACTGTAATCAGTAACCAACACTCCCATTCTGTGAGGGAGAATGGGATATACCAGTTAGACATGCAGGTAGAGATGTTCCTTGGAATATTCATATCTTTGGTTGTTAATCTAATTTCAGCTTTATTGGAGTCCTAATCAGTAATTTTTCTGTCATTTTTGTTTTGCAAGGATGACAAACGCATATAGTTAACTTTGCAATGACCTTTCGCAAGCTTGGTGCAATGAAAAG
Organism: Amblyraja radiata; assembly: GCF_010909765.2. Lineage (NCBI taxonomy): Eukaryota > Metazoa > Chordata > Chondrichthyes > Rajiformes > Rajidae > Amblyraja > Amblyraja radiata. Next base: position 10,138,665 of record NC_045966.1, on the reverse strand, counting down.
GAATTAATAAGGAAATAATCCATCATTGCTGACAAGTTTATTTAGATTGGTGGGTTAGTCGGTCTCAGCAGCCTATACGGCCACTTCCGCACCACGTTTATTGTCACTGGTGTCTTCAATTCTAATGAGGAATTTAATTAAGATCCGATCCTTGAAATATAATTGTAAAAATGCTGAGATCCTTGCCTCACTTCGATTGAACCGTAATTAAAAGTATTCAAATCGAGCTCCAATTTTGCGCTAAGTATAACCCTTCCTTCAGAAGTTAATGTGAAGATTTATTAAGGATATGGACAAATATTCCTCTGAGTGTTTGCCCACTCACAAGATGTCTGGAGCGGCTCCTCGACACGACTGCTTGCATGTGAGGATTGACACAATAGGTTGGATTGACTCAGCGGGTCAGGCAGCATCCCTGGAGCAAAGGAACACAGGTGACGTTTTGGGTCGAGACTCTTCCTCGGACTGGGATCAGGGTAAAGGGAAACGAGAGATATAGACGGCAATACAGAAGGATATGGAACAAATGAATGGAAGATATTCAAAAAGGCAATGATAGTCAAGGAAGTGGGGTACAGTCTCACCCCTTAGGAAGGGCCTGAAGCTTGGAAAACAATTGGCATGAGGTTCGCAAACATCCCAGACTCCTGCCTGAAGAAGTTCACAAGTTCATGTTATAGAAGGAGAATTAGGCCATTCGGCCCAACAAGTCTACTCTGCCATTCAATCATGGCTGATCTATCTTTCCCTCTCAACCCCATTCTCCTGCCTTCTCCCCATAACCCGTGACCGTTGGCCCGGATGGGGGAGCCTGGCCATGTCGGCCCCTGCCCGTCCCCACGAAGACCAGAGGATGGAGCCGGCGAGGATGACGGACGCGATTGGCGAGGAGTGACGCTGGGAGGAGTGGAGAGGGAACCGCGCTCAGGCCAACCGCACCCGCGAGGTCGGCTGCAGGGGCCACCCTCAGGTAACAAAGGTGGACCGGCGAGGACAAGGACATTGGCGTCCAAGGAAGGAGATGGCTGAAGGCCGCAGCAGCCTGGGACTTGCCTGGAACAGGAGCATGGGCTTTGGAAATGGTGCCGAAACATGACGCCTCTTGTATACAGACTCAGTAGACTAATTCTGCACACTTTGCCAAATGGGATTGTGTGTAGAGTATGGCCATAGGCCACTGAACCGTATGCAAACTAAGAATTTCACTGTGCATTTGCCCATGCGACAATAAGGTAGGTATGTTACAAAGCCTACCTGAAGTGTCGCTGAAAATCTGTTGCTGCGGGTGTGCGCGATTTTGGCGCCGTTTAGAGGGGGCGGGTTTAAAACGCGATTTTCTCTAAGCTGTTCCAATCGAAAATGTTCAGCCTAGTTAATTATTAACGAAAAATCGCTGAAAGACCCCGTCGCAAAATCTATTATTAGGTTTAAAGGCCTTGAATAATAGTTATAGTAGTTTAAAAATCAAACTCTAAACCCGCGACCGCCAGCAACCGCAGGGTCTCATAAAGCAAACCACAGAAGGTTGGCTATATATTTTTACATTAAAAAGGGCTTCTAAAGATCCCTTTATACAAAGTTTAATATTGCGAGTAGCTCATTTTGGGCCCACTATATCCCGCAGTATTTTTCTCGGCATTTGAGGGCACAAATCTACCGCAATGTGAACGTTCTAAACCAGCGCGTTCCACAGGGACCCACTGGAAAGCTGATTTAAATGGACATTTATTTACAGCAATTAAACACTAAATTCCTTCCATTTGGCCTATAAATTAATGTAAATGAGATTTTAAAATCATGTTTTATTGTGAATTATTTGTGAATATTATTTGGACATTTAGGCTATTTAAAAATGTTAATCATTTATTAAGAAATGGATAGATGTTTAGATCTAGTAATTGAAGTCTGAAATTAGCTACAATTAGGTAACTAATTTCAGGTCATCCAAGTAAGATTATTTTATATTTGTTTCAGAATGCTTCAATCTATGATAACTGAAAATTTCATTCAGTTCTCTTAATTTTTAAGAAAGTTATGGGCTTTTGACTGTTCACGATCACAGCTTTTTTGTTATGTCCATAGAAAATCAATAGGGAACAAGATGCTCATTTCCCAGTATGAAAATGGCCATAACTTTTTAAATACTTGAGATATGAAAGTGAATTAGGTGTCAAATTAAACTTATTTTTATGCTTTATCTGATGGGATAAATTACAGACTTGATTTTTAAAATCTCAAAATTTTGTAACATTGCTAAATAAGGTGCCATTGACCATAGACCACCATTGACCATTGAGGATTGGGGGTCTGCCAACACTCTACTGGACTATTGGTCGAAAAAATAATTTCACTGTGTTAGCACTTTGCACATGTGACAATAATAACAATTGAACCATTTATTTCCCTCTCTCACCATCCCTCCCTCATCCTATTTTTAAGAAAGAACTGCAGATGCTGGAAAAATCGAAGGTAGAGAAAAAATGCTGGAGAAACTCAGCGGGTGAGGCAGCATCTATGCTGCCTCACCCACTGAGTTCCTCCAGCATTTTTTCTCTACCTCCCTCATCATAGTTCACCAGCTAGTTTGACGGCTCGCCTTATTAAATTTTACTTTGTACGCCTCGTTGTCACCTTCCCCTAGAAAACAACGATCTATTCTACATTTTCTTTGAGCTGCGTCCCCTTTGATCCCTCGTTTTCACACCTTACCCTTCCCTATCTCTCGTTTCCCTCTCTCCCGACTCTTGGTCTTGAAGAAGGGCCTCGACCCCCGAAACGTCACCCTTTGATTCATTCTCACCAGAGATGCTGCCTGACCCGCTGAGTTACTCCAGCATTTTGTGTCTATCTTCGGTGTAAACCAGCATCTGCAGTTCCTTCCTACACAGGCCTACCGAAGGCTGAGAGATGGGAGGAGACAGCAAGGGCTAACAAAATTGGGAGAATTCAATGCTGACAACGTGTTTAAGAAACCGTTTGGGGAGTCTGCATCCTGGGGGCATGAACATTGAATTCTCCCAATTTTGTTAGCCCTTGCTGTCTCCTCCCCTTCCTCAGCCTTCGGGCAGTCTCCCAACCCTCAGCCTTCGGGCATTGGCACAGGTCGGATGCAAAACCTCCCATCCAGAAAAGGAGCAGAGATGCAAGCAGAAACTGACCATTAATACCCCTTCAGTAGACAAAGAGGAAACTGGGAGAAAAACCCGTCTGAACTAATTAGCGTCCTGCCTCGTCTGATCTTCTATTGCGTGCATCAGGGAAAATCCCAGTGGATTGTCAACAAACCAGACACTTAACTCAATGGAATATGCAAGCAGAGTGGAAATAGGAGCCTCATTATTAATAAATGGGAAGGAGAGAGGAGGGTGGTGGTGGTGGTGGAGGGAATTAAAAATTTAAAGTTACAGTCCGCATCCTCCGACTGCTGTAAGTGGCC